>NC_085861.1:2227041-2584541 GCF_034702125.1 Engraulis encrasicolus | reverse complement strand
AATGCTGCCCCCTAGTGTCATGATAATAGTACTGTAACCAGAGTTGGGCAACCTGGGAAGAGAAGCTACAGTCTACGTCTAGTGCCACTTTCCCCAGATAACCAATTAGTGTAACCTGGAAATCGGTCATATGTAGAGGTGTCAAAAGTAAAAGTAAAAGTACTTTTGTGGTGTAATTACAACTCTAGCACATGACATTACATACAGTAGCTGTTACACCATTTATTCCATTGTACCGAGTGAGAGAGATAGACTGTGTTGTTACTGAAAAACACTAAAAACCTAACAAGGACCCACCACAAACTTGATCCAACCAGTGCAGAGTCAGCTGATCGTAAGACAAGTACACAGGTCTACTGGTTACTCAGATAAGTTACTTGTGTTGGAAGGAAACTGTTTCTTTTTTTTACTTTTACTCTTACCTTTGACACCTCTGGTCATATGATGGCACTGGATTGTAGCGTTTGAATCCTCATTGCCCATCACTGACTGTAACCGTATTACTTTGATAGAACAATGCTTTTTTCCCTGGACACAAGTAAACCATTTTTTAAAGGTGCACTGTGTAATATTGTGGCCAGAGTTGGCATTGCAAAAGTGATACACCCAGAAATAGCCATTTTTAGCAGCAAAAATTAGTGTACTTGGGCCACACTAGAAAATATTAGTTTATTACTTAGTAAACTGTCATGAAAACATCAAATTTGGCAATAGGCAGCCCAGTTTCAATGAGCCGCATAGTTACAGTTCCTTTTTTGACCATTTCCTGTACTAAACACTGTGTTAGGAGGATGAGATGGAATTACAGAAGTCCCCTTCTTCCCCTTTTATTTCTTTTCTCTTCAAAGTGCAAAGTGTGGATTATTAATTAATGACTACACATTGGTTGAAAGTAATGATTAACCTGCTATATACACTTTAAATAACAAATGGATTACTCATGAAACTCCTTTTTTTATGTTGTAAATAGTAAGGATCGTGCTGCTGGGGAACAATGAACAGGACAATGCCAAAATTGGAAACTTCATCCTGGGAAGACATGCTTTGCAAACTGAAGTCTCTAAAAAACAAGTCAGTGAGCGAGTCTTGGGCAAGGTAGGCGAGAGACTCGTTACAATTGTCAACCCTCCTGATCTGTTTCATTCAGACGACAAACAGCTCACAGCCAGAGTAAATGATTGTGTTGACCAGTCTAAGCCAGGGCCTCATGCCTTCATCCTGGTGGTGCAGCAGCCAGAACACTTCTCTGAGGAGGACAGAGAGAAGGTGAAAGCTGTACTGAGCTATCCTAGGTTTAGAGAGAAAGCTCTAAAATACACCATTGTGCTCACAATCAGAAGTGCACCTCATGTCTCTGCATCTGTCAGCGAAAGAAATGATTCTTTTGGTCTGATGTTGAGAGACTGTGAGATGAGACATATCATGTTTGAGGAGCTTTACAGATTTGGTGAGAATCGGGTTAAACTCTTTGAGGAGGTTGACAGAATGGTGGAGAAAAATGGGGGGTGTCATCTCAACTGTGACCAGACTGAAGTCTTGACAGGACTGAAGACAGATACCTCATGTCAGCCAGAGCGCAAAAGGCCAAGAGACGATTATATGCCTGAAGATGAAGAAAGACAGAAGAAGAAAAGAAACGGTGAGATTGAAGTTTAGTAAAATGTATGTAATGGGTCCAAAACATGTATATGATCTGAAGGCCCTATTTTGGGTCCCATACAGTCACATGATGAATGTGCTAATATTATTAACTAATACTGAGTAGAGACACTCTATTTAATACTGTGTGTAAAATGTTTCTTTTAAAAGTTGCATTCACACTTGTAAGAAATTGATAATTTCATACTACACTGCCAGTCAAAAATGTCCTCTCCAAAACAACACTAATATTTTATGTTAGACTTTAGTTTTGCTGTGGCATTCCTTCGAGAAGCCATAGTGAAGTAAATAATTGAAGATGTTAGCGTAGAATAATTATTACTTGTTTCCATTAACAATAACACTTTTTTTTATTTAACTCCTTACAGAGGTCCTACAGAAAGCACAAGGAATGATGTCACAGCTTGAGCCTAACAGGAAACTTTCAGACTATATTAGGTATGTGTCTCTCTGTCTGTTTACACCAAATGCAGCTATGAATGAAATGGGTGTTTGTGCTCAACCCTGTGAAACCTGAACCATGAAAGCAATGAGAGAAAATTCTATTTTTTTGGAATTTGCTTCAATATTGGTCCCTTATAAGAAATTTAAAAAATTAAAAAATTAAAAAATGTAAAATGTAAAAAATTCAAAATTTTGTTAAGGTCACTGAGATATTTAATGCATCATATATGATGCATCAGGCTTTTAATGAATGAAAATTCCAATTTCATGACCATTGAAAAATGACTTTCAATGCATTTACAACTTTTTTTTAATTTAAAAAAGTTGTCAGACAATTTAATTTGAGGATTATCTTTAAATATTTAGTGAGATCCTGCCATTTTTTTAAGCCTATCCTTGTTTTAGCAGGACCATATTTTACATTTCCCACAGCCTGGTTGGGTATTTTTTTAAAATCTATGTAAAAACATAGCTGATCGAATGCTTAACAACCTATTTATGAGTGTAACATAGATCATTATTCATTTTTGATGTGTAATTTGAATATATGGGTCCATTACTACAATTGGACCATTTCTCCATTCACTTCAATGCATTTTTTACGAGATCATAATTTCAACATTTTGCATTACATTTTCAAAATTGCAAGTGAAACCTGTTTCTTAAGGCAATATCTTTGTCTTGAAGTAAAACAACTTGTGTGTTTTGTTAAACAATCGTCGTGGTATGCTTTGTAAGTTTCCCTATGGAGCAAATGCATTGATGGCTGACTTCCTGCCACCGCCGGATGGTGCTTATATGTTTCATCAGTTTTAGCACGATCTCTCTGCAACACGGTGTAAAAATATAAACTCTTCCTTGATTAATTGCACAAAGCAAGTGTTCAAATTAAAGGATGTGGAGTTATATTTCGGAAATTTGTACACAAACCTTTTGCAATTTGACGATATCTCAGCGTCGGTCAGGGAAACCGCTTCTACTCCATTTTTGCATTTTTCGCCGAGCTGTGATCAACTTGTTGTTGACCGCTGCTCTCTTGTGGCAGTTTCCGTGTACTGCAGGACGTTTGGAAATGACACGCAGGATGTTTTTGAGATGGATTTTTTTTTGTGTCAGCGTGGAGAGGGCTTTGAATTTGATGCATCATATATGATGCATCCGGCGCGATAGGGTTAACTGCTTGCCTGTGTTAATTTGAGCATACAAGCTGTCAACAGAATAGGCCTATGTGTAGAAAAGAGGAAAAGATCCTCCGAAAGTGCACATGCGGATGGGAGAAGGTGACCACGTTTAGGGGAGTACGTTAGGGTGCATCAAATGCCCCCTATGAAAAGATAATGCCTTGGCCCTATAGTAAAAACGTTCTACACCCAGTAAAAACACACTGTGTAAAATATTTTGAAATTTGGATGAAGTCTACCGGGGCCACCAGCCCCATGAAAATAGAAAATAATCAAGTTTCAAGTTCAAGTTTCAAGTTTATTTAGCCATATCAACAGTATAAAAATACAGTTGTTAGGAATGTTGCTTGGTGTGCTCACACAACAACACAAACAAAAGACACAAAACTAGGGAGGGGGGTATGAAAGAAAAAACAGGGGGGTACACAAATAAATAAACAGGGAATGGCATACAAAACATTGGAGACATAGAAAAGTGCAATGGAATATTTAAAGTGCATGGTATGTAAAGAACAGTAGTAGCATTGTGCAAAGTAACAAAGGAGGTAGGAAGGCCAGGTAGTGGAGTAGCTGTAAAGTGCTAGTGCGTATTTAAGTGTCGGATGGCTTGTGGGTAGGTACTGTCCCTAGAGCGTGTGGTTTTGCTTGGGATACTGCGGTACCTTTTCCCTGAAGGCAATAGTGTGAATAGGTGGTGTGCTGGGTGTGTAGGGTCAGAGGTGATGTTTTTGGCTTTCCTAGCAAGTCTGGTGTTGTAGAGTGAGGCTAAAGTGGGAAAATTTTGGAGGCCCTACGTACCACCCTCTCCAGATGTTGCTTTTCTTGGCTGGTGGAGCTACCATACCAGACCAAGATGGAGAAGGTGAGCACGCTTTCGATGGTGGCACTGTAAAAATGGATCATGCCTGCTTGGCTGACTCCAAATTTCCTCAGTTGTCGGAGGAAGTATAATCTTTGTTGGGCTTTTGAAATGATGAGACTGGTGTTCAGATTCCATGACAGGGACTGATGGATGGTGGTGCCTAGGAAACGGAAGGAGTCTACCCACTCCACTACCTGGCCATTAATGCAGATGGGGGTGTGCTGGCCTGCGCTTTTTCTGAAATCCACTATGAGTTCTTTAGTTTTGGATATGTTGAGAGTGAGATTGTTTACTGTGCACCACTGCACTAGATGTTCGACCTCATCGCGGTATGATGTTTCGTCTTTGTCGCGTATGAGGCCTATTACAGTGGTGTCGTCAGCAAATTTCAGGAGTTTGACAGATGGGGAGTTGGATGTACAGCTGTTGGTGTATAGAGAGAATAACAGGGGTGACAATACACAGCCTTGTGGCGCGCCAGTGTTGAGGACCTTAGTAGATGAAATATTGTTTTGAATTTTAACACATTGTGTTCTGTTGGTCAGGAAGTTAAGCAGCCAGTGACAGAGTGATGGGTTGACATCCATGGACATGAGAGAGTTAAACAATCTGATAGGCAGGATAGTGTTGAAAGCTGAGCTGAAATCTATGAATAGGACACGGGCATAGGTGGATTTACAGTCAAGATGTTGAAGAATGAAATGAATGCAGAGTGAAACAGCATCGTCTACTCCCCTATTTGCCCTGTAGGCAAATTGGTGAGGGTCCAGTGTTATGTGTGATAGAAATTTACAGATTAGACGTTCAAAAACTTTCATTACAACAGAGGTGAGAGCGACAGGCCTATAGTCATTTAAACATGTGATGTTTGTTTTCTTAGGTACTGGGATGATTGTAGCTGATTTAAAACAAGCAGGTACAGTTGCACAATGGAGAGACCAGTTAAAAATGAAGCATAAGATAGCAGCGAGTTCATTGGCGCAGTTCTTAAGGGTGGCTGGTGTTACGCCATCAGGGCCAGCTGCCTTGTTGGTATTTTGCCGCTGTAGCAGTCTGCGCACATCATGCTCCGAGATGGAAAGAGGAGGTTGGGTGTGGCCCACCCCCAGTGAGTGAGGGAGAACACTTGTTTGTGATGATATGATGATATGATGATAGTCAAAAGCTTGGATAGAAACAGGGCTGGATTGGCCATCTGGCAAAGCGGGCATTTCCCGGTGGGCCCTGCACCCTTGTGGGCCCCCATTTTTTTATTTTTTACATTACTGATAATAGGGGTCCATGAGGGTGCGGGGCTCACCGGTGAGTCAGTTCTCTGCCGTTAATAATAATGAGGGGGCTCCCTTGAATCCAAAAGTGCCCGGGCCCTATTTGTCCCCCCGACCAGCCCTGAATAGAAATGGACATTTCGGTGCATCAAGCTACCCAATAAAAACATATTGCCTCAGCTGTGTGATAAAAATGTTCTATGCACAGTAAAATCACTCTGTGTAAAATATGTTGAAATTTAGATGAATTCTACTGGGTCCACCAGGCCCATGAAAATACAAAATAATGGTGATAGTGATGGGCAACCTGGATTCTAAAGCTGAAGTCCAGTGCCACATATTCCAAATTACATACATAGTTTTACCTTTCCATTTCTGGCAATTGGACAGGTAAAACCAGGTAATTTGAAATCTGTGGCACTGGATTGTAGCTTTTGAATCTAGGTTTGCCATTGTCTTAAAACAGAGGTGGACAAACCCTGTGACACATTTGCCCCAGCCAATATAATGAACCAGCTGAGCCTAATTACCACTTAAGCCAGGTTGATGAGGTAATTATTGAAATCACCTGTAATGGGAGCACAAAAAGAAGGAATATCTAAGCAGGTTGTGTATTCAGTCGATCCACTTACACAGACTTCAGTCTCAGGACAGACTGATGGTCAAACTGCTATATTTAGGCAAATTTGCTCTTTTGCAAGACAATATCAATCCCTAGCTGCCTTGGACCACTGCTAGTATCAAGCAAGAGATGGCAAAGCTGTATGACTGTTATATTTGTGTGTTTCACCTGTGGGCCTACAATTCATGGAGGAACATCTGTACTAAAGCTGTGAATGCTCCTTGGAATGACTAGGCTACAAGGCAGTCAATACAACTGTATCGAAGAGTGCCATTACTTCTTTATCCCATCGCCTGTGGTAGTATTTCACTTTACTCCATCAGATGAGTACCATAACTTACCTGAGAGGCCCTTGGCAATTAACTCTGGACCTGGTGATGGTACCCATGACATACCTAGAAGTCACTTAAGTACAGGTTTTGGGAAGCCACTCTTTCCAACATCACATACAGTTGTATTGACTCTATCGAACTACTGCAGGGATTTCTTGAAAAAACACAAGTCATTCCAAGGAGCATTCACAGCTTTAGTACAGATGTTCCACCAGGTATTAACAGCTACCTGTACAATCCTGTAGGCCCACAGGTGAAACACACAAAAGTCATACAGCTTTGCAATCTCTTGCTTGATACTAGCAGTGGGTCAGCTGGTTCATTATATTGGCTATATTTGGAATATGTGGCACTGGACTTCAGCTTTGGAATCCAGGTTGCCCATCACTATCACCATTGTTTTGTATTTTCATGGGCCTGGTGGACCCAGTAAAATTCATCTAAATTTCAACACATTTTACACAGAGTGATTTTACTGTGCATAGAATATTTGGTAACACTTTACTTTACGGATCGCTAATAAGGTGTTAATTTCATAGTAATTTCTTTATGGTAATAACGGATTGTTATTAGTAATAACAGCAAAATAACCATATGGTTTCCAGTGCAATTACACTGTAATTTGTCATTAATAACAGCAAAAATAACCATACAGTTTCCAGTGCAATTATGCTGTAGTTTCTAGTTAATAGTAGGCTAATGGAAACAGCTACTGTGTCATCAGGTGGTAGGTATGCCAGTAACTAAACGGTATCAGCCGAAGTAGTTTCATACTAATTAGGCTACATCAGGGCCGTAATGTGCAATATTTCCTCTTCCTATGTTATTGCATAGAAACGACCACCCAAGCATCCTTGTATTATTTCTGCTTAATTACCTTGGAAACAATTGAGTAGTTATATGGAAATAAGATAGAATCAGGGCCGTAAAATGCATTATCACCTATTCCACTCAATTTTATGGAAATTACATATTTTCTTGGCCTTAAAATGTCTTATTTCTTATTTCCACTCAATTACTTAGGCCTATTATCAAATATTAATTAATATTATCACATATTAATACAATATAGACTAGCCTACCTATGAAGTGATTCAAGTACACAGACAAACACATTGTGTGCAAAACTTTATTTATTTTTCCAATCAGTTATGAGATTCATGTTCACTGATGTGAGGTTGTCAATCTGCCACCATCCGGAGGAAGTCCTGTGAACACAAACAAACAAACAAACAGAGAAGTCAACTGCAAGACCGGTTTCACCACGTTTATTCTTTAATGTTATCAATTCACCATCGCTAAATCTGCTTCTGAAATACAGTACCGTGTTAAATGCACGTGGTAAATCTTCATGACAGGCTGACATCGTTGCTGATTTACGAAAGCAAACTCTAGCTAGCACCTGGACCCAACGTTGCTGAAGGCAGGAGGGTGACAGAGGAGGAAGGTCCACTGGTGGAGAAGGAGTCCTCAGGTGAGCACGAAGACCCAGTCCTCACCAAGCCAGACAGAACAGAGCCAATTGCAGAGACCAAGAAACCGGACAGAAGGAACAAGATCAAGTGGCCAAAGCCTAGCAAAAGAGAGGCATGGCGTGCACTGGACACAGACCTGAGCAAGACCCTACAGGAGTCACTGCAAGTTGAATCAGATGGGGGAGATCATATACCAGACCTGCAAAGACAGGTTCGGAGAGATCGCTTCCAGACAGAGGTCCATCCAAAGAGAGAAGGGGAGGAGAGAGAGGGAAATCCTCCAGCTGGTACAAAGGCGTCGCCAACTCCGAAAAAACTGGAGAAAGGCCACTCTCGCAGAGAAAGAAGGTTTGAAAGCCCTGTGGGAGGAGGTCAGGAAGAGACTAGCCATGCTTCGCAGAGCTGAACGCATCCGAAAACGCAGCAAGCGGAAGCAGAAAGAGCGAGCCAGTTTCTTTCAGGATCCTTTCAAGCATGCCAGACAGCTGCTGGAGAAGAAGACTGGCAAGCTCGAAACCACCAGGGAGCAATTGGAACAGCATGTCAGAAAGTAGTACAGCGATCCACAAAGGAAGTCCCCTTAGGGACTGTTCGTTATTTATTTTCGGGGTCGTCGGAAGATGACCACCTTTGATCATCAAATTTTGCATGACCCTCCCCTAGCAAACAAACTACCTTCTCCAGAACAGCTACATTGACACCAACTGCCAGAAGGCCGGAGTACCAGGATTCCCAGGATGCACTCCACAATGATCTGGGATCAGATACAGAGGGCTAAGCGGGACAAGACAGACTTGCATGTCATCTGGCTTGACCTGGCAAATGGAATTCGAGACGATTCGTCTAATGAATTGTTGAGAGGGGACCATTCGAACAAAACCTTGGACCATTCGTAGAAGGCATGGGGCGTTTCGTGCAGTACCTGAGGATCTTTCGTTACGTTCAACCCATGCAGACCTTTCGTGTAACTGGGCAGACGTTTAGCTTAGTCTGCCTATTTTATTAGCCTATTATTTTTTATATTTTATCAAACTTGTGTGCCTACCACCACAATGCAATGAAAACAAATCGAACCGCATATGGATCGGTCCCACACCAACTGATCAACTACGCTATGGAGTTCTTCCACATGCCCACCTGCATCAGAAGCATGGTCGAAAGCTACTTCAACAACCTGCAGATGTGCTTCTCCGCCCAGGACTTCACTACTGGATGGCAGCGGCTTGAAGTCGGAATAGCGATGGGGTGTGCCACTTTGCCTACACTGTTCGTAGCAGCGTTTGAGATAATCCTCATTGGCACAAGGCAAATGGCAGGGGGAATCAAACTACCAACTGGCCAGAGGCTTCCCCTGCTAAGGGGCTATATGGACAACGTCAGACAGCAGCATGTACAGCAAGGAGGAGGATTGATGAGCTGATGTCATGGGCAATAATGAAAATCAAGCCCTCCAAGTCCCGTAGCCTGTCACTCAGGAGAGGAGTCAGGAACGGCAACACCACCTTGGTCGTCGGAGGAGAGAAAATCCCACTCCTCGCAGAGCAGCCCATCAAAAGCCTGGGGAGGCAGTACACGGCCGAGCTCTCTGACAAGCAAATGGGGAAAACCGTCATGAAGCAGCTCTCTGACGGCCTGAGGAGAATCGATCAAAGCCAACTCCCGGGCAAATACAAGGTCTGGTGTTACCAATTCACACTCTACCAGAGACTGCTGTGGCCCCTGAAAATGAGCGAGATCCCCTCATCAACCGTGAGTAGGATGGATGGGAAAGCCAACTCATTCATTCGAAAGTGGTTGGGGCTGCCACGGTGCCTCTCTGAAGCCAGCCTTTTTGGGAGGAACATGCTCCAGCTACCTCTGAGATCGCTACAGCTGGGTATACATGCAAAAAAAGACCAGGTTGGTGCTGGAGCTTCGGGAGTCCACAGACGAGTTGGTTAGGAATGCTAACGCCAGGGTCCTGACTGGCCTCAAATGAAACGCCCAGACCGAGGTCGACCAAGCTGTGAGTCGGCTGCAGCACAAGGAGATCGTGGGCAGAGTGCAAGTAGGAAGAGCAGGCCTAGGATGGGGAGAAGCGCCACGTTTCTGGTCCAAGGCCCACCGCAAGGAAAGAAAGGAGATGGTGGTGGCGGAGGTGACGAGGATGGAGGAAGACCGCTATAAGATCAAGGCCATGTCTCAGGGACGGCAAGGAAGCTGGACAACTTGGCAGGGAATCTCAAACAGGAACATCAGTTGGTCAGACGTGTGGAAGATCCCACAGGCAAGACTCAGCTTCCTTATTCGCTCAACCTACAACACACTTCCCTGTCCCCGGAACTTCCACCAGTGGTTTGGAAATGAGGAATGTCTTGAGAAAGTTAGCCGAAGTGCTGGAGGAGTGCAGACAGGGAAGCAGAACACCATCGCTGGCAGAGCAACCCACCACCCTTGTCAAGGAAGGAGGGATCAGATGCATCAGGCAAAGAGAAACCGCAAGGCCCTTCACACCTGGCCAGAAGTGGAGCATGAAGGTTGACCTCAGCAAGAAGCTTCAGTTTCCCACAGAGATTACCACCACATCTCTCCGACCAGACATAGTGACATGGTCTATAAATGTTAGAGCGGTATCCCTCATGAGCTCACTGTGCCAATGGAGGAAGGGATTGAGGCTGCCTTTGAGCGAAAGAAGGCCAAGAACTCCGAGCTGGCTGCTGAGTGATGGGAGGCGGGCTGGAAGACTACCATGTGGAGGTCAGATGCCGAGGCTTCATGGGGTTGTCAACCATACGCCTCCTGAAGGACGTGGGAGTCAACGGAGGAAGGCTAAGGAAGGCAACAAAGGAACTGGCAGAGGAGGCGGAGAAAGGGAGCTTTTGGCTCTGGCTGCGGAGGAAGGACAGAACCTGGGGGAATAACACCTAACCCCCAGACAACAGTTGCAGGGAACAACACCTTTCAGCTGCAGGGGGTGACAGGGAGACGTCCCTGTCACTAATCCACCACACGCGAGACGTTTCAGGATGAAAGGAGCGAAACGTTGATGAGCTGTGGTTCCTGACTGACGACCCTGCAGCTGACCCATGGGCACCGGAGGAGGTGCGACAGGCAGCAATGCCAAGCAGGAATTAACATCTTCCTGTGAAATCCTGGCAGTTTGTGGCGTAGGAGGTTGAATGTTGATGTTACCACAGACAGTAATTCTTTATGTAAGGGTTAACGTTCGGCGAGAAGGTCGCTACCGTGGAATAGCAGCACGACAGAGAGAATCTTTAGACCCCGACGCGGAGCGGAGGGGTCTTGTTCTCTCTGAAGTGCTGCTATTCCACAAAGCGACCGACTCGCCGAACGTTAACCCGCTTATTATATGGATATACTTAGGCCTAAATCAGGGGTGGGCAACTTTCATGATAAGGAGGGCCACATTTTTTTCATTGTGAACATTGGAGGGCCAGATGACTGCGGATCTGACTGCAGCTTGCAGATTCGAGGTGCAGTTGGTTGCTCAGTGGCCGCCGAAAAAGTTTGGAAGCAATAGGAGTGTTCTCTGTCAGCCAACAGTGTAATTTTAACAGATTGACTCAGTAGTGGTTTAAAAAAAAGTTTGTTCATTATAATTTATAAGTATGGTTTATCTATGGGCCGCACTTAGTAAGGAGGCGGGCCGCATGTGGCCCCCGGGCCTCCAGTTGCCCATCCCTGCCTTAAATTATTCACACATGGCTTGGACATTTCTTTAGGCCTATTCAATGTTAAGTTTATTATAGTTTTTCATGTCAAAAGATTGTTGCTGCGCAAAACAAAACAGTGCCGTTGTGGAACACCGCTAGGCAACAGCTAGGTAGCCAGGACAACAGGTGTTGTCTATCACAGCAGCTGATTAGAGTCTTGTTGAAAAGTCGCTTTAGCAGTGAAAAGTCTTGTTGCCATTGACAGCGGTCTGTTATAGACCAACCCGTCCGTTATCGAAAAATAACAGACGTGCGAACGTTAGGGAGCCCCATTGAAATGAATGGAGCATTCGACCGATGACGTCACACCATATAATAAATTGTTATATTGGCTTGAATCCCGCCTATAAATACATTGGTTCCGGCTGTTTGTACACAAGCGAATGCATACGCAGCCAGGGATTCCAAAATGCTAGGCGGCTAGGTGTTTAACATGGGAAGCTCCATTGGAGCAGTGTAGTGCGTGGTTAGAACCTGTTTTCTCATTGACTGGATGTTGTTGCGGTTTCTGTGGTCTCTGCACTGCTACCAACTCCATTCTGGGATAACATATCTTAATGTGAGTACATCAGAATCGATTCCTATGCTTTGTAAATTAAGTTATATTGCATCACACCAATCACACGTGAGGAGGCCATTTGAGTGACGGCAGCTTCCAAACAATCAGAGGCTGCCGCCGACCGTGAAACCCCGCCTTGTCAGCAGTGGCTAACACTTTGCAACACAATATAGCGTTTTTCAGAGCACATGGCAAAGAATTCCGAGCGACATGATAGTATGTTCTTCTAAACAGTGCCACCGACATTACAGCGTGCGAATAAGTAGATAAAACCGCCAGCCGAGAAGACAACATGTTCTTGTCATAGGTTACACTACAGGGCTCCAATGGCACTTCCAATAATAAACATCTAGCCACCTAGCATTTTGGAATCCCTGGCTCACTCAAAAGTTTATAAATATTCAAAATGTATGTATAGCCTACGAGAGTTTTTCGTTTTCCTATTTTTTCATTGTATGTGTGTGTGTGTTTACAGATGCCAACAGGCAGTTCAGTGGTAGAACATAAGTAGGGGAGACTGGGGTGGGTTGACACACTTTTTACTTAAATCTGATATCAGGAAAAACAGTGTATTGCAAGGAAACCATTTCTATACGGGTTCGATGCCTCATTTGTCAGGTATATTTGTATAGTTTTAGATCCTACCGACTGGTGTTGATTGGTAGATTGCCTGTCAGAGCCCCGGTGGCAAACTACGTAAAACTCGAAACTGTGATACAAACTTAAATTGGAGAATTCTTAATTGCAAAGTTCGCAAGTCACCCGAAAGCATGTCGTTTTCTCGCTAAATGAGAAGCAAACCCCCGCATTCCATGAAAGGTGAAAAAAATAGTCTGTAGGGATGATCGATTTGATCATTTGGTTTTACTGTAGTAACCATGGTTTTATCATGTGTCATGGTTACTCTAAGTACTCTGAACCAACTATAGTATTACCAAATATGGTAGATAAGAGGAAGATACAGGTCCTTCTCAAATAATTAGCATATTGTGTTAAAGTTCATTTTTCCCCCCATAATGTAATGATAAAAAATAAACTTTCATATGTTTTACATTCATTGCACACCAACTGAAATAATTCAGTCTCAGAACATTCCATTGACTTTCAATGGGGTTTCATTTCTGGCAAATAGAATTAGATTTGTAACAAAAATAGAAAAACTTGGTATGGAAATCTATGGAGTATAATGAAGAGGGAAGTGTGGGTCACCAGATCAAAGAACAAAAAACAGCTGACAGCTAAGCATCAATGATATCTGGGCTTTCATAACCCTCATGCAATGCCACTGCCATTGACTTCAATGTTAAACACAGTCTAACCCATGACTGCGGTTTTGAGTAATGAACAAGGCTGAGACGTTTTAAAGCCTCAGGAAGCTTTTACCAGTGTTTAGAGTTAAAGGGACAGTTTGGTTAATTTCAACATGCAGTTGTATTGCTCACGCTACTCTTGACTTGTCAGTACGTGGTGATGCCACATTTTTCGGCTCAGCCCTTTCCGAGATATGAGCAGTTGTAATGGGGGCAGCGTTTGTTTACATTTTTAAAAAATGAAACATAGGCCAACTCCAAATATTTTCCCAAAAGGTACTGCTGTTTGCTCGTTGTCTGCTGATGTTTTATAACCTTTTGGATGTTTTTGGGAATAAATAAAAATGTTTTTTTGAAATGTAAACAAAGAGCTGCCCCCATTACAATGACCAGGATCTCGGAAACGGCTGAAGAAGAAGAAAAAAAAATCTCAGGCACTGACAAGTCCAGGGTAGTGTGAGCATTACAACAGCATGTTGAAATTGACCAAACTGTCCCTTTAATAGGTTAATTCAGATGATTAGGTTAATAGCTTGTTTAGACAACCTTTTAGTTTTCATGATATGCTAATTTTTCTGAGATGGGAATTTTGGGTTTTCATGAGCTGTATGCTACAATCATCAATATTAAAACAAAACAAGACCTGAAATATTTCAGTTGGTGTGCAATGAATGTAAAACATATGAAAGTTTATTTTTTATCATTACATTATGGGGAAAAAATGAACTTTAACACAATATGCTAATTATTTGAGAAGGACCTGTACTTCAGGCTCTGACTTTTCCGGAATCCATGTGATGTCAGGTGAACGCCCTTTTAGGAGACCTGCCGCAAGTGTTAGGGGCTTTTGTGGACAGTTTGTGGACATTTAATTGGACACATCCAGAAATCCCTCTTTTTGTGCAGTGGGACTACAAATTATGAACCCTAAATGCAGAACTTGACTGTTGCAGATAATAATGCCTTTTCAGATGAACTGAACACTTTTTATTGTAGGTTTGACAGTATTGACTATACAAGTCAGCAGGCACTAGCAGTGGATGCCGGAATATGGAAGCTTGTGACATACAAATCAGCATTGAGGAGGTTAAAGAACAGTTTTTAAATGTGAATGTTATTAAATTGCAAGGTCCAGACGGTATTAGTTGTAAAGTGCTGCGCACCTGTGATGATTCACTTGCTTTTCCATTTCAAATACTGTTTCAGCAGTAAGTTAAGTAGAAACAGGTCTTATCCCTGCTCAGTGGAAACGGTCTCTGATTGTAAGGGTTCCAAAGAAAAGCAGGCCCAAAAAGATGAATGATTTGAGAGCTGTGGCATTAACCCTCAGCGCCTATGAAATGTTTAGAGAAAATCATATTGAAACACCCACTTAGTGAGGTAGCACCATCTTTGGACCCTTTACAGTTTGCATACCAGTCTAGGCGGGGAGTGGAGGATGCATTGATGTCCATGACAAACAACATATTTGAATACCTAGAAGTAGGGATGTAAATAAAATTAATCGATGTATCGGAAGTATCGGCCAGTGATTTAATCGAATCGCATCGTATTGTGGGGCATTCTTAATAATCGCTGGCCCCTGTGCAATGCCCTAGCTCCATAACACAATAGTAGTGGAAAAGTAATTGGAAAAAATCTAATCGAACCGAATCGTGGCGAATCATAGTATCGTGGGGAATTCTTAAGTATAGAAAAAAATCGAATCTCTGATTTAAGAAATCGATACCGTATCATATCGTCATGGAGGCTGTGATTTACACCCCTAGTGTCGACACTCCGACTTGTTGTATTCCACCATCCGTGTTGAGAGATGGAAGAGCCCCACAGCTTTGTAAAAAATAGTTTTTAATGATTTCAGCAGTGCATTTAATACCAAACCTTTAAACCCCACCTACTGGTAGACAATCTGGTTATATTAGATGTGAACCCAAGGCTTATCACATGGATTCATAATTTTCTGTCAAATCGTACTCAGCAGGTTAGATTTAATCAAGCCATCTCATCCCCTAAGGTCATCAACACCGGTGCTCCCTAAGGATGTGTGTTGTCTCGCATACTCTACACACTTTACACCAACGAGTGTCGTGCTCTTGCAAGTACACACTCCTATTTCAAGTACGCAGACGACACCGCCCTGGTGGGGTTCTTGAAAACAGGGATGCTGTCAATGACCAGCTTTGAAGAGGAAGTGGGGAGCTTCATAAAATGGTGCTCTGACAATTTCCTTAAAGGGACACTGTGTGAGATTTTTAGTTGTTTATTTCCAGAATTCATGCTGCCCATTCAAAAATGTTATCTTTTTTATGAATACGTACCACCATCATCAAATTCGAAGTATTCATTATGATTGGGAAAAGTGGACTTTTCATACATGAAAAAGGGGATCTTCTCCATGGTCCGCCATTTTGAATTTCCAAAAATAGCCATTTTTAGCTGCAAAAATGACTCTACTTGGACCATACTAGGAAATATGTGTTTATTACTTAGTAAACTTTCATGTAAAGATCAAATTTGGCAATAGGCAGCCCAGTTTCAATGGACAGCATAGTTGCAGTACCTTTTTGTCAATTTCCTGCACAGTGACCCTTTAATGTTAATGCAAGTAAAAAAAGAAAAAGAAATGGTAATTGACTTTAGAGGTAGTGTAGAAGTAGTACCAAACACTGTTGTCAACAACACATCAGTAGCGAGTAGGGGTGGTACGGTTAAAAAAAATTGCGGTTCGGTCCATATCACGGTATGAAGGTCACGGTTTTCGGTTCTCTACGGTTCTCGTTTTTTTGTGTTGCTTTTTTATGCATAATAAATTATGCACTGGGAATATNAAACCATATTTAAACTATTGCAATTATGAAGTGATTGAATTTGACCTTCTGCATTTGTCTGAGAACCACCTCTTATGCTAACCTGCGCTTGCACCTAAGCTGTCGTTCCAAATGCCCTCTTTCAATTGGCTAATAGAATCAGACTTATCACTAAATATCCTACAAATGTTTTTGTGTAGACTTATAATGTGAAAATGGTGTGATTTTAATTGTGTCATCCTCTCATTGGTATGATATGCTAATGTTTTAATCAGAGAGACTGGATAAGATACTGATAAGATAAGATATGTTTTACATATTCTTTTGTGCAGTACATGAACTGCGGTTTGCCACGGATTGCACGGTTCGGTTCGGTATGTGTGTGAATTGTACGGTTTCGGTTTTCGGTGCGGTTTGTTCCATCCCTAGTAGAGAGAGTTACATCTACAAATACTTAGGGGTTGAAATTGATGACAAGTTGAAATTTGACAAATAGGCCGCTTCTAAGGTGGAAAAGTTCCAACAAAGAATGCTTTTCCTAAGGAAATTGCGTAGTTTTAATGTTGACGCCCACATTTTAGAGCTATTTTACTGTAAGTCTGTACTTCAGAGTATCTTGTCCTTTGGTCTGGTCTGTGTAAACAAGATCAGGATAAATTGCAAAGGATTATTAAAACAGCTAGTACAGTAATTGGGTGCAATCAAACATTTTGTAAAATGTTTACATATTGTTTTACTTATTTATCTGGTCTTTTAAGTCTTGTCTACCCTGTCTATATGTTCTGTACTGTACTTATACACACCTCGACCATTTGAATGATTGCAAATCAATGGAGTCCCCAATAGCACTGTAGATAGCGATAGCACATATCACCACCAAACACCACTAAAAGAGGGGAAATGGAGATCAAACTTGAGCACACTCTTTTGCATTGGGTGGGCAGAGTTTGAATCCTCTTTCTTTAATCTACCCTCTTTGGTATTACTATGGCTTATCCATCACTTTTTTTGTAACCATGAAAACCATGGTTCCTGANTATGGTTTAACCATAGTTTTACTATGACAACTAACCATGGATCATAGTTATTCATGGTTTCATGGTTTAGCCATAGTCACAAACCATGCTCAAAAAAACATGGTTAATTGAGGATTTCATGGTTACCTAAAAAGTCAAAAAAGCTTGTGGGTAGCCGTGGTAATGGTTAGGGAGTTCAGGGCCGGTTTTAAGCATAGGCCGGCTAGGCGGTCGCCTAGAGCGCCATGTGAAGAAGGAGCGCCGAAATGGCGCTCTCCGATGCATAATTTTGCGATATGGAGGTTTTTTTATGAAGTCGCAATCAACAAAGTGTGGCGAAAGCGCTCCTCACGGCAAAACGCCCCTCAGCCAATAGTAATATCGCTTTCAACTGTCTCTGGGAAGTCTGTGAACCAATAAACAGACAGTCCTGAGAAAGGGGGCGGGACGAGTGACAGCGTGCGATCTATTTTGAATTTGGAGACTCACTCGAGAGACAGAGAGGGCAAGCGCGAACAGCATTGCTGCTCTGCTGGGTGGGGAAGTGTTATGTTCTCATTAAACCAGTCATTGCATGATGCAGGAGTTGCAGAGGGTGTTTTGGAATTATGTGATTTAATCAGCAACTGTTTGTGATAATGGAAAGCCTAATAGTTATGAGGCTACTGTTTGGAATTAGAGGGAAAAAGAGCTTTGCTTTTGATCTGAGAAATCGCTAGTTAGCATGCTAACATTAGCCAAGTATGCCAAGCAATGAAATCCAGTAGCCTAAAGTAGCTGTTAGTAGCCAACTCACTAACATCCACCTGACATCATAATACTTGCTTAGGTTGACAAGCAATGTAAAGTAAGACTGGTGGGGGGGCGCCAGAACTCAAACTCGCCTAGGGCGCCAAATAAGCCAGAACCGGCCCTGAGGGAGTTCGACTGAAGATCACAGAGTTCCAGGTTTGAATCTTGCCCTACACCTCCATTCATTGCTGAAGTGCCCTTGGGCAAAGCACCTAACTCAACATTAGTCTCGTTCGTGACGAAGCAGTGCTGCTTTTGCTAAGCAGCGAGCATGCACACTTTGCCAGTTTGATGCATTCTGGTTTGAATTTTCTAACCAGAATGCATCAAACTGGCAAAGTGTGCATGCTCGCTGCTTAGCAAAAGCAGCACTGCTTCATCACGAACGAGCCCATTGCTTCAAGGACTGTCACCAATACGTACTGAAGAATTTTTTTTAAAGCGTCAGCTAAGTGTAAGTTGATGAATATCTGTAAACCGTGGTAAAACCATGGTTAGATTGTTTTTCACTTCGGTCTACACTCTTCTGATCAAACTTAAAAAAAACCCCATAAAAGTTGTTTCTCTAAGCTGAGTATCTTTCATGCAGTATGGTGCAGAAAAATGGGGGGAGTCATCTCAACTGTGAACTGAAGTCATGCCAGAGACCTCACGTCAGGCAGGGTCCAAAAGACCAAGAGAGGATGATGTAACTGAAGACGAAGAAAGGAAGAAGAAGAAACGAAATGGTGAGTACCCAAGTTTAGTAAATACTATGTTATGGGTCCAAAGGCTGAAGGCATTGGTTCCCATACAGTCACATGACTAATGTGCTTATAGTATTAACCCTCTGAGGTCTAAGGCCTTTCAGAGGCTTTTAGGCTGCTTGCACCACCCTGACATTTTCAAGTATTTTCAACTAACAGTAAGCATCTATGCAAAAGTGAAATATATGGTTGTATTCTGAAAAGCCTGACAAGAAATAATCTGAAAGAAAATTGGATGTTGTGATGTATTGTGTATTTAGTTGTAGTTCACCTCCTTACCACAGGGTGGCCTCCACGTTAGTGAATACATAGGTCTAGTACTACAGTACAAGTGAACCTGTATTATGTTGAAGACTACTATAAACATACAGTCATGCTACGATCGGTCTCCGTGATTTATTAATACACTTTACATTCCTGGTTATCAAACCAATATATCACAGTGTCATACTAACATGTTTTATTTAAATTGAGTGTAAACACAACTATACAAAAAAAAAACAGAGGTCAGAGGTCTTCAAAAAGTGCAAGAAAACACACAATAAATATATCTAGATATATATGTTTCAATGACAAAAACTCACAGAGTTACAGATTTATTTTTGGAGACATGTCAAATTGCCCTCTGGAGGGCATTAGACCTCTGAGTGTTAACTATGTAGTAACATTCTGTTGAATAATGTGAATACTGTGTGTCAAAATGTTTGCCAAGCCAGAACAGATTTAAATTGATCAAATTTCAATTGTGACACAGATCCACTTATTTGAGTAAAAAAATAAAATAAAATAAAATAAAACTTAAGTTGCATTCACGCTTGTAAAATATTGATCCTTTCATACTACACTTCCAGTCCAAAAATGTCCTCTCCAAAACAACACTCCAACATGTTAGACTTCAGTTTTGGTGCACATTTGCTGTGGCATTCCTTCGAGAAGCCATTGTGAAGTAAATAATTGAAGATGTTAGAGTAGAATAATTATTACTTGTTTCCATTAACAAGAATACATTCTTATTTAACTTCTTACAGAGACAAAGATTGTAGAGGAAGCACAAGGAATTATGAAGCAGGTTCAACATCAACTTGTGTCTCATGGGTCCTCCAGCAAACTTTCAGACTACATTAGGTATGTGCCTTTCTGTCTGTCTACACTTAGTGCAGCTATGAATGAAGTGTGTGTGTGTGTAGGCTTAACTGCTTGCCGGTGTTAAGTTGAGCATATAGGCTGTCAACAGAATAGGCCTATGTGTAATTATAAAACACTGCTTCTTCTGACTACACTCTTTTGATCAATCTTAAAAATTGCCATGGGATTATAGAGGTAGCTGTTAATACCTGCTGGGCATTGCTGCCTGTCGCACCTCCTCCGGTGCCCATGTGTCAGCGGGAGAAATAAAGACGGTAACACTTTATTTTAGGGATACATCTATTAGCACTAATACATACAATATTAATGCCTTAGTAAGTAACTTGTAAGACATGTACTAAGCAAAATCAGACAGTTGTTAGACATTTATTCGCAAATGTCTTGTTCATGCACAATAAGGGATTTATTACCAATATAACCTTAGTAAGGACCTAGTAGACCTAGTTATTTATGAGTAAGCAGTAAGTGCCAGAATACAATGTGTAGCTCCTGGTACACTGTGTGAACAAACCCTGAACAGTGTGAAAATAGATGTGGAATGAGGGTCCCTATTCTATTGCTCAGCCCAGATTAGGGACCCCGCACTACCTAGGTCCCCGACTTTAACCCCCCCCCCCCCCCCCCCCCCCCCCCCCCCGGGAAGCAAAGTGTAAGAACATTTCTGATTTTACATTTGTCTCATTGGATATGTAGATCTCACTTATTCTACTTAATATATGGGTGAGTAATTGGAAGCATTATATAGCAAGGATTGGACGTAAACTTCTCAATGACGGTGGGTGGTGAGATGTCATTTTTTTCATACACCAAATAGTTTTAATTGTAAAAACCCTACAATAATAATACAATAACGATGAGTAATAGTTTGGAAGCAAAACTAAGCTATTCCTTTGTGATAAATAAGTTAATGTTTGAGAAACTTAGCTCCAAGAAGTGCAGTGCATGATGGGTACGCCCTTAGTCAGAAATGCAATGCATGGCCAATGCAGCAATGATAATATTTCTGTTGTTACGTACATGGCAAATTGTTTGGATAGCAACTAAATTTCACGAGTGAGGGGAGGAGCTATTGTGTACCCATCATGCACTGCACTTCTTGAAGCTAATGTTCTCAAACATTAACTTAATTATCACAAAATAATAGTTTAGTTTTGCTTCAAAACTATTATTCTAATGTTCTGCATTTATTTTGGGTTTTTTTACAATTAAAACTCAGTGGTACATGAAAAAAATTACATCTCACCAACCCACCGCCATTGACAAGTGTACGTTCAATCCTTGCTATATACAGGCTTCTGTTTCCTTCCTTACCTTGTTATGGACAAGAGTAAACTAGATGACTCAGCTGGATATAAAATAATTATTTAATATACCCTTACACTTTGTAGATCGGTTGGCAAGGTAGTCTGGGACTGGGTGGTGTGGGCCAGCGCCAACGAAGGAATCAACATTGCTACACGAAACTCAGACTATGTCTGTACTGTTTGTCTTAGATATACATGTATGCTTGCTCTCGATCTTGGCGCTAAGGAGAATGATTGAGGAGGTGAGGAAAAACAACCTGAAAGCAGCACTATGCTTCATAGACTTCAAGAAGGCATTTGACTCTATGCACCGAGGCATGGTGGTGAAGATCCTGAAGGCATACAGTATTCCCCCAACCCACTCCGATCAATAGACTCCATGTACGCAGGAACAAGGGCCAGGGTGGTGACCACAGACTGTAACTGTAGGAGCCAAAATGTATGGTGTCTTTTGAGTTATGTTTTTGTTTTCCACTGGGTGGCGTATGTTCATTACTTTCGTCAGGTATAAAGGTAGGAACTATTGTGTTGTTGGTCAGGTGTCCTACCCGGAAGGGCAAAGGGTTTTGACCGCTGAGGCCACTCTAGCTGCCTGAGACTACTGTACCTGCTGATGTATTGGACTCGTTGGAATAAATGGATCGCCTTGATTCAACTTGAAGACTGTTTACAGGCGTTTTTGTTTTGGTTCACAGTAAGTCAACAGTGTAGCATAGCCACTAGCTTTTGGTAACATCTAGCGCGTCAGCCATAACCACCATCCGCGTTTGGGCATCTCAGTAGTTCCGTATCAGTACAGAACTCCTTCAACAGTAACAGTGAGGTGTTTGGCATCCTGGCTGGAGTTATGCAGGGGGACACACTAGCCCCCTTCCTCTTGATTATGAGCTCAGGAAGGCAATCAGTGGGAGAGAGCAGGAACTTGGCTTCACACTATCTCCAAGGAGGTCAAGTCGATACCCTGCAGTGGTCCTCACAGACCTTGACTATGCAGATGACATCAGTTTGCTCTCCGACAACGTGGAACAAGCACAAACTCTACTGAACAGGGTAGAGCTAGAGTGTGCCAAGGTCGGTCTCAGGTTAAACGCCAAGAATACTGAGGTCATCACCTACAACATTCCACCAGAACATCAACCTCTGACTACAGCAGGAGGCACTGTGCTGACAGAAGTCAGTGACTTCAAATACCTGGGCTCATGGGTCAACTCAACGGAGCAAGATCTTAAAGGGACACTGTGTGAGATTTTTAGTTGTTTATTTCCAGAATTCATGCTGCCCATTCACTAATGTTACCTTTTTCATGAATACTTACCACTAGCATCAAATTCTAAGTATTCATTATCACTGGAAAAATTGCACTTTTCATACATGAAAAGGGGGATCTTCTCCATGGTCCGCCATTTTGAATTTCCAAAAATTGCCATTTTTAGCTGCAAAAATGACTCTACTTGGACCATACTAGAAAATATGTGTTTATTACTTAGTAAACTTTCATGTAAAGATCAAATTTGGCAATAGGCAACCCAGTTTCAATAAGCAGCATAGTTGCAGTACCTTTTTTGACCATTTCCTGCACAGTGTAACTGGAGGGCCCTGAACGGTATGGCCAGTGAATGGAACTCCAATCTCCCCCTAATCAAGCTTAGCTTCTTATGTGCGACAGTAGAGTCCGTTCTCCTCTAACGCAGTGAATGCTGGACCCTGAAGCCAACCCTAGAGAAATCTCTTGATGGGTGCTAGGCCTACACCAGGATGCTGCGTGCAGTGCACATGTAACCAACAAAATCCTGTATGAGGGAATACCAACGGTGAGCGAGAAGATTGCTGTAAGGAAAATGAGGCTTGTAGAACATTTCCAAAGGCACCCAGAACTGCCAGCCAGCAAACTGGTGCTGTGGGAACCGTTGCGTGGGTGCCGGTTAAGAGGACGTCCTACACTAACATATGTGATACTCATAAAGGATGCAGGAACCCAGAGTACCAGTGAACTGAAAAGATGTATGGAAAACCATGACTTCCATGACTGGAAGCAATGATGGAAAGCTCGTCTGAAGACGACCTAGAGAGTCGAGGGAGTCAGTGACGATGCGTGTCCGGAGTGTCTGAAGCTAAATGCTAGCACTTGACATCACCTCCAGCCCCCACCATGATGACGCCGCCAAAGCGGACGACATGAGTCTCTTACCTTGCCCCTCAACGGCTCCACCGCCCCGGGGACTCAAACCTCGGTGTTGTTCACCCTGTGCACCTCTGACTTCAGCTACAACACAGAAACCTGTCATATGCAGAAGTTCCCTGATGACACTGCTATTCTGGCGTGCATCAAAGATGGACAGGAAGGACAGTAAACTGGAACAGGGAACTGGAGAACTTCGTCAGATGGTGCCGGGACAATCAGCTGCAGCTTAATGCCACCAAAACAAAAGAGACAGTGGTTGGCCCCTATAAGTACCTAGGGGAAGACCTGGACAACAATCCTGACTGGGCTGCTAATTCAGATGCTCTCTACAGGAAAGGGGCAGAGCAGGCTCTACTTCCTTAAGAAGCTGAGATCCTTCAATGTCTGCAACAGACTCCTGCTGATGGTTTATCAACCTGTCATGGCTAGCATCCTGACCTATGCTATTACCTGTTGGGGTGGTAGGATTAGTAAGAGGGACGCTGGACTCCTTGACAGACTGGTTAGGAATGCTAGGTCTGTGGTGGGCATGGAACTGGAGGATCTCACTACAACAGCCGAGAAGAGGATACTGACTGTACAGACTGTACTCCATACTTGAACAGACACCCCCTGCACCCATGCCTGGCTAACCAGAGGAGCCTGTTCAGCTACAGACTCTATGCCTTCTCTATACTGTGTTTTACTTTGGCTTTTGTTATGTTGTTACTGAACATGTTCATTTTTTATTTTTTACTTTTGTGAGTGTGTGTATGCAACATGATACCCTACCAGGACCGTGTGTGTGTATGTGTGTGTGTGTGTGTGTGTGTGTGTGTGTGTGTGTGTGTGTGTGTGTGTGTGTGTGTGTGTGTGTGTGTGTGTGTGTGTGTGTGTGTGTGTGTGTGCGAGAGAGAGAGTGTGTGGGCCCCACCCCTGGCCCAGCAGCATTCTCTACGCGACGGCCGGCAGTTCCGTCAGACCCAGGGCTGAACATAAAGGAACAACTAGGGTAGGGAGATAGGTGACCCGATACTTCAGTTTGTGATACAAGGTCAAGCGCCAAAATCGGTACAGATACTCCTTATACATTACTACAGGGCTCTCAAGTTTTGAATTTTGTTGGGAGTGAGATTGGGTGGGTGGGGGGACCGAACCTTCGGCCCAACGGCCCAACGGCCCATCCATCGGCTGGTTATTACAACAACAATAACACATAAGTAGCACTAATAGGCCTAGTCATTTGTTTCATCTAGTAAAGAAAACTAAAATATGTTGAATATTTTGTGTGTGTTATAATAATAATAATAATAATAATAATAATAATAATAATAATTTTACATATTGCCTTTCAAAACAACCAAAGAAACCCAAAGGCCCATGCAAAAGATGGGTGCTGGCACTGACATTTCCTCATTAATTATTATATTTCCAGTGAAATACTGCACGACATACAGATATATGAACACACGGACAAAGAAGTGAATTCTTTCTTTTTTAATAAACTAAATGTCAAAGGTTATTTTCAGGAAATGCATAGATCAAACAAAGAATAATAATAATAATAATAATAATAATAATAATAATAATAATAATAATAATAATAATAATAATAATAATAATAATAATAAAAACATCCATTTTGGCTGCTCTTTGCTTATGGCACATGAGATGAACCACTCTTATTCACCAACCACAGCTGTGTGTGTGTGTGTGTGTGTGTGTGTGTGTGTGTGTGTGTGTGTGTGTGTGTGTGTGTGTGTGTGTGTGTGTGTGTGTGTGTGTGTGTGTGCAGGGGCGCCGCCAGGAATTTTGGGCCCTATGAAAGATTCTAATTTTGGGCCTACCCCCCCCCTTCTTTTTTTTCTTTTTAAATTATTATTATTGTTATTCGGGGGAGCGGAGGGGGGCATGAAGGGCATAAAGCATTATGGTCGGAAAAGCTGAGGCTTTTGTTTTTCCATATTCAAATAAGACAGATTTCCCAATATCATTTCCATAAACTCTTAATTAAAATAGCGCAGATAGCTACTCAACATAGAGACAATTATCCTTTCTTTGCGCCTACCCCGTGTGGTTAGCCGCCTGGGTAGCCTACGGGACGAAATTCCATAGGGTTACACTCACAGAGCTTATTGGTAGTCCGCGTCAGTCTGGTATTAGACATAGGCTGTGCCGTGTGCGCAGATTATCCAAAATGATTTGGTGACTAACGGCAATAGCACTATCTAACCTGCAGCTGTCTCGTCAAATCGCTGTTCATTTTCTGCATCCAAGTTTTCTGTCGGACTGAAACTGAACATGGTGCGCTGTCCATCAGCACCACGATGACATTAGTCTAATTTAGACATCCGATAAGCATTTAGCCTATTTCATGCCAAGGGTAAAACTCTTTGTAACATTCATGAAAACAAGAAAATCTCTTGCCCTAGCCATTAGGTTAGCCTACTCCGTGTTGTTACATTGTTGTGAGGAATGACTGTAAAAATAGCCACCGCTTGTCAAAGGCACCGCTCTCCTGCGCAAACATGATAATTAAATGGCTGATGAGAGCATCCAAAACTTAGGCTACAAGTTGTTGTCAAATCAGCCTTCATTCCCCTCACTTAAGTTTCAACTGATGCTGTTGGGTGACCAGAGAGAACCAAAACTTTACTGATGAGAGGGTCAAAACCGAACACAAACAAAAGCAGGTCAACGAGTGTTGTGTTCCCCCCTTGCGCTGTTGGTCCACACCGCGCTGACATTGACAGTTGATAGACGTGCAACATTCATCACGAAACGCGGATATAATCTACAAATTTGATATGGACAAAACAACAACCCCTCCATCATGAGTGTTGTGCCATTGCTATGCAGGATAATGGCCGAACCATTTAGTTATATAAAAAAACATTATTTTGGCACTTAATACCCACGAAGCAAGCGATTCTGTCAGCCCTGCAATCGCTTCAGCAGTAGGCTATGGTAGTCGGGAAAGTAGGCTATTATGTTTGGAGGCTAAGTAGTTTATCACTTTTGCCGTTTGCTCGCGGTGACAATAAAGGTGGAATTTTTAAATAGGAGCCATGCTAACGTGCTCTCTTGGAAGTTAATCCAAGGATTAGTTAGGCCTATCATTTGATTGCGTTTGCAAACGCAATGTCATTGAGTGAGCATACCTTCTTTCTTGGAGAAAAATTGAGTGACCAGTTGCCTGCTTCTGACCCTCTCTTCTTTCTGCCGTCTTTTCTTGAGTTTTTGCCAACCTGACTACATTACTCTGTCACCACCAGCTCACCATCATGTGGTTAAGACATAGATTGTAGCCTACTGTAGCCTATATTACTAACATTCTATGGGTTAAGAAGACCTCAAGTCGCTCTGTACTCCTGCTGCCAGCATTTCGGACGCTGTGCGATTCAACGCCTCGCGCGCCGCCAGATTGGACCGCACCATTTCGCAAGAGCTAAGGGGGGAAGGGTCCTAAAGAACTGACGAAAACTTTATGGAAATCGATAGTTGTGTGTGGGCCTACGTTCATTTCCAATTAGGTACCATTTCATTGTAAATAGACTTTTTTTTAAAAGGCAAGAATATTAGTTCTAATATTTTATTAGGCTATTAATTGCCATCCGCGGACGGGCCGTTGCGTTGGTCTGGGCCGTTAGAATCAGTACCACTTTCCCCCGCCTGTCGGCGCCCTTGTGTGCGTGTCAGGTCTTGACATTAACTTTTCCGCTTGCTGGCCATTGTGACTTGTGGTTACTACATCTAACCTCAGAACATGAGGTGCCAAAGCAAGAATATGAGTGCACAGGCACCTCTACTCTTTCTTCTTCTTCTTCTTCCGTTCTCTCCTCTTCTCTCTCATTCACTATAGACTCTTTGGTTTCTGAGCCTTTTCCCAGAAGGAAAGAAGGATCTTCTGTTTCTTCCCTGACATTGTAACTAAACAGCCTGTTACAAACGTGTAGAAAAAAAAACGTATGCCTATACATGTCCATGACAGCTCTAAGGTGACTCTACTCTATAATACTCAGAAAAAGTACTAAACTGACTAAAGAACTAAACGAACACTAAAACATCGCCAGCATAGCCTGTTTTTAATAGCTTATAGCTTGCTATTAATTCCTAAACTAACAGTAACTTGAAACGGTAATGTGTATGCTTAATGTTGGTCACTCACCACGAGTAACACTACAGCCTAAGCAATGGAATATATTTGTAAGATGATTTTTTTACCTGCCGGTCCGAAGTCTTGGGAAGGCCAATCCAATTTCCTCGTCTGTCACAGCTGTTCCCCCAGTGATGTGCCGTTCTCCACAGTAGCTCAGAAACGCATGTGTTTTCAAGTCAGAAATTTTTTGAATCTGACAGTTGTTCGCGCGCTTAGCTGACACCCTAGCGGAAACTCCACCCTCTTTGACTAGGTCTGCGCAACAACATAGCGATCTATTATTCTGATTGGCTCAACGACAGTGCTGTGCCTGTTACTTCCTGAAACTGAGCACGCTGGGAGTGGGTTATGCTTATTGCTGTTTTGGGTTTTAAAGTGTGTTTGTGAATGTTTAATGTACTGGGGGTGTAAATATACTGGGGATATTATTGTGAACATTTTATGATCGCGATGTTGGGGTGGATGGGTTTATTTTATATTTTAAAGAGTTGTCACCATAGTTATGCAAGCTGGCGCACAACACCTGTAGGTTGATGCATCCAGCTTAGACCTCGCACGTGTCATGCTCGTTAAGGCCTGCAGGGGTTCACCTCTACCCTTAGCAAAGCCTACACAACAGCCTGGTGAAAAATTGACTCTGGTGAGTTTTATTGACGGGCGTGTGAAAACGCATGTGTGGCGTGTGAGTGTGTGAAAACACTCTGAAGAGTGTGTCACCTGCTCAGTGCGTGAGACTTGAGAGCTCTGTTACTATTTCCAAAAAGTATGCGGGCCACTTCAAATTTAAGATGGTTGCCCATTTTCCAAGATGGCCGCCATACAGATATAAAGTGGCAACTGAAACAATTGTTCAAATGGTGAAACAAACACCAAACTTGGCGCATATACTCCTCAGATGTAAGTTACCACTTTTGATTAAGCATGCAGGAATACTGCAGGACATACAATAGTGGAGTCTGTTAAGGGTTTTACCGTTACGGAACTGACAAAAGCACCAAACTTTGCATGGTGTTTCTTTAGGGTATATGCTGTAATTCTAGCCTAGGAGCCCTCAGGAAAATAAAACATTCTACGAAGTCATATACAATATGTCATGTTGTGTAATGCATTACATTGTTATTACATGACATTATACTTAGCTGACAATGTTAATATAGTCCCGAACTCAGCAGAGATGAAGCAAGGGCAGTGGTAGCCTGCTTGACCAGATTGATGAAACTACAAAAATGTACATAGTGTGAAAGTATGGGTGAGTCTGTGCTTGACAGCAAATGCTTGACAGCAAATGTAACATTGTGAACGAGTTGAGAAGATTCTTGGTCTGAATTAAAATGAGCATTTCCCACACTAAAACTATGGTGAGAATAGACTGCTGCTAATGCTTGCTCAGCTGCATCTGAATGGGGAAGTGTCAGTGCAAGATGATGTCCAAGGTAGCAGGTTCTCCATCCTCTAATTTCCATAACAGATATTTTTTATTTGTATGAGAGAGGGTAAAGGACAGGACCTCTCCATATGTATGAAGAACCCATAAGATCACCTAATTCTAAATTTTCACAAGTAGCATTATGTCTATAGGGTCATTCCATGTCAATTCACATGATTCCCTAGAATCTCCCCACATGACCCTCTCCGATTTACCCGATATCTCACATACAGGTACCTTTTGATGTCAATTGAAAGAATACCAAGTATTAGCACCCTACGTCCAACGGTTGCAGAGATGAAGCCCTCCAAAGTTGGGGTGCCATGCCCACTTTTCAAGCCTGTGAATTGCATACAAAATTTACAAGCAGATTTTGACACCTCTGGTTTTAGTTTGAAGGAAGATACAGGCCTAAAAATCACCATGGCCCCTCAATATGATCCTGTCTACCAGATGATGTACTTACAAATAGCATGCCTTCATTATTTTTGGCTATATTAAGCCTTAAAAATTGAATTTGTGAAAACCGTGATACAGTGTCTTGCCATTTTGGGGTTCCAGATCTTGGAAAGCATGTATGTTTTGGGAGTTATAATTTATTTTCCATCATATTTGGGAACTGTACAGTGTATTCCAAAAAAATTGGGGCGCTCAGACTTTTAATGATGGAATAGGAGGGACTCAAAAACAGCTTTTGGACAAAATGACCTTACGGTACCCTCTACTTCAGGCCTCAAATTAACCATGTGGGCACTTGATGACTGGAACGCCCTTTTCACCCCATGTACAGTAGCACTGTATCAAACATTCAAGCTTGGAAAAACTTTGTTTTTCAAAGTTCTTCATATTAATCTTGGCCTTCAAAGTATATGTTTTTCTCTATATCTTATCACAGTGTCTGTTTTATCTGCTGTCATCTGCTGGTCTAAAAAAGTAACAAAAGGGGCTGGAAAATCTTGCCCATAATTTACCAATAAAGCACTGTAATTATACAGTATATTGCTATATATTAATTATGATTTTAACAAGCATGATGAATATTTCTAGTTTAAATAATTTCCTAAGTGTGACTGCTTAAAGGATTTATCCGGAGTTGGAACAAGTTTGCAAGTTTTTGCATGTTTGGGATGAAATACAGTCACTCTAGAGCAAAATCAAGGCAAAAGGATGCGTTTTGAGAAAGTTTGATAATATCACGTTAGCCTCGTTAGCCATATCAGCTATGCAATATGATAGATTGCGGGCATCGTTTTTCGGCGGTTACACACATTTCAAAAACACAACATTTTAAAGTCTTGCACAGCTCAAAACAACGTCACACGTACCTCATAATATGTTGAGGGTATCCACACATAAACCGAAGTGTCCAAAAACGCAAAACTTTCTCAAAACGCATCCTTTTGCCTTGATTTTGCTCTAGAGTGACTGTATTTCATCCCAAACATGCAAAAATCAGGCAGACTTGTTCCAACTCCGGATAAATCCTTAAATGCTCAATCATGATGCCAGTCCCAAGATGGCCTCAACCCTGCACTAAATTTCTACCAGACATGGGGATGGGTGAGTCCTGGTAGAAATGTAATCATGATTGAGCATTCTGCATAATGCTTGTTGAAATCATAATTAATATATAGCAATATACTATAGAATTTAAGTGTTTTATTGGTAGCCTAGAGAGCTTAACCCCTAGGGGCGTCTAGATTTCTAGGCTACTTTATTGGTAAATTATGGGCAAGATTTTTCAGCCCCTTTTGTTTTCTTACATTGCGCTGTTGTTACGTTCTTTGACCAGCAGAGGGAAGCAGACAAAACAGACACTGTGATAAGACATAGACAAAAACATATACTTTGAAGGCCAAGATTAATATGAAGAACTTTGAAAAACAAAGTTTTTCCAATCTTGAATGATTGATACAGTGCTACTGTACATGGGGTTAAAAGGGTGTTCCAGATATCAAGTGCCCACATGGTTAATTTGAGGCCTGAAGTAGAGGGTACCGTAAGGTCATTTAGTCTCAAAGCTGTTTTTGAGTCCCTCCTATTCCATCATTAAAAGTCTGAGTGCCCTAAGTTTTCTGGAATACACTGTACAGTTCCCAAATATGATGGAAAATAAATTATAACTCCCAAAGCATACATACTTTCCAAGATCTGGAACCCCAAAATGGCAAGACACTTCATCACGGTTGCTACAAATTCATTTTTTAAGTCCGATTTAATAAATGCGATTTAAATAGATCGGATTAAGAGTTATTTTGCGATGTGTATACATGGCACTTTCACTTAAATGCGATTAAACGTCTGGGGAAAATAAAGCATTGCGATTGGACTGAGCAGGGCCGGTTCTGGCTTATTTGGCGCCCTAGGCGAGTTTGAGTTCTGCGCCCCCCCCCCCCCCCCCCCCCCCCCCTCCCCCCCCCCCCCCTCACCCCCCCCCCCCCACCCCCCCCCCCCAACCTTTTGAAAGAAAAAAAAAAACTCTTGTGTTCTGTAAGGTATAAAAAAGAGTAATACCGGTAGTAAGCTTAACTAAATAGCATCAAGAACAATAACTGTTTTGCATCAAATGGATTTCTGGTTCTTTTGGACAGCCGACCAACACATCAGATTGAGTCGCATGAAAGTACCTTCACTGTGTGGTGTCTTGGATGTAATGGTGGCGGTGCCCCCAACCCCAGATGAGAGGGAGGTTATCAATGTGTTTGAATTGTAAAATGGAATTGAAATGCCAGGAGAGTGATACAGTACATTTGCATGTAAAATGCATGTGTAGACAATAGGCCTACCAAGGAGGTCTGCATTGATAGCCTATCTACACTACAGCATCACAAAGCATGGCAGCATAACAATTTTAATAAGATACACATTTGTGCTGTCTATGATTCCAAACCAATTTCATTTCTGGACTGGAAATAGTGGTGCATTTGTGAGTAGGAGAATGAGAAGGGGGCTATCTATGTGTTTGAACTGGAGGGACAGGGTGAGAGAAAGGGAGAAGAGCTGTCACGCTTTTGAATTTCATAATATACAAAATATAGTAGCCTCACTTGTCTGCAATACTACATCACTCAGCATGAAAACATGCTGTGCATGGTTCTGTTACATGATTAATGAAGGCCTATGTCATTCTGGTCTGGAAACAATGTTTTTTTAAGCTTACAACAAGCAGGTAATTCATTCAAGTGGATGGAAGGAGATATGGCAGCTAAAATTGTTTTAAACATGGCACCAGTCTTACTTTACATTGCTTGTCAACCTAAGCAAGTATTATGATGTCAGGTGGGTGTTAGTGAGTAGGCTACTAACAGCTACTTTACTGGATTTCATTGCTTGGCATACTTGGCTAATTTTAGCATGCTAACTAGCGATTTCTCAGATCAAAAGCAAAGCTCTTTTTCCCTCTAATTCCAAACAGTAACCTCATAACTATTAGGCTTTCCATTATCACAAACGGTTGCTGATTAAATCACATAGTTCCAAAACACCCTCTGCAACTCCTGCATCATGCAATAAGTACTTGTACATTCGACATGCCATCAACGCAGACATGCACATGCAGACAGCAATGCATCCTGGATGAAAATGCTGCATGACGGTTAGATTTCCTGTCAAACTTCGAAATTTCGTTGACGTTGCGTTGACGAGGTGACATGTCACATGGTGTAAAACTATCGCGGGATGAATGCGGCTGCAGTCAGATCTTGCAACCTCTGCAGTTGCTTATCCCCTTCAACGCTCGTCGGCGGACTGCCTCCGAGGTCACGCGCCCATGAACTGGTTGGTCAACAACTCACTCACGTGTGTATATGGGTCTTGTCTCACACCCCTCCACAAGTTTGCGCAGGTCCCAACTTCAGCTCCTCCTCACTGCCTGTCCCCCCACTCCTCACACGTGGTGTGTTAGTAGAGCAAACTGCTGCGAGCTCATCGTCTCGTTCATATTTGTGGCCGACTTTAACCCATTGAGGTCTAAGTGCCCTTGAGAGGGCAATTTGACATGTCTCTAAAAACAAATCTGTAACTCTGTGAGTTTTTGTCATTGAAACACATAAGTTACACCATTAGAAACCTCAGACCTTCCAGATTTCAAATATATATATATTAAATAAATTATATAGCTGACCCAATTTAAAGAAAGTGAAAAGAAATCTTTGAACATTCTGTACTCTACCTGTAGCAGCCACACCTATAGCTATTCACATGTAAAGTACCAGTGCTTGAGTGGCTATTCAGAGGTGACAACACGCCCCTTTCAGGTAGGGTAAACACAGCAGACGTAGAGTGACAGGGGGTTGGGGCTATCAGAGCACATGGGGATTGACAGGGGGGTGTGGGCCATTAGAGGTTTTTCACACCTATCTCATTAGTATTCAAATGAGACAGGCAGTGGCAGTGACATAGTCATTATTTTTTGCATTTTGTATGAAAACAACAAAACATTTCTAAATGCCCTTTTCACTTTAATGCTGCCAACACATTTGTTTACAAGATTCAAACTTCAAAAGTCTTGGCTAGATATATTTATTGTGTGTTTTCTTGAACTTTTTGAAGACGTCTGAACCCTGTTTTTTTGTACAGTTGTGTTTATACTCAATTTAAATAAAACATGTTTGTATGACATCCAATTTTTTTTCAGATTATTTCTTGTCAGGCTTTTCACAATACAACCATATATTCCACTTTTGCATAGATGCTTACTGTTAGCTGAAAATACTTGAAAATGTCAGGGTGGTGCAAGCAGCCTAAAAGCCTCTGAAAGGCCTTAGACCTCAGAGGCTTAAATGTGCTGTATTTAATAACACCCACATCGTGACAACAAGTTCTCGCTCACGTGCTTCCGTCAACGTTGGTCGTCAGCAACAAAGTCGTATGGGCTTACTGACTGGTTTAATGAGAACATAACAATTCTCCACCCAGCAGAGCAACACTGCTGTTGGCGCTTGCCCTCTCTGTCTCTCGAGTGAGTCTCCAAAATTCAAAATATATCGCACGCTGTCATTCGTCCCGCCCCCTTTCTCAGGACTGTCTGTTTATTGGTTCACAGACTTCCCAGAGACAGTTGAAAGCGATATTACTATTGGCTGAGCGGCGCTTTGCCATGAGGAGCGCTTTCGCCACGCTTTGTTGATTGCGACTTCATAAAAAAAAAAAACATATCGCAAAATTACGCATCGGAGAGCGCCATTTCGGCGCTCCTTCTTCACATTGCGCTCTAGGCGACCGCCTAGCCGGCCTATGCTTAAAACCGGCCCTGGGACTGAGGACGCACGTGCTGAGCGAGCCATATAAGGCACGGGGGCGTGGTCCAATGCCACCGAGATGCAGGTCATCTTCCCCACGAAAAAAGTGCCCGCACCAACTTTGATGTCGTATAACTCCTGAATGACTAAAGCTATGACTACGAAACTTTGTGACTTTTCCTAAAATGAAGTTGGCTACAATGTGATACCAGATAAAGATTAGGTTTATCATTTTTGTTGTTGCCATGGCAGCAGTTTTCTGACAGGTATGCCTGACCAAAAATCACTGACCTCATCATCACTTTTCACATTTTTTTTACATTTTCATTGGCATCAGACACCCTTGTGAACATTTGAAGTGGTCTGATGCACATAATAACCAACATTTATGTGCATTACCCAAGTTAGATTGAAAATACATTAAGGTGACATTTTGGGCAATAAAATCAGGAAGTGACGTCATAATGATGTCATAATATCCAATAATGACACCAAACTGATGTCATTCATAGTTCTTTGGCTGAAGATCATCCCCTCCAAGTTTGGTGGTCATACGCCATTCGGTTCCAAAGTTATGAGGGGGGGGTCAAAAGAGCTCCCCTCCCCCCCCCCCCCCGTCCCAGGAATGCCAAAAAAGCCCGGTCTGGATAGGGTTAAATTAAGCAAAACTCTCATGTGAAAATCAACAGGAAGTGCCGCCATGTTTTTCTCACTGGCAAAGAGCACGGTCTCTCTGCGCCATCATGTGGTCAACGAGCATGCGTGGAACGACTGGCCTTATTGTAATTCCGAATAAAAGGTTACATGACAGAGGAACGCGTTTAATCGGATTTAAAAGATGATTAAACCACCCACTTTAATCGGACTTAAGTTGAAATCGGAATAAACTTAAATCATGTTCGGTAAGTGTTTACATGATATTTTTAGAGTGGAATTAAGTTTTAATCAGATTTAAAGTGAGTTAAATCGGACTTAAGTGTCTCATGTAAACGCATAGAGTGTGCCACTTTTCTTTCAGCTGCTCAAGCTCTTTCTTTATTTCGCCTAGTTTTGCTTTGTCAGTCAGCTCATTGTCCAATTTGTTGCTCAGTTCTGATATCTCCTCTTTTGTCTTGGCAAGTTGGTCAGAGGTCTCTTTGATCACCAGCGCCATTAGATCATATGAACACTTGTTCACTATCTCGCACCATCGGTCATGGAATTTGGGATTGTTGAGGCCCAACGCCGGTGACTTTTGAATTCTTAGACCCCGTGGTATCATTTTCTTTCGTAAATAGTCACTCAGCGTCACGGCGTGTAGGTATTGTTTAGTCTCTCGAATGGTGAGGTTCTTGAGTGATCTCACCACGGCCTCTGTGTCAGTAGCAAAGTCAGTGTCTGTGTCATCAAAGAGTGAATCCGTGAGCATAATCCTCTCATAATCTTCCGTGGTGAATTCAAAGGAGTTGGTGAGGTCCTCTGGAATGGAGCTCAGTTCAGCCATCTTTGCGTTTCTCAGGCGGGGAGTCAAACAATTGAGTGCGGCGCAACAAAACAGTTCAAGAAGGTGGAGAATGCGCGCACATCAGTGGCACAGGTGCTGGACAAAATAGAGTAACTGAAATAAATGATAGAAGTCCGCAACACTGTTAATGCTCCCAGTGATTTATTTGCACGACGTTTCGGACCTTCGTCCTTTTTCAAGTGCAACAACGAACAGGTGTACAGGGTGTGGTTTAAATACCTGTGAGGGGTGGGGGTAGGGTGGAGGGGGGGTGGGGGTGTCTCATTAAAAGTGAAGGGTAGGGCCTATATACACAGTGGGTACCAGAGGGCACCTTTCCCAAATAGTTATTTACAATATATACACTTCATAATTTCAAAGGTTATAGACATAGCTCTTCATAAGTCAGTTTTCAAAAAGAAAAAACATATTTTGATCATTATAATCTGATTACACACCATAAATACATTATACAATATAGTAACCTATTAGAAATATCACATCATACACATGTTCAGTAAAGAGTTAGTCATGAGTTTTTGTCATTGAAACATTTAAGTCACACCATTAGAAACCTCAGACCTTCCAGATTTCAAATATATATATATGAAATAAATTATATAGCTGGCCCAATTTAAAGAAAGTGAAAAGAAATCTTCGAATATTCTGTACTCTCTGCCTGTAGCAGCCACACCTATAGCTATTCACATGTAAAGTACCAGTGCTTGAGTGGCTATTCAGAGGTGACAACACGCCCCTTTCAGCTAGGCAAAACACAGTGTCCTGCCACAGGACAAAGAGAGTGACAGGGGGGTGTGCTATCAGAGCACATGGAGATTGACAGGGGGGTGTGGGCCATTAGAGTTTTTTCACACCTATCTCATTAGTATTCAAATGAGACAGGCAGTGGCATGACATAGTCTTTCTTTTTTGCATTTTGTATGAAAACAACAAAACATTTCTAAATGCCCTTTTTACTTTTATGCAGCCAACACATTTGTTTACAAGATTCAAACTTCAAAAGTCTTGGCTAGATATATTTATTGTGTGTTTTCTTGCACTTTTTGAAGACCTCTGAAACCTGTTTTTTTTTACAGTTGTGTTTATACTCAATTTAAATAAAACATGTTTGTATGACACCCAATTTTCTTTCAGATTATTTATTGTCAGGCTTTTCAGAATGCAACCATATATTTCACTTTTGCATAGATGCTTACTGTTAGTTGAAAATACTTGAAAATGTCAGGGTGGTGCAAGCAGCCTAAAAGCCTCTGAAAGGCCTTAGACCTCAGAGGGTTAACTAGAATGGGCACTCGGTAGAGCGCAAACCTTCGCCTACGCCACTTATTTTTTTACGGCCATCTTCAGAGTGTAGGGCATAACATTCTCCAAATGTTGGTGTTAGTTTAATTTGAATCGGACCGGAATATCGTAATATTACATGTTTGGCCCAGTCTTGACCTCTTATTCAATTCAGCATGCACACGTTATTCTGGCATATAGTGCTTGGCAAAGAAAAACGTTTTTGACCTTTTCGTGACCTTGACCTTGACCTTTGACCCAATCACTCCCAAAAAGTAACGGACTGTTCCTTGGGTCATGACCAATCATCCCACTAAATTTCATAAAAATCGGCTCAATTTACGTTTTTGACCTTTTCGTGACCTTGACCTTTGACCCAATCACTCCCAAAAAGTAATCGATTGTTCCTTGGGTCATGACCAATCATCCCACTAAATTTCATAAAAATGGGCTCAATTTACTTTTTGACCTTTTCGTGACCTTGACCTTGACCTTTGACCCAATCACTCCCAAAAAGTAATCGATTGTTCCTTGGGTCATGACCAATCATCCCACTAAATTTCATAAAAATCGGCTCAATTTACGTTTTTGACCTTTTCGTGACCTTGACCTTTGACCCAATCACTCCCAAAAAGTAATCGATTGTTCCTTGGGTCATGACCAATCATCCCACTAAATTTCATAAAAATCGTCTCAGTTCTGTCTGAATTATACGAAGTACAAACATATTCACAAATAAATAAGTACACAGCGGTCAAAACATAACCTTCGCCGCCTTTGTCTGATAGCTACTGAACTGTGCCCTTACTTATCTATTAGTTAAATAATAATATGCTATTAACTTGTAACACAAGATAATAGTTATATAATATTTAAGTAACTGCTTACTAATGTTCAACATATGCATTAATAACAATTAATATGTGTCTAATGTGGCATTAACCCTTTAATGCATAAGCCATTGGACTCACACTAACGCATAACATGGGTCTAAATAGACCCGCATTCATTTCCAATGTATTTCTGAGCATTAATCATGTATTCTCTCACACAACTTCTAAAACCAATACATTTTATCCCATAATTCTTCTAAAAGTAATTACATAGGTGGTCCTTAATTCAAAAAAGTATTTTTTAAAATGTTCTTATATTTTTATTTTACAAAAAAACATGAATTTGGAATTAAATCACTCATTTCTAGACGTGGACCGAAAATGGCCCGCATTCATTTCTAATGGAAGTCTAAATCTTTCACTATAATAACTTCCACAATTAATGTATTTTAATAGTTGATGGATTTAAGTTGTGATAGGCCACCGCTCATCTGTTTAGAAGGTGCAGGATTCAGTAGAAATTTCAGTATAAGAAGAAGACAATCCGCACACTTCAGGTCTATTTTTGTGCAAAGAAGCTTTACTTGACTTGCAAGCTTTCGGTCCTTAGACCTTCATCAGGCAGAGTGCATACAAACAGTGCTCGTGGTTAATATACATCATTATTGGCACCTGTGGTGCAGCACTCTGAGTCAGTGAAGCATTCTGGGAAATGTAGTGAAAGACAAACATGAAACATAAACAGAGAAAACAAGAACAAGTCCATGCTTTGCTATGCTTAGATTTCAAGGTATAGAGCAAGTAACTCTACACAGAGGAGGTGACATCGACAGGAAATTATGCCAAAGAGAACTTTTTTGGATATATACTTTAAATGCATTGCAACCATCAGGTTTAAACGAGGATTTTGACATGAGTGTGTTTATATAATTAAGAAATATGGATTTAATTTTGAACTGTTTGTGCTCTGCTTTATGATGGTTAATGCCTGATGTCTGCAAAGCATGGACTTGTTCTTGTTTTCTCTGCACAAAAATAGACCTGAAGTGTGCGGATTGTCTTCTTCTTATACTGAAATAACTAGTGGATTAAAGGTTGTGATTTAGGCTGTTTTTATTGCACAAAATGGGTGTTATTTTTTGTATCTTATATAAATAAACACACAAATAATTTCCCCCATTATTGCAGATATAGCCTAAGTCTGAAGTGTTTCACGTTAGGAACTAAAATATATTTAAAAGGATTCCAGTCAGGAACAAGTAAACTGTTTTTGACCACTGTTGACCACTGCTGACCTATTGGATTTAAGCATTCCAAGTCATGCATATTTGTGTAATAAGAGACGGTGTGATCGGAGGAGCCCAATAGCCTATATCAGGGCATAATTAATGTGCATAATTATTAGGCAACTTTGCTTTCCTATGGGAAAATATGCCACAAAATACCTCTAAAAAACTCCAAAAATACTATAAACAATTTTGATGTCTTCCAGAGGGGTGTGGCTGTCTTGAAATATTGGTCACATCCGTCTAAAGCACTGTTACAAAGCCATCAGTGTCACATGACATGAGCTCACAAAGTCACTACCAGATTTAGAAGAATTGAAGATGAAACTACCACAAAAGTATTACCTACAGTGATGTTATATTCCAGAACTGAAACCTACATTGAGTGTCCACAAGAACATTGTATTCAGCACTCAGAGACATGCCCAAGGTAAAACAGGCGGAAACCTGAAGACCACTCAACAAGAAACTTAAGTCAAGACTGGGTCAAGAAATGTCTACAGACAGTTTTTGTCAATGGTTTTATGAACTAGTGAAGATAACTGTTAATGGACCAGGTAGATGAGTCTATGGCTAGATCAGCAATGTGCACACTTACATGAGTTCCTGAGTTCCACTCAAATGCCAGCAAAGTACTGCATAAATACCATGGTCTTCAAAAAATGCAAATATATTCCTCTCAATGATCCAGCCATGGGCCCATCCACCGTGTCTGTCAAGAGTCACTTTCCCAAGTCCATATAGATCTAACTTTGAAAACTCTGTCCCCAGGAATTTTTGACCCAGTCTTGACTTAATTAACTTGTCTAGTGTCATCCCTTCTTACCTTGGCCATATCTCTGAGTGTCCAGAAGAACAGGGCATTGAGCACTCAGTGTAGGTTTCTGTTGTATAATACAGTGCCCTCCATAATTATTGGCACCCCTGGTTGAGATGTGTTTTTTAGCTTCCAATTATTTTATTTTTTTTCTAAATAATATGGGACCTTAATGGAAAAAAAGAGAAAAATCCAACCTTCAATACAAGTACATTTATTCAGTGGGGAAAAAATCCCACATAAAGAAATAATTATTTGACATCAAATAATGTGCGTCACAATTATTAGCACCCCTGGTGTTAATATTTTGTACAACCCCCTTTTGCCAACAAAACAGCACCTAATCTTCTCCTATAATGTTTCACAAGATGTGAAAAGACAGAAAGAGGGATCTTCAGCCATTCCTCTTTGCAGAATCTCTCTAAATCATCCAGAGACCTGGGTCCTCTCCTCTGTACTCTCCTCTTCAGCTCACCCCACAGGTTCTCAATGGGGTTGAGGTCAGGGGACTGAGATGGCCATGGGAGGAGCTTGATTTTGTGTCTGGTGAACCATTTCTGTGTAGATTTGGCCATATGTTTAGGGTCATTGTCTTGCTGAAAGACCCAGTGACGACCCAGCTTCAGCTTTCGGGCAGAGGGCAACAGATTTTGATTTAAAATGTCCTGGTATTTCAAAGCATTCATGATGCCATGCACCCTAACAAGGTTCCCAGGGCCTTTGGAAGCGAAACAGCCCCACAGCATCACTGACCCACCCCCATACTTCACAGTGGGTATGAGGTGCTTTTCAGCATGCGCATCTTTCGTGGTACGCCAGACCCACTTAGAGTGTTTGTTGCCAAAAAGCTCAATCTTGGTCTCATCTGACCAAAGCACACGGTCCCAGTTGAAGCCCCAATACCGCTTGGCGAACTCCAGATGCTTGCGTTTATGATTGTGAGTGAGGAAAGGTTTTCTCCGTGCATGCCTCCCAAACAGCTTGTTGGCGTGTAGACAGCGCCTGATGGTTGATTTGGAGACTTTGTGACCCCAGGATGCTACCATTTGTTGTAATTCTGTAACAGTGAGCTTTGGAGATCTTTTGATTTCTCTTACCATCCTCCTCACTGTGCGTGGTGGCAAAATAAACTTGGGTCCTCGTCCAGGCTTGTTTACCACTGTTCCAGTTGTTTTGAACTTCTTAATTATTCCTCTCACAGTGGATATGGGCAGCTGCAGTTGAGTGGCAATCTTCTTGTAGCCTCTGCCTGACCTGTGAAGGTCGACGCACATCTGCCTCACTTGTATGCTGTGTTCCTTTGTCTTTCCCATGTTTAAGAGAGGATAAGAGAAATGGACTCGGTGTCACGTCATATTTATGACCCAGGGAAACAGGAAGTGATGAATTACTAATTAAATGTTACTACATACTCTGGTAAACTTTGTAAACTACTGTAGAAATGACAGAAATGCTTCAATTATATTTATTTCCTGGGAATTGTTAAGGGTGCCAATAATTGTGGAACAGGTGATTTAATGAAAAATAATTATTTTTTAGTCAGGGATTTTTTTATTTTCTTACAATTCATTTGAGTTGAAGGCTACATTTTCCTACAATTTTCAGTGTGACAGTATTCTTCTGCAATAAACACTGAATTTATTTTAAGGCTTTTAACACATCTCAACCAGGGGTGCCAATAATTATGGAGGGCACTGTATTATAGGACTGCAGGGTAATACTTTTTTGTAGCTCCACCTTAAATTCTTCTCAATTTTTGGCTGTGACATTCCTTACGAGACTGATGACTTTGTAATGATGCATTTCATAATTCTGTGGTAAAGTGACCAACGTCTTGCCAATTCCACGACAGCCACATCCCTCTAGAAGACTTCAAAATTGTTAAACGACTTTTCAGAGTTTATTACATCTATTTTGTGGCCCATTTTCCAAGAAGACAACAAAGTTGCCTAATAATTATGCACACCTGATATAAGGTGTTGGGCACCTTCGACCACATCGCCATATTTTTATACAAATATGCATGGCCTGGGATACTTAAATCCGATAGGTTTTCAAGTTCATATAGATTCCTGTTGGAAAATAAGCATAACAAAGACAATATGGTCAAAAAACATGTTTGCCTAATAATTCTGTATATAAAAAATGAATGCGGATCATTTTTGACCCATGTGTGTCAATATCATATAATTGTATAAAAAAGATGTCTATTTCAAAGAATAACCATGAAGTATTTGAATTAAGTATTAATGTTGGGAGTTAATACTCCATAAATGACAAAAAGTTGAATTTTTTGTGAAAGAATCAAAATCCTTTTCCAATATGGCTAAGAGACATTAAGCTTGTGATGAAATTACATAGGAAATGAATGCGGGTCTATTTAGACCCATGTGTCTAAATATCATATAGTTATATAAAATGACTTCTATATCAAAGAATAACGATAAAGAATTTAAAGTAAGTATTGATGTTGGAAGTTAATAATCCATAAATGATAAAAAGTTGGACTTTTAGTAAAAGAATCAAAATCCTTTTCCAATATGGCTAAGAGACATTAAGCTTGTGATGAAATTACATAGGAAATGAATGCGGGTCTATTTAGACCCATGTTATGCGTTAAAGGGGTAGTAACCAAAAAAGTGTTTTCACGCAAAAAGTTATGATGCATAAAAATAAATTAAGTCATCTAAGGGACAAAAACAAGTCAATTGAGGAATTCATGGAGTGCTGAGTAAGAAAAATGTATTCTTACAAAGATATAGAAATTTTAAACTCAGCCGGGTCTATTTAGACCCATGATATGCGTTAAAGGGTTNAGTAATGATTATTTACCCTTACTTAAGTATTAGGTTATAGCAACTTTACTGATAAGTATGGCCCCTCATTTGGAAGTGTTACCTGAACCCTTTATTGGTAGCACCTTTTGTGATTGTCTGTATAGCAGTTGGTATGGTGCTCTAAGGCAGACTGCAGAATCAATAACAGTTTCTAGGTCTTAAGCTTATCGTTGTAAAAAAACTAATATGAATTGGCAAATGTCCTGCATACAGATTGGAGTCATGTGTGTGATCTTTCTAACAGTCTTTGAATGAAGTTTATAGGTTAAACGGTTCAGTCACAAATGGACCTCTCGTGGAAGATATGCTGACCTCTTCAGAAAGGCGTTTCAAGAGTCAATGGGAAAAGCAATGGGGCCAGCCCTTCCGTTTTTACACACCCGCCATTTAAAAAGTAATGGGAGTTGGGACATGATATTTTCACCGTGTGGAGTCATCTTCTAGAGCTCACTAACAACGCGTCAACTAAACTTCTAGGTGAAAGTGTTGATGTTTTATGAACGAAAAAGCCTCCTACACTCTGATCTGTAGAGTGGGACGGAACTCTGTCTCTGAAAGTTCTACCATTGTTTTCAATGGGGAACTTGCTCAAACTTGCACAAAATCGCCAAAAATGGAAAAACGACAAGAGACACGGACACGCTATAGCACAACAAATGATCTCCAAGCCGAGCCGGTCGTTTTAGTGTTGGAACGGTGTCTCTATCTCGAAAGGCCTAGAAGGAGACCCATTTTCTATTTGTACTGCTCTGCACAAGAGAAGCAAGCAAGCACAATTTTAAACCCAACCACTTCTTTCTATCTAAGGAAGAACTGCGCAGACACCAAAAAACAACTGTTCACCGAGGAGTGCTGGTCATTAAGCATTGCTGCTTCATTTTTTTCCTCCTAAACAGGTGCACTTAGGCTCAAGGAAATACACTGTATCACTTCAAGATATGATCAGATGTAACTCCAGTGTCAGACATAGCATCAACAATTAGAACTATTCCTGGTTCAGTCATTCGAATGGACACCAGCATTTCACCTGTACTCTTTCAACAGCATGCATGAGGCTAGCTTCATCAGTTATGATATGGAGGGAGACATTAATGGATTGCCAGTCCTGTAGAGCTCAATTGAATTTTGCATCTTCACAGCTTTTGACTTTGATGGCAACATCTACCGTAAGCTGGTAGTGTTCATTTCGCACAGACTTGCTGGGTTGAGGGAAGCTGACCAAATAGTGCATCACAATATGAGCAAGATGTGGTGTTGTTGTGGTGACAAGACATGGACAGCGGCATCCTGACTCAGTCCTACTTTGCCGCCATGAAGTTCCTTCATTTTCCTTTATGCTCTAGAGCAGGGATGGGAAACTGGAGGCCCGGGGGCCACATGCGGCCCGCGTCCTCACTCAATGCGGCCCGTAGATAAAATAGTAGGCCTAGTTAAAAAAAAGATCATGTTTTTTGTTAAATGACTACTGAATCAATCTGTTGTCATTATATGTTGCATAACAGAGTACTGAGTATGGAGTATTCTATTCCTTCCAAACAATATGGGCAGTCAGCCTCAGCCAGCAACCAACTGCACCTCACACGAATTGCAGTCCGATCCGTGGTTATATGGCCCTTCGATGGTGGCAATGAAAAAACTTGGCCCTCCTCACCATTAAGGAGTTTATGGACTGCCAAGAGGCGGGCATATCTCAGGAGATCATATGCAAAGAAGTACTTGATAAGGTTCCCCAAGGCAGCCAGATAACATGCCCAGTCCACTGGACGACAAGCACTTGAAGAGGTTTCCAAATAGGACTGGGTGTTACTGTACAATTGCAATGCATCTGGACTGTGCAGATGCAGAGCCTCATTGAAATCCACACACTTGGACTTGAATAGATTCAAGGGGATGAGCAGAGGAAATGGCATCAAATCTTGTCATCATAATAGCCAGACTAGTTGTGATGTGATATTCAAGGGCCCACTTGTATGCTTCCCACCAAAGACTCCATGGAGATCTGCTGAAGAGTATGAATCACTTTCAATTGAGCATGTGTCAATGCCACTTGCATCAGTTGTTTTGCCAAGACCATGCATTGCAGCAAAACACTACATACTGATGAGAGTTCTCCTCTCAGGACCTACTAAAACAGCAGTGAATCCCTGTGTCAACATCAGAACAGAAAATGGGTTGCATAATTTAGGGTAGGTCTTGAAAGTGGAGCGATGATCTCTGAGTTTGTCAGGCTATACGTCTCAGATTACAGGGATATCAGTAGAGATTTAGTGGCTGTTCAACTATGGATGTTTGGGTGTTTGTTCATCTATGGACAGAATGAGATAATCACGGTCAGTTTCCTATTCTGTACATTCTGCAGCAGTGCTGCTGTACTGTTGGTCGCATCTGTTGCTAAATAATTGGCAAGTGCCCATGTAAGAGTGAAGGCGTTGGAAACAGTAAAAAAAAGAAGGATCACCGCACACTGGTGGACTTAGTTTTTGCTGTTTTTATTTAGGTGAACAACGCGTTTCGCATTGCGCTTCGTCAGGTTCACTTTGACATTCGCATACCTCCCACAGGTGAAATAGGTGATTACCGGGTCACATGACCTCACCAGAATACCGTGACAGATCACAATAAAAATAGTAATATAAATAGAAATTCACATTTCATAACACTACAGCCACTATCTTTGAAGATACATTTGTTACATTAATTCCCATTTAGCCTGGCAAGAAAATCATTTTAGAAACATACAACATTCATCAGAAGGGCTTCAAATTGTTCATTTAGGGTCATGTTGCTCTTAATAACCTCTGTGTAAAAGTGCATAGTGCAAAACCCAATGTGCAAAGATGCAGTGTGTAATAAATATATACATATATACATTAAAATCTATACATTAACAATTCATGTTGTATCCCTTAATCTCAATCTATAGGATCATCAAAACAGTCAAGATCCATAATCATCATCAGTAGGGGCCTATATTAAAAAGTCAACAGAATCACAAAGTCAACAGAATCACAAAAATGCACTTAAATCTTGTAGTTCATTCAGGCCATGTGGTTCCACAGTGTTAAGTTCATTTATCCAGAAGGCCTCTCTCTGTAAAAGCTGTTTAATTAGGTTGCCCCCTCGTGGGCTAGGTTGTACCCGTTCAAGGCCAATGAATCTTAAAGTAGAGGCTGATCCATGGTTCATAGCTTTATAATGTCTGGCTATGGCGTAGTCCATATTGCCATTTCTTATCGCCCCTTTGTGCTCAGCAATTCTCATTTTTAGGTTGCGTTTTGTTTGACCTACATACAGTAATCCACATGGACACTTCAACATGTACACAACATGTGTGGACTGGCAATTGATAAATTCTTTTATATGGTATTTTTTGCCAGAGTGGGGATGACTAAAAACTTTGGTGTCAAAGGTGTGAGAGCAACATGCGCATTTCCCACATCTGAAATTGCCATTCAGTCCTCTATCAAGCCAAGTTGTTTTAAGGGTTTTCCATGTATGTAGAGCTGACCACAATGTCTCTTGTGTTCTGGCCTCTTTTAAAGCAGAACCTTGGTGGTGATGATGAGAGGTGTTGTAAGCTAGGATCACACTGTAAAATAGTCCAATGTTTTTTGATAATGTTTTTGACTTGTTTTGATGCCGTGGAATATTCAGTCACAAATGTAATTCTGTCGTTACCATGTTTGGGTCTAGGATCAAGTAGTGACATTCTGTCTCTGCCATGGGCTTTTTCAATGGCTTCATCAATGAGTGTTGGGTCATACCCTCTTTGTTGAAAACGTTGGGCCATTTCATTAGCTTTGGTATCAAAATCGTTTTCGTTGCTGCATATTCTTCTGAGCCTGACAAACTGTCCATAAGGAATATTTTTAATAGTATGGTCAGGGTGGAAGCTAGATGCATGTAAAATCGTGTTCCTATCTGTGTCCTTTCTGTAGATAGAGGTTTCCAACCTTTTTTCAGCATTCACTGATATGAGTAAGTCCAGAAAATGGATTTTCTCAGAATTATATTCCATGGTAAATTTCAGTGAGGGGTAAGTTCCATTTATGTAGTCATTAAACTTCGTCAGTTCTTCTTCAGACCCCACAAATTTGAAGCCCTTCTGATAAATGTTGTATATTTCTAAAATAATTTGCTTGCCAGGCTAAATGGGAATTAATGTAACAAATGTATCCTCAAAGATAGTGGCTGTAGTGTTATGAAATGTGAATTTCTATTTATATTACTATTTTTATTGTGATCTGTCACGGTATTCTGGTGAGGTCATGTGACCCGGTAATCACCTATTTCACCTGTGGGAGGTATGCGAATGTCAAAGTGAACCTGACGAAGCGCAATGCGAAACGCGTTGTTCACCTAAATAAAAACAGCAAAAACTAAGTCCACCAGTGTGCGGTGATCCTTCTTTTTTTACTATGGATTACTGATAACTGCACTTCACCAGCACCTGGAACCTGGCTGTGCATAGGAGTTCCAGATCTTTGATGACTGTGTTGGAAACAGTGTTGTCTACATTTCAGGCAGGCATGGGTGAGCGGTTAGGGCGTCAGACTTGCATCCCAGAGGTTGCCGGTTCGACTCCCGACCCGCCAGGTTGGTGGGGGGAGTAATCAACCAGTGCTCTCCTCCATCCTCCTCCATGACTGAGGTACCCTGAGCATGGTACCGTCCCACCGCCACTGAGGGCTGCCCCCTTGCACGGGTGAGGCATAAATGCAATTTCGTTGTGTCCAGTGTGCAGTGTTCACTTGTGTGCTGTGGAGTGCTGTGTCACAATGACAATGGGAGTTGGAGTTTCCCAATGGGCTTTCACTTTCACTTCTTTGTTTGAAAGTTGTACATTGAACTGGCCTAGTCCTTATGGTTGGTAGCTGCAAGTGTTTGAAATCAAACCTGAGATGTGGGGAGCTTCTCAGGGATGACAAGGAGTTGGTTGACGGCATCTAAATCTTCATCTCTTTGATTCATTACAAGCACTGTGCCATGGAAGGTGTTCTGTCCCGTGGGGTGTTTTCTAGGAGTTTAAGGTTGTACAGTAAATGGTTGCACACTGAAGAAGGCACACACCGAAACACGTTGTGCAATAAAAAACACTGCTATGCAAGGTGCGGCCTCCTTCTTGAAACATTGAATTTAATATTTGGGCCAGCACCCTCAGAGGTTCAAACAATTAAGAGTGACGCCTGCTCCAAGGAGAAAATTGTACAGTAAATGGCAAACCAAACATTTACTCTACAATTACTTTAAACAAAATCAGGTAAACAAAACCCACCCGACTTGTTCTTGCATTTCAGAACACCTTGTCCTATTCGCTTTTCGAGTCCAATTATTCTTTGGTAGTCACTGCCAATACAAATTACTCACTTTGGTTACTTTATTCCCCGACCCTCCATAGAGAAATAATGACTTTAGTTGCTCTGGTAGCGTTGGAAACCTTTGGTCTACACACACAAGTAGACAATTCTTATCTTTATTGCTGCACCCCCTGGAGGCGTAATCAATTTGAAACCCATTATTTTCTCACAGTACTGACCCTAATAAAATGTAAATCTTTATTATGTATATGATGTGCACAGATCCAATGAGACGGATGCCATGGTAGTCATATCTCCCACAGCAGGCTTGTAGGTGGACAAAATAGCCTTTAAATCTACAAAATATGTCTAATAGCAACTTCTGATCATAATGAAGCTGTCATAAATGGACTCAGCATCATCGATAACCCTGAAATTGACATCAAGATTGTGAAAATGTGATCATTATTAGTATAGATATGGGTTCGGTAGCTATACTGGCCAGGGCGAGAAAGCGCCCCCTAGAGGAGGGGTATAACGGGGTCAGAAAATTCGACACCCATCATTTTTCAGTAGTAGGACCCCAAACAAAGCAAATTATGCAAAAAAATCAATTTTAGCACAAAAATCCTACGGAATGACACTTCATACCACACTATGAGCTGAAGGGCCGGTCCGATTGCCAAACCGCAATGTATTGAGGCTTTGAGAGGGAGGTTTACTAACGTTCCACACCACACTCTGCTAGTTGGACTCTCCTCCTCCTCCCTCCAACTCCCATTGCCATTGTCATTGTGACACAGCACTCCACAGCACACAAGTGAACACTGCACACAACAAAATTGCATTTATGCCTCACCCGTGCAAGGGGGCAGCCCTCAGTGGCGCCCCATGGGGAGCAGTGCGTTGGGACGGTACCATGCTCAGGGTACCTCAGTCATGGAAGAGGATGGGGGAGAGCACTGGTTGATTACTCCCCCCACCAACCTGGCGGGTCGGGAGTCGAACCGGCAACCTCTGGGATGCAAGTCTGACGCCCTAACCGTTCACCCATGACTGCCCTACATTACTGTTACATTTACATTTACTGTTACATTTAAAGCAACTCAACCCCCTTACTTTTGTGCAGCACCAGTATTCAGGACTTGCTAAAGACACCAACGCAGACAACTACCATTGGACTGTTTGGACAAACAGGTTGTGGAAAAAGCTCCCTACTAAATACTCTCCTGGGAGAACCTGACCTGTTACCTACGGGGCAATTGGAAGCCTGTACATCAGTCATTATACAGGTGGAGGCCAAGTCTGAGGATAACAACTACAAAGCAACTATTGATTTCATCTCAGAAGAGGTATTTGCCATTTAAATATAGCTACAGCTCACTTGCAATTGCATGGCAGAGGCTGCATTCCAATATACAAACTTGCGTCCTCCACTTGTGCATGTGGCCTCGTACCAGGAAGTAATACGTTGTGATGACAACACTGACAACAGCATTATATTTCAATATCTTGCAAAAGCTCAGTTGTAAAGTCATTGCCTCATTTGCAAACTGGATGGTGAATGAAGAATAGTCCCCCAAAAGTTCTTGTGGCTAGGCTGACAGCTGGGAAACGTAATTGTTTTCTCCACGGAGGAGGGGACAGCAGGCGGGGCGAGGCCACAAGCACAAGTGGAGGACGCAAGGTTGCATATTGGAATGCACCCATAGTGTATCAGATGTACTCTATCTTATAGTACAACAAAATATTTCTGCTTATCTGTAGGAATGGCATAAGGAGCTAAAAGGTCTATTAGAAGACCTTGAAGAAGACAGGACTTCATCCATTAGCCAAATGGCAGAGGACAAAGTCAGTGCACTGTATGGCAGTGATGCCACCAGCAAAAGCTTTGATGAATTAGTGGGTAGCAGTTATTCACATATAAATGATTTGCTCACAGAAGGCACTAAATGTTTCTCATATTCTGAGGTAAGTTTTAGCTGTTGTCAGGATCCAAACAGTTACCTTGACACTATGATGTAAACGATCAATTAAACTAAAATGTGTAAATATTCCACTTTATTCCAAATCAAATGTCTTGGTCTGAAAAGTGACTTAATGGTCAGGGGGAAAGTACAGTCTTATAAAGTAACTTTTGTCATTTTTATTTCAATATTTGGGTTTTATTGGTCGTTAACTGTTTATAATAAAGGGGCCCTAGTATGCTTTTCCATGTCCACGACCCAGTGTTTTACCCGAACGAGTTAAATGAATGATCACTCATGAACGCGTTCATATTTTGAGTGAATTGAACGTACACAGTATTTAGCCTACTAGATCATGAACGAACTATGAACGCGTTTATTCTGGTGCCTGTGAACGACACACGCTGTGTCGTTCATTCCGAATATTTCATTAATATTCCTGCAGAAACCCCGACTTAAAATTGTCAGAGAGTCTAGTATTATGTCTTATCCATTCTCTTTGACAGCGTTTAAGAGGCAGAACCAAGCAAACAGCAGGAATACTTAAAATCAGAGCTGCCAGCAACCAACCAGTAGTGTTGTCATACAGTGAGTTTTCTGACTTCCCGGTGATTTTTTAGAGAAACACTTCTAGCGACCATCTTTTGGGCGTCTGGAATAAAGCCGGGCATACACTGTGCAATTTTTTCAGTCATGGGTATTAAGCTTCGCGATTTAAAAGTTCATATCTCACGACTCACGCCCTCACACTATACGAGCCGATGGTCGTATGCGAGCAGAATGGTCCGACTGTTTGACACGACACGCATGTTTCCCGGGGCTGCAGAGGAGAGAACATGTGCATCTGAGGTGGAGATGAGGACGTGATCAAGAGCGAATCGTACGGGCCTATTAACTTGACAAATTGGGCCGTAGCACTGCTTTAACTGTGCCAATTAGTCAGGAGGCGCGACCAGGATTTCAAACAGCTTTGATTTTCCTGCCACCCTGCGATTGCACGATCGTGAGGCGAAATCTCTTGACGTTACCGCATGTACACAGCACGATGCGAGACTCACGATTGACCAGCGATTGAGCAAGAAATCAGGCCGACTCCCTAAAAGTTGTGTGAGTGCCAAATCGGGGCAAAAGTCGCACAGTGTAAGCCCAGCTTGAGTGCTCTAGCTTCACTATTTAAGTTAAAATGCGCCGCGCAGCACCAACAACAAGAGAAAGCTGTCTGCTGGCAAAGTTTGTGCACGAGACAGAGAACAACAGTGCTGGAAATATGTTACAAAATCCATGCAGCCGTGTTAAGTCCAGTACATGAAGTAAAAAAAAAAAAAGAAATCGCTAAGCTGGCACACATAGAATCTAAACAATGTAGTAGCCTGACCAAATTAACCAAAACAAAGACTTAACACATTGCAGAGCATTATAAGGTTATAAAATTAAATAGGACTATACTGCCCTACAATATCAGAACGCATTATCTTGAAAATGGTCGAAAATGGGTTTAGACCGGAAATTGGCTTTAAAATACCTTCTTTTTCTTGTGTTAAAATTTTTTGGCCCAACTTGGTCCCGTTTCGGAAAAAAACGCAAAAAACTGATTATACTGCGCTTTTTGGTTTTAGGAGGTTACGTCGTACTAGCCAAGAACGCAGTATAATGCGAATTATACTGCACTTCTCCATTGACACCGTGGTTTTGGTGTAGACAGTAATACCACAACAGAGCGCAGTATAATGATTTTTCAGCTAAAAAGTAATGAGAATGTTGTTTTTTTGCTTTTTTCTTGTGTGCATAAATTTTCACCATAAAAAAGTATTATATGAAAGTGTCATCACCGCTTTACCTCCAACACAGTTGCGTGGACAGAAAGGAAACTTTAAAGCCTTTTTTCTCAGTTTGCCATTTTGAATTATACTGCGTTCTGAAATTGTAGGGATTAAAATAATCAGATTCTTGAAAAAAAAAACAGTAGGCCTATCTGAACTTGACAGTAGGCCTACCGATATTCCTCTGTAGACTTCCATTATGCTTCAAACGTTCTCACCAAAGGACCACTGAACTGAATTGACGCACTCGAGCTGTAGGCACTGCAAATCCATGTCGCTTGCTTAGACCAGTGTATAGCCTACATTTCAATGTGGTCTTATTTTTTGGTGAAATGTCAAGATAATGTTACAATGTTCATATTAATGTCCTAGTCATTAAAATAAGGATAGCAATTAGATGGCCTCACAGACTCTAGACTTTGCAGTGGTGGCGACAACTGAGAAATGTGATCATGGGAAAAATATAGCCTATCCAGGGCTTTTTCTGAACGGGGAAATAGGGGCGCTCCACCCTCATACATGTGGTGCTCATATGTTTACATACCCCAGCAGAATATACGCTTTCTTGGCAATTTCTCACAAAATATGAAGGATTACACAAAACCTTTTTTTTCACTCATTGCTAGTAACTGGCTTAAGATATCTATTAGCATTTTTTTGTGTTTACTTTTACAAAAGTATGATCACAACCCAAACTACCCAAATGACCCTGTTCAAAAGTTTACATACCCTAGTTTCTGATGCTGAATATGGCCCTGTTTAACATCAGGGACCGCTCTAAATTGTTTGTGGTAGCTGTGGATAAGGCTCTTAATGTTCTCAGATGACAAAACAGCACATTCTTCCTGGCAGAATGGTTGTTTTCTATAAAATTGTTGGGTGTCTTGCTGGAACCTCACATTTGAGGTTTCCCCTGAATGGCTCAATGATGTTGAGATCAGGAGAGTAAGCCGGTCACTCAAAAACTTCATTTTATTCTTTCTGAAGCTAATGACGGGTTGATTTGGCTTTCTGTGTTGAAATATTGTCATGTTGGCATGTCCAAACAATGGACCATGTGCAGTTTCAAGGCTGATGAGTGTCAAGTTTCCTCCAGTATTTTCCACAGGGCAATGTATTCATCATTCTGCGAGTATGGACCAAAAGTATAGTGCATTTGTAACTCAAATGTCCCCATGACATCAGTGGTCCATGACCATGTTTCACAGAAGGGCATGGTGTAACTTTCATCATAGGCTCCGTTGACTGTTCTCCAAATGGTACTGTTAATAGTGGCTGAAAAAAGTTCCATATTGATCTAATTTATCCAAATGACTTTGTCACAGGCATTCTGATGCTTCTCACTGTGCTATTTGGTGTATCATATGCAAAATAACATGTTTGCATTTTTGTAGTAATGGCTTTCTCCTGGCAACCCCCAACAGCCCATCTTTCCTCAAGGGCCTCTTTGCTGTACACTTTAAAACATTTTTTCATGTTGTCCTATATTTCACCTGAAGTTATTTTTTGGTTTTCCTATGCCTCCTGAACAATTCCCCTTGCAATGATCATTGCTATGCAACGATTCCCTTGCCCAATGGCTTGATTCCAATCAAACCCCCTCATATTGCATTTCTGAATTGAAATTCCAACAGTGCCAACATGACAATATTTCGACACAGAAAGCCAAATCAACCCGTCATTAGCTTCAGATAGAATAAAATGAAGGTTTTTGAGCGACCATCTCACTCTCCTGATCTCAACATCATTGAGCCACTCAGGGGAAACCTCAAATGTGAGGTTCCAGCAAGACACCCAAATATATTATAGGAAATAACCATTCTGCCAGGAAGAATGTGCTGTTTTGTCATCTGAGAACATTAAGAGCCTTATCCACAACTACCACAAACAATTTAGAGCGGTCCCTGATGTTAAACAGGACCATATTCAGCATCAGAAACTAGGGTATGTAAACTTTTGAACAGGGTCATTTGGGTAGTTTGGGTTGTGATCATGCTTTTGAAAAAGTAAACACAAAAAATTGCTAATAAATATCTTAAGCCAGTCACTAGCAACGAGTCAAAAAAAAGGTTTTGTGTAATCCTTCATATTTGGTGAGAAATCGCAGAGAAAGCGTATATTCTGCTGGGGTATGTAAACATATGAGCGCCACTGTACCTCCGCGGGTGCACCCTCATACTTCTTTTATATATATATATATATATATATATATATATATATATATATAAAAATTACTTTTTTGAGCGCCCCTAATAAATTCCCCCCTTCACCCCCCGCAACCTGCCATGATGCTCCCTCATGCCAAAAATTCCTAGAAAAAGCCCTGTATCCACAACGTTTAGGCCTACACCTTAATATTTGAATCTATACAAGGTCATATTAAGAGTAGTCTACAGTGTGTAGTCAGTTTTTATTCATCAGACACACCTTGAGTGGACAATGATGATTTGTTTGATGGGTGAAGGTAGAGATGGCGTCCGCGCCTTTGTCTTACTTGAGAAGTTTCGCTCGGTGCGTAATTCCAAACCAAAAATGCAGTGTGAAGAAAAAGGAGTCGCACAGCTTGATGCTGTTCAGTGAAACTGTATTAAAAGCTGAAAATAAAGAGAAGCCAAAACAAAAAGTGGGATGCAAAGGTTTCGGGTCTAGCCCATCATAAGTGTTCCCAGTGTTTGAAGGCTGAACAGTCGGACAAGTCGAACAACTTCCCGTGACCTGCGCTGACATGCGTTGCCTGTTGTTTTTAGTTAAATAAAGTGTCCTAGTAAGGATTTTTTTGTTTGCATAAAATTGAATGCTTGGTGTGCTGATGGTCACGCAAATAGGCCAGTGTTTCCCAACCTTTTTCGTGCCAAGGCACACTTTTTCCATTGAAAAAATCCTGCGGCACACCACCAACCAAAAATAATGAAAACAAATTATTCTCTGATAAGAATGACTATATTGTTAAAATAGGCGGCTACAAAGTGTCTTGAATAGCAATCAAATAAACACATAACTGTCATATTTTACATTTCCTCTTTTAAATAAAAAGTGCACTTAATATTCACTTCTTAAAGAAGCTATAAACTTCAAAGTATGCCTACAATTTACAAATTGTTATTCTGTCCAAAAGCATTCTATTAGCAGGAATACAGAAAATAATGCTTATTCTGAGAGTAGCAACATTTGGGAAATATTTCACTGAAGATGCATACGTACAAATATCAATCTCTGTATATTTTACTCACTTAATCTTAATGTGAAACCTATGCGTCTTTCACCTTTGGCTAAGGCCCGCCCTAAAATGCTGTTTGACAACAATTACAGCGCTGCAAAAGGACGAGGTCGGTCAGAAGAAGTCGGACAGTTTGACAGCGCTCCATGAACTCAAAGCGGAAATCTCATGTTTTCAAAGGCAATATATTACAGTCATATTATTATTATTAAAAACGGATTGGAAATTGTGCCTGGGGTGTTTGTGACAAAGGTTTCCCCACAAGTTTCCCCGCGAGGTAACAGGAGGTGATTGCTTTCCCCTTTCCCTAAAACCGGGCTAATTATGCTTACCAGTTAACCTGATATTATCTTGATATTATTAACCTGATATTATCCTAGCTTACATAACACTTGTCTTTATCTTTTTCTCTACTGCTGATGCTTCTTCACAGTAGGTGACAACATCACCATTTATTAATATTGGGGGAGATGATGTAAGAATCATTACAATTCAACTTTTTGTTCATAAAAATTACTGAAATGCCTCAGTATTTTATAATCAAATTATACATTTTCCTACATGTACCTTCTACAGACAAAAAAATAATCAGAAAATGCTTCAGTTTCATATTCAATTCCAGCTCCTTAACACCCCCAAGTGACCAAATGCTCTGTTTGGCTGGTACAAATGATAACTTAAAGGGACAGTTTGGTCAATTTCAACATGCAGTTGTAATGCTCACACTACCCTGGACTTGTCAGTGCCTGAGATTTTTTTTTCTTCTTCTTCAGCCGTTTCCGAGATCCTGGTCATTGTAATGGGGGCAGCTCTTTGTTTACATTTCAAAAAAACATTTTTATTTATTCCCAAAAACATCCAAAAGGTTATAAAACATCAGCAGACAACTAGCAAACAGCAGTACCTTTTGGGAAAATATTTGGAGTTGGCCTATGTTTCATTTTTTAAAAATGTAAACAAACGCTGCCCCCATTAGAATTGCTCATATCTCGGAAAGGGCTGAGCCGAAAAATGTGGCATCACCAGGTACTGACAAGTCAAGGGTAGCGTGAGCAATATAACTGCATGTTGAAATTGACCAAACTGTCCCTTTAATAGCCACTTACTAGCCAGACTGGTGGTATGTTTGACTAGTAAGATTAACAGCCATATTGGCTGGTGATCAATAAAGTTAATTTAGAGGCCTGAATTCCAGCACACTATATCATAGCATTTTATTGGTGTTATGGTGTGAAACAAAAAAAAAACATCTTCCATGAAAGTTTAATAAATTATGGTAGTTCAAAGTACTGTGAAGAGCAAGATAAACTATTTGCCAGATACACAGGATGTTAGGCTAAAATGCATTAAAATGCAGGAAATTGCATCTAAGAAAAGCACATTTTTCTGGGGGAGGACCCCTACACCCCCTGCCTGAATGAAGTGTCCCATATCTTCTCCCTTGACATTTGGCAACCCTAGGTGTAGAGCAGACTATGCAAAACAAAGTAGCCTCTCAGATGGGCCCGCCGGCGACCCCGTTGCTTTGTCATGCCAAGTTGTTGCGCCGTGAATTGCCGCGCCGCGATAAGTTGCTACTCAAAAAATGTTTTAAAGGTTGGCAGGTATGGATGGACGTTTTTTGTTAGGGCTACTGAAGATACATCAATGCAATTCGCTACCTGCTGCCACCTAGTGATAAGGAATTATTTCATGCTTAGGACGCCAGTCAACAGCAGACACTAGGCTACTAGAAAATGACATAGGCATTAGGCCTATTTGTTGATAATAACGATGAATTCCACCAAAAAAATAATCCCCAAGAATTTTCCACGGCACACCTGACGATCTCTCACGGCACACTAGTGTGCCGCGGCACAGTGGTTGGGAAACCCTAGGTGGGATCGAGATGCCGTCAACGCATGCATGCGCAATGCGCATGTAGACAGCAATGCACCCTGGATGAAAATGCTGCATGACGGTTAGATTTCCTGTCAAACTTCGAAATTTCGTCGATGTTGCGTTGACGAGGTGACATGTCACATGGTGTCAAACTATCGCGGGATGCATGCGACTGCAGTCAGATCTTGCAACCTCTGCAGTTGCTTATCCCCTTCAACGCTCGTCGGCGGACTGCCTCCGAGGTCACGCGCCCATGAACTGGTTGGTCAACAACTCACTCACGTCTGTATATGAGTCTTGTCTCACACCTCTACACAAGTTTGCGCAGGTCCCCACTTCAGCTCCTCCTCACTGCCTGTCCCCCCACTCCTCACACGTGGTGTGTTAGTAGAGCAAACTGGTGCGAGCTCATAGTCTTGTTCATATTTGTGGCCGACTGTAAATGCGCTGTATGTATTAACACCCACATTGTGACAACAAGTTCTCGCTCACGTGCATTTCGCAACATCGACGCTCGCAACAAACTCATACGCGCCTACTGAAATAGGCTATATGCCTATGACTCCAGTGCACTTTCCAACACCAAATCACAGCACATTATGCACAGTCGCTTTGGGCAATCCTCACGCTGTCTTTTCTGTAAGCCTACCATTGGCTCCTAGCTCCACGATGACTACTCTACTCTGACTACACCCTGTCTAAATTGACATAAGGCATAGGCCTAAACGTTGCACATTGTTTATTTTACGCGTAGGCTATATCTTTTTTTCCTCTGCCAGCATCCGCATTATCTCATTCCCCAGTTGGCCCCACCACTGCAAAATAGGCTAGTGATCCATGAGTGGATACTAGACTATGTCTAAGCATCATATTTGAGACATTCTCGTGATATTTCACCAAAAAAAGACAGACGAGGCATGAAATGTAGCCTACACGTGTCTAACAAAGCAAGCGACATGAATTTGCAGTGCCTGTAGCTCGAGCGCGTCATTTCATTTGGTGAGAAAGTTTGCAACGCACGTTATAATGGAAGCTTACAGAAGAATATCGGTCTACTGTCAAGTGCAGATAATATTTTTTCACTATAATCAGATTGTTTGAATTCATAGGGGGAAATTGTCCCGTACTAGTGGACGAGTTTGTTGCAAGCGCCGATGTTGCGAAGGCAAGTGAGCGAGAACTTGTTGTCACGATGTGGGTGGTATTAAATACAGCACATTTAAAGCCGGCCTCAAATATGCACGAGACGATGAGCTCGCACCAGTTTGATCTATTAACACACCACGTGAGAGGTGTGGGGGGACAGGTTAGGAGGAGGACCTGAAGTGGGGAGCAGTGCAAACTTGTGTAGGGGTGTGATACAAGACTCGTAGGTTGCACCTAAGTCCACCCCTTCCGGGCGGCTCATGGGGCTGGGAACGCAAACACTTTTGACTGGGCCGTAAAGGACTGATCAAAGCTATTTTTCGATCCACCTCGCATTTCCCAGTCGATCACACATATGCTGTGCCTCAAAATTAATAACAACCAATGGTGTGCTTGTTGACTTCACTTGGCAAGCGATTTTTGAGTTGTGTTCGTGCAAAAATATACAAGCTCCAGCCCCATGGATCGGAAGTAGAAGGGCATGACTTAGGTGCCCCATATACACGTGAGTGAGTTGTTGACCAACCAGTTCATGGGAGCGTGACTTCGGAGTCAGTCTGCAGANGAGCATCGACAGGGATAAGCAACTGCAGGGGTTCCAAGATCCGACTGCAGTCACATTCATCCCGCGATAGACAGGAAATCTAAGCTTAACCATCATGCAGCATTTTCATCCAGAGTGCATTGCTGTCTGCATGCGCATGCAGGCGTTGATGAAAAATCGAATAAGGCTATTACTGCTTATGGGCTGGAATTTTGATGACGTCACAGAACATCTAATTTCCAAACACATTACATCGCAGTTTAAAACTTTTAAAATTAAATGCTTTTTGTTGTTGTTATTGTCATTACTATTATTATTACTATCAAGTAGGTAGCAGGCTTCACTCAGGTTTCTTGATAACTTTTAAGGGTGCTGTCCCAAATGAATACTTAGAATCAAAGAAAGGGGGGGCGCACCTTGCATCAATTTTTTTCTTTATTTTTTTGTGCACAGACGTGTTTCGGCTTTCGGGTTGCACACTGAGGAAGGCACACGCCGAAACGCGTCTGTGCACAAAAAAATAAAGGAAATTGATGCAAGGTGCGCCCCCCCTTTCTATTATTATTACTATCATTATTTTAAATAGCTGCCTGTCTATGGTTATTGGTAGGCCTAAATAATTGGCTAACAACTGTACGCATCCCAGCAGGGGATTATGCATCTTCATTCGTCAAATGAGCCTAGACCAGGGCTATTCAAATGGCGGCCCTGGGGCCAGATGCGGCCCTTGGACAGCAAGGTTCTGGCCCCACACAAGTGAAATACAGAATCGTTTTTCAGAAATGCTAAGAAATGCAAAACTTTCTGGGGGAGGACCCCCAGACCCCCCACTTCAATGAGGTCTCCTATGTTTTTTTCATTGACAGTCTGCAACCACAATACATATGTGTAGTTCGGCCCCTTTACTGAGAGGAATTTTGAAAACTCATTGACATTTAATTGAATAGCCTACCCCTACCTTAAAGAAATAAAAAGTTTAGTTTAGTTTATTGGTTTATTTCATCAGGGACCATGTGCAAAGTACATTAGTTACATAGTAAAAAGATGACCTGCACCAGATTATAGCGAATAGCTAATTTCCATCTGCAGTCCCTGGGCAGGTAAGAAAACATACAATCCAGTAAAATGAGAGTAGCCACTCAGGCATACAACCCCTGCCACACACACACACACACACACACACACACACACACACACACACACACACACACACACACAATAAAAATATGTCATATGCAAAAAAGACTACAATGTGCAAAGTGTCAGAACAGGCATGTAGTCTACTTGCCAGGATAGGGGACCCGGAAATGTTTGGTACCCCAAAGTTTTTTGATGGAAATGTATAGTATAGGTCCCCAGTACATAGAAACTGCCGGATGCTACTTTGTAAATGTTGAGCAATTTTTTTATTAGCATAATTAGCATAAATTAACATAATCGCCTTTATGGCCTTATTACAGGATCAGTTTGACCAATCTACACAATCTTGGTGTGGTTTTGGGGGTTTTGGAGGATGCTGAATTCATTTGTGACATTTTTAAATGCCTGTCAGATTCAAAATGCCTCTTAATGTCAAGGGTAGACACATTTTATGCCTTTATCAGCTGATTTTGGCAACGTTTTTGGGTAATTTACATACCATAAACCTTACTTATTTCAATTATTTCTACCCATGGCCCTACTATATGAAGTAGATGAGCTACATCTATTGCCAAAGACATAGAATTAAGGTAGAGACTTGAGGTGCTGTAGTACAGCGGATGTGGAAAGTGAGTGAGGTCCTTATTTTCAGGAGTTTATTTCATTCAATCATATATGAAACATTTCATGGTTTGTGCTAACTTCGGTTAGGTATTTTAGTTTGAGAATCACTTGGTTTTTTGGAGGGGGGGCACTATTGCATGTGTATTTTTATTAGCATAATATACCCTTATGGCCTTATTACATGATCAGTTTGGCCAATCTACTCAATCCTGGTGTGGTTTTGGGGGTTTTGGAGGATGCTGAAGTCACTAGTGACTTTTATAAAATGCCTGCCAGGTTCACAATTCCAGTCCATATCAAGGGGGGGACTTGATAAGCTGATTTTGGCAATATATTTGGTGAAATACACACCTATTTTTCACCAAATGTAGAGAATAGAATGAATAGATAATAGATGATAATGCAGGTCAAGTGCCATTCAAAATGGGCAAAGCCTCTGTACAGAAAAAATGTAATCACAATAAGAGTAAAAGCAAATTAAACGAAAAGAATAAAATTACAATAAACAAAGCAATTATAGTAATATATTTTCTTAGAGCATACATTACAAATTTTATTGGAACACCATGAGAGGCTCACGTTTTTTTTAGTGGTCAGCAGCCGCACGTTCTTATTAAACTCCGCACGAACGATTGCACACCCCTGTCCGTGAAATAAACAAAGTAATGGTTATTAAAACAGTCCTACGTGGACCGATTGAAACGCCTTCCGCGGAAAGTCAAGGTCGCTCATTTAGATGAGGCATCGCAAATCGATAGAACACCACTATCGAATAGGGCGACCGGTCGCTCATCTCGACGAGGCAACACATCTCGACAGAACACCGGCAGCTTTTACCTAATACACTAATCACTCATTTTGTTATGGTAATGAGGCTGTTAGGGGCCGTGTGTGGGGTGAGGGGACAGCTTCTTCCCAAGGGCTGTCAGCCTCCAAAATCACCAGCAACTTGCATGAAGATATCAGCAGCAAAGACAGATAGTACAGTTTGGCGGACAGTGTGTTACAGTTTTTCTCCATTGGTTTGGCTCATTTCTTGAAACTGAGATGTCATTCTCAAAACATGGACAAATCCCAAACCTAATTTGCAGTTCCTCACAACAGAATGGCATTTATCATTGCTTTCGTCAAATTTCAAATGCTTTTGTACATGTCTCAATCATTTAGTACATCCTTGCAAATGGCTATGTACAAGTATCCTACAGTTAACACAATCAGCTTACATTTAGTAGAATTTTCAAATGAATGTACCTTGCTGATCTATCTCAATTGGTTGATTCTCAGTGTAATGGTTGTCCTGAAAACATGTCAGCACATTTTCTTCATATGTCATCATATGCAGAATAGTCTGCTCAATTTTCAAGATAGTGTTAGGGAATTGGGATAAAATATTTTGGAACGTATTGGAAGATGTCATATCAAAATTATGATAATCAGGTTAGTATATAATAAGTAACATCATTTTTGCCTGTAACAAATGAGGAGAGTTCCACATTGCAGGTGACTAATCTATTTGACCAATCCAATCCAGAAACGAATCGCTATGAAACAAATATACAGAGTATCAGTTGATAGGAATACTGGCAGAGTACGAGCTGTAGCACCAGTATGTGCAGGTAAGTCATTTATTCATTGTTTATCATTTTGTAACGTATAAGTAGCCAACACTGTGCAGACTGGGTTTCCAATTCTGAGGGTGTCAGTATCCTCCTCTTTACATTTGGAATCCAGCTTTACAATACAGTGTATGACCAAAGCATTTTGCTGAACAGGAACAGAACATAATCAACATTATGTGCCTGTTCTCTTTGTATCAAAAACTACCCCAAAAAATCTGCATATGCGTGCACTCTAGGATTGGAACCACAGTGGGTCGTATTGACTGTGTGAAGAACATATTGAGCAGCATTGCTGTGACTATATGACCCATCTACATGATTGTTTTTGTTTTACTTTATTCATCTCTTTTTGAGAGACTTCTAGCGCTAGAGGCAGGGGCAGGCCTATGGGGGGGCTGGGGGGACAACTGCCGTGAGGGGGCCCGAGTTCGCCCCTTCCTTGGCCGACGGGCCCGGGCCTGCAAGTACTCTAATAATCTAATGCACTTCCATCGAAACGCTGCCAACTGCACGGCAAATTGCTTGTCTCTGACTCTGTGACTCAAGTGACAGCTGTGAGCTGCTAACAGCCACATTTCCACAACAAAAGGAGTGTCCGCAGGGGGTCCAAAGGGTCAAATGACCCTCTTGTGGGTCTTTTAGGTAAAAAGGTCAATTGACGTGGTAGTTCTAGTGTTAAGCAGACAACCTCCTTGCTACTACTCAGTGATTTTTCTTCCACGCTGCGTTTCGTATTGCATCCACCACGCACTTTGGAGTTAATACACAGTGTGCAGACGGCTTCATCACACTGTCCACCACGCACTTGATAATACAGTTTTTCTCGATTGGTTTGGCTCATTTCTTGAAACTGAGATGACATTCCTATAACCATTGGGTCATTTGGCCAAACATTCTTACACTTCTGCACAACAGTTCAGATAACTAGCAAAATGTCATATACCTCCCAAAACACCTCATTCTAGCATCAACACTAAACCGTCTCACATATAAATAGTCAGTACCATCAAAATGGCATAGATCTTTCTCAATTGCTTTGGCTCATTTGCATTCATTTAGTCCTTCTGTCAAAATAAACTGGATGGTTCAGCATAACTACTTGGATCCTCATCACTCGCTCATATCACCCCAAAAACAGTTTACCCATGTGTCAAAACTAAATTTCTTCCCCACATATATCATCAGTACCCCCAAAATAAATGATCCCTTTGCCATTGTGTAAGCACTGCCAGTCAAAATGGTTAGGTGTTTTATCTACGTTCAGCTAACAGATTTCGACTATGTATAAAAATGAAAAAGTGAGTGGAAACATTGAAGTTTGACAACACAGATAATTTACCAAGGACATTTATCAGTAACTTTCTTTACTGTAAATTCATATACAGAAAGTAATGTCCATATATCACAGGTTTCTCATGGGTTTGGCTCATTTCTCAAAACAGAGATAACATTCACAAAATAACATGGACAAATGCCAAAGCAACTAGCAATTGTTCAAAACAGAATGTTGTTTGAAAAAATGTCATGAAATTAGCCAAATAACAGAGGAAACTGTAGTATACACGGTTGTAAAATTATTTTCTACTAACTAGAAAAGTTACAATACCATCTGACCTGTTGAACATTTACTATGTAATGAAATTCTTAAAATATGATGTCCTTGACTGTTTTGGGAATTGCGTAGACCACTTTGCATATGATGACTTACACAATGAAATAATGCTGACGTGTTTTGGAGAGGGCAACCATTAGACTGAGAATTGTCTAATTCGTTTAGATAAGCAAGGTCAATTTATTTGGAAAATGTGCTAAATCTATGCTGAATGTGTCAACTGAAGGGTATTTGTACATATCAATCTGCAGAGATGTACTAAACATTTGAGACATGTACAAAGCATTTGATATCTGATGAAAGCAATGACAAATGCCATTCTGTTTTGGGAAATTGCAAGTTGGTTTGGGGATTTGTCCGTGTTGTTTTGAGAATGTCATCTCAGTTTCGAGAAATTAGCCAAACCAATCGAGAAAAACTGTAATACCATCCAAACACAACACAAAAGTTGTAATAGCCTTCCGCTTACAGCAACAATTCACATTTAATGCATTAAACAATAGACTAACACAGAGCCATACAGAGAACAGAGTTGCGCGATTGGGGGACCAGGAATTAAATTGCAGCCCCGCCTTTCGGCGAGATGAGGTCGTGCCTAAAGTGGCTGTCTTCCCATAGACTCAACATAGAACCACCACATTAACAGCCAAAAATAAGGACTAACGAACTATACTGCGGGGTAATCACCACGAATATGTAAACTATCAACTGTCTCGGTGGTGATAATCACAACAGTTTTACCACCTGTGATGTTTATCTGAAGTTATTACTACGAACAGCAAGTCTTGTCATATTCCCTGCATTGCATCGCATTGCATTTGCTGTGTGCTACGCCCACTACTAGGCACTAACATTCGCAACGCTGAGCAGTACTGAGAAGCTAAAACAGCTAATTTTGCTAATGAGGAAGTCGGCCCTAGCACACAGTGGAGATTGCCTGACTCTGTTCTCTGTATGGCTCTGGACTAACACATCACTGCACCACAGTCGTCATTCCAGAAGGGGTGTGTGCTTATTAGGGATGGGCATACGGTGAAAATTTCTTCGGCGATCGTCGGGAGAATTAATGATTAACAATCGGTTAACCATTAACATTTTTATATTAAAAACAGCACACATTTAGGCCCGTCTTGCCCTATACTCTTGTATCACAAAAAATACATCAAAAACATCATGTTTTTCTTTGAGGATTTGTTTTTATTAACAACACAAGTGTCAAGTGATAAACAAGAAAAGTTAAACCTGAATTGGTGCGCAATGCGCAAACGAGTGAGGCTTCAAGTTGCGAGCCAACAACTGAGGCACTAACGGTGCAGACATCGAGGTGACGCTAGGTTGAGATGAATCACTGCCGTCTTTTTCAAGGCTTGGATGCGCGGTGTTCAAGTGATACATCATGAGCGTTGTCGATGAACTGCATTTGTAATTTACATTGCAGTAATTACAGTACACTTTGTCATTTTCTAACCGAAAATGGTCCCACGCCACACTTCGCCGTGACCTCTTCATGGTTAGGCAAAGACCGCTATACAGAAGCTTGCATGTAACAAACTAGAATGGCACTCGATAGAGCGCAAACCTTCGCCTACGCCACTTATTTTTTTTCTGGCCATCTTCAGAGTGTGAGGCATAACATTCTTCAAATTTTGGTGTTAGTTTCATTGGAATCGGACCGGAATATCGTAGATTAATCTCACTGTGATTTTGAAATTAATCTAGATTAATCTATGTCAAAATGGCTCATTCAGAATAGACACGCTAGCGAAATAATGACGAAAAAAAAACAAAAAAAACCTTGGGGTTTTTTAAGGTTTCTTAAGACCATTTTTAAGAACGGTCATGTTGATACTAGGTGATGAAAAAAATCACTGCAATATGTGTAAAGAGTGTCGAATATGTCAGGAAGCATACAGTCATAAGATACTGACATTTCAAAATGAACAGCGGCACTATAAGTTGTAGAGACAAGGCCTACAGATAAATCTATCAAACATTTAGGCTATTTAAACAAAATGACCTCAACAATTCAGCATTTGAGAGAGAGAGAGAGGGAGAGGGAGAGAGAGAGAATCTGCCACTGACTTAAAAAGAGCTGCGCGCTCCTTTAAAAGAGGGAGGATCTTCGCGCAGCAGGCAAAGTGCACACAGAAGAGCCAGGCTACTAGATATCTAGAACATACAGCACTGGCCCACGGCGATTTGGCCCAAACCTGGCTAACTACATTGTAGTTAGAATGCCAGAGGAGTTAGGCTAGGCTACAACTCGAAATGAATTCGGTTAGCAAAAAAATATATCAAGCGCGACAAGCGCGAGATTTATTACCGTCGGACATCTCACTGAGTCGCAAATGCGCGATCGTAATACAATTGCAAACATTCAGCTAGAGTAGATATTGACAGTTTCAATTTGACAATCTTCAAAATGCATATCACACGGACTATTTTGCAATTATGGCACAGGTAAGATTTCTGGAAGTTGTTTAGGCCTATGTGTTCCATGCAATGAGTGAGGAAATGTAGGCTATGTCGGGCTGGTAGGCTACTCACACAATAATGTCTCGTTATGCTTCACCTGAAACAATAACGTCTCTCTAGTCACCACTTATGAAAAAGCACTCAGACAACACCTACCACGGCAGAGAGATTAATGTTTTCAGCATGCAAACACTGTTCATATTTAGTAGGTCTGCTGAAACAACAGGTGGAGAGGAGAAGCGACTGGAGCGCAGTCTGAGCGTCTGTCAATCAAATGCTATGATGACGCGCATACCCAAAATCCAAACCCATATTTTGAAAATAGATTAACGTGCGATATTTTCTTTATCGTGCGGTAAGAGTGTCACATTATCGCAGCACGTTAACGCCGATAACGGCCCACCACTAATCGTAATATTACATTTTTGGCCCAGTCTTGACCTCTTATTCAATTCAGCATGCACACGTTGTTCTGGCATATAGTGCTTGGCAAAGAAAAACATTTTTGACCTTTTCGTGACCTTGACCTTTGACCCAATCACTCCCAAAAAGTAATCTATTGTTCCTTAGGTCATGACCAATCATCCCAGTAAATTTCATAAAAATCGGCTCAATTTACGTTTTTGACCTTTTCGTGACCTTGACCTTGACCTTTGACCCAATCACTCCCAAAAAGTAATCGATTGTTCCTTGGGTCATGACCAATCATCCCACTAAATTTCACAAAAATCGGCTCAGTTCTGTCTGAGTTATACGAAGTACAAACAAACATTTTGACCTTGACCTTTGACCTTTGACCCAATCACTCCCAAAAACTAATCGATTGTTCATTGGATCATGACCAATCATCCCACCAAATTTCATTAAAATTGGCTCAGTTCTGACTGAGTTATGCGAACTACAAACAAACAAACAAACAGACAAACAGACAGACATATTCACAAATAAATACACGGCCGTCAAAACATAACCTTCTGGCGAAGGTAATAAGTCAAGCCAGGGTACGGTGATGGTGAGATATTGCCCCCTGCTGCCCAAATTGTGTAGGTGTAACAGCGAAATGCATTGCATTGAGGACGTGCACTAATGACCTACATTCAAGTTTTTTTTTTTTTAACGGTTCGTCGGCGAAAATTAATTTCCTCGACTAAATGTTTAATGATCAATCATCGGTTAATTATGCCCATCCCTAGTTCTTATGGACCAGGTAATAGAAATGAAATCAAACGTGGCCACGAATAGACAGACTACTGTAACTGTAGCGACCAAGAACAACCACCTGCGTTACTTACTCCGTGGTTACAATCACAGGCTACAAATATCTCAGTACCCTACCTTGCGTTGTCTTGACCGCAGAATGTATCCCAACCTCTCACTGTAATCCACACGTTTCTCCACAATAATGTTCCCAAGTTCCAGCTTGTAATCCACATTATAGCTGAAAGCAAGAAAGGGATTGTTGTACAATTTATCTATCCCACTCAGCTCACTTGTGTTGACTCATGTTATCCGAAATATAGGCTCCAGCTGGGGGTACTTTGACTGTCGTTGCGCTATAACTTTCGGCACTTGACTTGACGCTGTCGCTGATGCAAACCAAACCAATTGGAAGGGGGGCCCACTCAAGCTGGGGGTATTAAGGAGGCATTGATGCCCTGGCAGCAGAGCCCTTCATACAGATTACTGTGCCCTGTTATAGAGCATTTTAAAATCGTCATTGCTGTTGAATACATAACCTGTCATCCTTGGGGGCCCCTCCTACTCGGGGGCCCTAGGCAACTGCCTACGTTGCTTACCTTAACGCAACGGGCCTGGACCTGAGTCCCTTGATTGTGAATGTGTGATCTGGAGCTTCACTGTTTGTTACTGTCTGACACTCAGGCCCGCCGACAGGGGGGACAAAGGGGAATGTTGTCCCGGGCCCAGTGAGATAGGGTCCCCAGAATTGGGTCCTCATAACATTGTATGTATTGGGTAGGGGGCCCTTTCAGATGTCTTTGTCCTGGGCCCAGGAAAAGCTATCAGCGGCCCTGCTGACACATATAAGACAATTGTGACTAATTTGTACTTTGTATAAGGTCTTGTGTTTAGCTAACATTGGCAATAGGATGAGCATTTCGACGTTTGCCAGGTAAATGTGGTGACAGAATGGTCGCGTCGGGCAGCATGTCATTAATGTAAATGAAACCGAAACTGATATTGTAAAAAAAAACCTCCTGTCCTGTTGATAAATGTGAACATAAAAAGTAGCAGAGACTAGGCCTAGCCGAGGTGTTATTATAAGACCCAGTATGAAACCAATCCATCGAGGACTGCCCATTGTGCAAGCAGTCCACCACCCGCACGGAGGACTCGTATTGGAAAAGGAATGCGCTTCAGCAAATGACACAGCGGCGCTCAAAAGTAAGGGTTAATAAAATAACATGGGACTTATCATGCTTCCTTTTCAGATTAATTGTGAACATCGGGTGCTCTCTTCGGCTTTCAACTTTAGTAGGCTACATGGTTGCTGCGACAAGATTTCAGAACATTGACGGTCTAAATGTTTGCACTTCCATGTGTTTCAGACAGGGGACGTAGGCTACTGTGCATGTACACAATGATAAAAGAATGGACTTGAAAACACTTGGTCACTGGAAATGAATTCCACTACACACAGTAAAGCAAAATATTAACAAGGAAATAGCATAATAGGGCCCCAGTAAACAAATCTACTTTATGTATGGTCTTATTTGTGATGGTATGTGATAAATATATACATTTTAACAGGCCACAGCTCTGTCTGATGAAATCCAACCTTACATTATGGCTGATGAGTCTGGGCAGCTCTTTTGGCCAATTGTGAAAACTGTGAAAATTGAAGTGCCCAAATGGAAGCACCTTCCAGAAAACATTGTGCTTGTCGATCTTCCGGGAAATGGAGACCATAACCAGAGCAGAGATGAGATGTGGAAAAAGGTATAATACTCTAACTTCCCTTTCAAAACCGAAACTAAAGGCTATTCCTTATCAGTCTCCTGATTTTGGGTCAAAAATTCCTCCCATGTCCCTTTCGACGAAATCCAACATTTTCGCTTCGTGTCTTACTTAGTTTCTGAGACATGGCTCCTCAAATAGATGTGGTCTAAAAGTGCAGAAGTTTGAGAAACACTACTTTGCCCATCTTGTGCTCTGTGGTTCTGCCTGACGCTTGCGGCCTCTTGAGATCTGGGTCAGCATGTCTGTGATGATGTGCTGTTCATTAAAAACGTGCTCGTCTGGCCTGCCTTATGCCTTATGGAACCTGCTCCCTTTCTGGTCAAAGTGTAACACACTCCACCTAGTCTGCCCAGTCATTCACAAATGGGAAAGTCCGGTATCTCCGATTTTAGTCAGAGGCTTGTAAAACATGGTTCACTTGCGCCGTAGCACCAGCAACCTCTGGAATTACAAAGACTGCTTGGGATTGAAAGGAACATATCTCAACATGTCTACAAGGCTCTGGCTAACTAGGAAATAGGATTCAATGTCAAAAATACCTGAGTGTTGCTTTTAGTAGAAAATGCACTGAAAGTTATGTCTCCAATAAAAACACATACAGTTAACCCTTTTAAAGAATTTTTTTTTTTTTTTTTTCCATAACCAAAAATGTTTTCTGAAGCATTGAGTAGCTTTTTCAATATCTGCACATACTGTATCTTCTTAAAAAGAAAGAAAGAAAAAAAAGAAAATCACAAAAAAATGAAGAAAAAAAACTTGGTTGTTGAGTTTTGCTCTGAGACATGTGACTGAGGTTGAAATCACACATTGTATCTCTTTTTTCCACCTCTTTGCTTCTTTTTCTAGATGCTGAGCCAGTGTAGAGTTGTCTGGATTGTAAGTGCTATCACTCGACCTGCATCTGACAATTGTGCCTGGGAGATTTTTGAAACCAATAGGAACGACATGGTGCAGGGAGGAGAATGCACCAGCATCGCATTCATCTGCACTAAAACTGATGATATAGACGCAACGTCTTACATGAGGTATACAATGTTTAACATCTTTATCCTTATTTTGGCATGTTTTCAATTTCATTATCACTGTGCTATTAATTGCATTTCAAAGACATTTATACAATAACAACATTTTGTCTTTAGGAATGAGAAACTGAAAGATGAAGATCTACCTGGAATCACCAGTGTAAGTGACGAAGGACAGAAATTGTACAGTGCAGAAAAAGTTGTGAAATGAAATGTTGGGGAGAGTTTTATTCCAAAATGCTATAAAGCCAATTAAAGAATTGTTCCATGCATCTTTTGTAAATTATTTTAACAGTACCGGGACAGTGCTAACTGGATTCATTTAATCTGATTTTCTTTACCAAAATTCAAACAAAAAACAATGGCATTGCTGATAGTAACTGAGCAGCATCACGAAAGCACATCATTTTTAAATATTTTTGAAAATGGAGATCTAGCTTTTTGGAGAAGAGAAAAAAACGATTTTAGAAAACAATTTTAGAAAAAAAAAATGACAATGACAATACAAATTATAAATGATGAAGTGAAATGAATACAAGCAACAATATATTTGTTTGGGAATAGTCCAAGTACTATTAATCAATTTTTGAAAACTGGATTGTATTGGATATGTAGGGTGTGTATACGTTACATATTACATTGTGCATTGTGTATACATTGTGCATTACATTATGTGCTGTTTATAGGATTCAGAGAGAGAACGGGCGTGTATACTTCACAGGAATAAAAAGGCCAAGGACAAAGTAAAAAAAAAAGCAGATAAGATGATGCAGGTATTCTGTTCTACTCTCCTTGATGATATGTGCTTGCTACTTTTTTGGAATTTAATTTGTAATTTTTGTAACACCCTGTACCTGTTTCAGACGCATGACATCAACGTCGACATTTCAGTCTTTACTGTGAGCTCACATGAGTTTGACTCACAGAAACACCTGGAAGAAAAAGACACAGGTAAAACACCACCAGACATAGACGCTAAAATTAGAATTCCAGCCAAATTCACTCACTGTATTGCACTCACTCACTCACTCACTCACTGTATTGCATGTTCACTCTACCCTTGACTTGGCAGTATCTAAAGATCTCAGACATTTCTTTTATTCACCCCTTTCTGGTATCTTGGCTAGCTAATAGAGGCAGGGGTTCATTTACATATTTATTAAAATGTCTCATCCAAATACCATCTCAAAATATAGTACTGGTTTGTTGGTGTCTGCTGATGTTGGATAGCATGTGTTGGATGACATTTGGAGAGACATTCAATCATTACAAATCCATGATCCCATTAGTTGTCCAGGATCTTGGAAAGGGGTGAATCAAAATGTGACACCTCTCTGGGTACTGATACAGTATGTCAATAGTAGTGTAAGCAATTGAAATTGGCCTGAATCCTCCTTTAAATCGGTAGCATTGAGTGAATTAAGGAGCACACTGTATATTTAGTACATTTCTGTCTTTCTTTCTTTTAGAGATACCCCTTCTAAAAGAGGAGCTAGACAGATTCAACAACAGAAAACAGTTTGTGTCAAGTGCCAGCGGGATCCTGCACCTCATTCAAGCCGGAGCAATGGTACATTTCAACAGAACATAGCTGATAGGGTTTTCTGTTAATACCCTAATCAACTCAATCACTTCTGTTACAGAATAAAGACAGATCTAAGCTGCACACTGAACTTCTTAAGATCCTGAGAGTGGAATTGGATTCGTTGAGAAGGACCTTACAGACACGCTATGACCAGCTGAAACAAAAACTTTTCGAAGGAGTTCAGAAGGCAAAGGAGAGCCGGGATAAAGTTCTACAAAATCAACTGAGTGCACCAGTAAGTATTGCACATTTTCAACATTTAAATATTATATGCAGACTTGATTCAGATACAACATAGCCTACCTCACTAATTAAATAATTGAAATAATCATAAAGCGAGGAAAAGGAGGAGGATTCCATCGGACCTTGTCAGCCTTGTGCAGAAGTAATGGCTACTTCAGGTCAAGAGGAGAAACAAGAGATGTGAACCAGGCTTTGGCTCAAGCTATGCAAAACAGCATTGACGAAGAGTTCAATAGACTTTTCCCGTAAGTATGCAAAGTATAATTTATCTCAATGGTTCTCAACCTTTTTTGAAGAAATGCCCCCCTTCTCCTCGACTTAAGCCTGTCAATGCACAATATCATGGTTGTAAAGATTATAAAAACAGCACAGCTGACAATTTCCGCATTATATAATAATTTACCCATTTCGTAATAAATAATAATAACAGTGCATTTTATAATAATCATTATTGCATTATGGATTATTGTCATTATGATTATTATCTAGTAAAGCAGCTGGTGGCATGGCCAGCATTAGTTTTAAGATTCACTCTTTCCAGTCTGCCTTTACTGCTTTAAAGGAACAGACCACCCTTTTTTGATTTTCACATATTTGCAGTATTTCCAAGCATTATTTATGAATGTGCATATAATTTTCGTCTATGTGTTTGCATTGCCCCGTTTAACAGTATAGCCACATTAGGCATAGCAATGCAAGTCTATGGTACAAAATAAAACACAATCAAATGTACTTATAAGCCATTTGAAAATGAATGTAAAATTCACTGGAGTGTAAAACGGCAATTTAATTCCGTCCAGTGACCACTTGTGGCTTGATGCTAAAGATACCAGTTACTTCCAGTGATTATGCTAAGCTATGCTAATAATTCTGATCCAATAAATCTAAGTACTGAAAACACTGAGACGAAAATGATATGCACATTCATGAATAATGTTGGGAAATACTGCAAATATGTGAAAATCAAAAAAGGGTGGTCTGTTCCTTTAAAATGTATATCGCTTGGGGGGATTGTTCAATGCAGTAACAGCTAAGGGAACAAAACATTTTCTTGTAGCAAAAGGAGATGGGAGCAACAGACAGTGATTTAAGTTTGCGTATGATGTTGCGAGTGCCCCCATCTCACCTGTTGTGCTCTCAACACCTCCTTGGGGGCTCTATAACGACCCCTGGGAGGCTGAGGAGAACACTAATTTATCCATAACTTTTTTGTAAGACTTCACACTTAATGTGCACAGAAATGAAGGGAGAACAGGACAATCAGTATGGGAAAGGATTGAAGAAAACAGGACAATCCATACAGGAAAGGATTGATGAATTCACCATCTGCTCCATCAATGTCAATCAGGGTTACAAAGAGCCTGAAGCAGTGCTTCATATTCTGAAGTTCCTTAAAGGCAAGGTAAGTTCCTCTTATGTGTATGATGATATGGCAAACCACACACATGCCAAAACTACCCATTGTGAACTGTTAAAATTTTTCTTGATTGTTTCCACACAATTTCTGGTACTTCACACACAATTCTCGAAACATCTCACCCATTTCCCAACTCCCCTATGTCACTTAATAAGCACAATTACTTCCTTACACTCACATTTCAATTTTAAAACACACTCTTTTCAAAATACTGCAATTCTCTGGATTAGACACAATTTTCATGAAGACAATTCCTGGTTTTCGCATGTGAGTGATTCTACGATTCGCCTACGCTTTTGGCAAAAGCAAAATATCAATTATCAGTATTTTTTTCAAGTAAATGACCTAGATGTTTACATAGTGTATATATTTAAGTTTCCAAACAAACAAATTGCCAAGCTTAATCTTAAATCATTTGATAAATACTCTAATGAAAGCGAACATTTGCTTGATTATTTTGTCAACAGTGTTATGGACAAATACTATGTCATTTCAAACATATATAAAAGTACTACAGAGTTGAAACAACATACGTTTGAAAGTGCTTATGTCCCTTAGCAATAATGTTGTCATTAATCCGTGCAACTGATATAGAAAATGTGATTGTTGAGCTTCATAAGTAGGATTTTATGATTCACTGTGATACAGACTGACACATTTTTTTATTATAAATCCCTGTAACGTCTGATTTGAATTTAGTCACCCTCCTTACACAAGACTTCCTTCTCCAGAGATAATCCCTAGTGTCTGTTCATAGGATTTTTCCAACACATAAGGGATCAATAGCTGAAAAACACTTTCAAAACAGTCAACCGTGTTACTCAACTGTGTTACGGTCAACAGTGCAGGGGAATAAGTCGGCACTTTTTTAGGAAAAAAAAACAGAGCAGACGAACCCATCTCCCTAGAAAACAAATTATTTTGTTTGTTTGTCTGTCAATATGGAGATAAATTGGCAAAAACATACTCCTCCTCCAGTGTCATCAGTGTTGCCAGATTGGGCTGGTTCCCGCCCAATTGGGCTGCTTAGGATGGCCGTGTGCGGGTAAAAATGGCATTCATCAGAAAAACCCGCCCACTTTTTGCCATAGAAATCAATAGAATTGGGCGGGATTTTGTGCTTCTAGGCGGGTTTCGAAAAAATTTTGGGCTGGAAATCATCAGCCTCATCTGGCAACCCTGACTGTCATAATTGGCTAATTGTAACACCATTGACGGTAACACCGTTGACATTTCAGCCATTTTTATGGTGTTGTGCTAACTGAGGACCTCAGAAGTTCCACCACAACACCTTAATCAATTCATGTATCTGTATGCTTTATCTGTGTTTTTCTACATGTGATTTGTAATTCAGATTCTTATGAATATGTTGATAACACAGTTGACAGGCAATTTTCCCGCTATGAGAACATGAAAAAGAATGGATTAAATTATGGAAGGATGGAGCTCAAAACTTACCAAAAAGTCTTCCCATATCCTGCCAAAGAGGTTATGACATCACGTGATGTTATTCGTATGGCCTAAGACCAAACCATTACTGATTTATGGAGGGGGTTTCAGACCGTGACACGGTTAACACAGTTTTCGTGGACACACACAAAATGGCAAATTTCATGCATAATGGAAAGGACAGTGGTCTTTCTGACAGTTTTGTCATATTGTGATGATTACTGTGAATCAACATTTGCAATCGTCTTGGGCAAAACAAGTTTCTTTACATGCTAATATGAAGACTGAGTCTGACATTTGGAAAACAGGACGCATACACTTTCTGTATTATATGAAAGATAAATGTTTTCTAATGTCCAAAACATCATTGGATGCAGTTAATAGTTAGTGGAATTGGCAAATAAAATCCACGGACTTAAAAGCGTAGGGGAATCGTAGAATCACTCACCTAACACACTGTCACTCAAAACACTAAAATCAACTGCCATACTATGATAACTTCCTCATCACATGGACAAACTCTCTTCATACCTGTTTACAATCTGAAATCACGACCCCATAAGGATAACATGAGTGGATGCAGTGAGAACACACGTTTGTTTAGTTTTTGATCTCCAAAATATGTAATACAAGAGATCACTTTCATGTGGTTACCCAATATTTTACAGTGAATTAGGGCAATTTCTAAAACAAGTCTGAAAACAAGATTTCAGTATTTTACAACCGGAAGATACCCTCTTCAGTAAGTGGAACGCAACTTTGAACCAATCCATGTCCGTAACGTGTTGCCATGAACATGTTACTATCTGGGAATGGTCCTTGTGAAAGAACATGGTTTGCTGAAACAAATAGGCCTAAGGCATTAAGGGTGGCTGTGAGACTAGTGGTGGGGTCGCCACCTGTTAGGAAGCGCATGGACAGCACTGTTTTTCCCTCCCCTTGCTGGAGCTTGTGGATTGTCAATGGAAGGAGAGAAATAAGCGTGCGTGTTGGACTTTGCTATTCCCATGGAAAGATGACTACTTTCACAGAATTGTAGGCCTATAGCCAATTGTTATTAAAGAAATACTTGGAGTTAAATTGCATTTTAGTATGGAAAAGTGACAACGATAGCGAAAGCGAATACCTCTACAGCCGAGGTTGCAGGCTCTCCTGCTTTTAACACTCGGGAATACAAATAGGCCTAGGCTATTCAACTAAAACTAAGGAATAGACTACAACACATTTATGTAGGCCAATTGATTAGGCCCTGCCTCCAACACCAGGTATCAATCAAGACCTACGGACACCCTTGCAACCTCTCGCATAACATTTAAACTTCACGATAGGCTGCATTAAAGATTGCGTTTGAGCTGATATGATGTCGCAGACATTAGTGTGTCAAGGGAAGGCTGAGTTTTACGTTAAATGAAGACAGGAATGGCATTATCTTACCATTTGACACATGGGACACTGCTACTCTGCTTTTAGCTGGCTGAGGCGGTATTCCAGGAATCAATAAGATAGCCCTGATGTCCTTATAAATGTTTCGATTCAAGTCATCGAACAACAAGCAGTGATGTTCGGGGCGCATAGCTTGTTTATAGCCTGCGCAAGCGACGCGGGCAGCAGTGCTTGCGCTTTAGTTTATTCATTTTTTTCCAATAGCCCTGAAGTATTCCTCATCTCGGGCCTTGACCAATTATTCGACATAGTCGGTTGTCTCTTAACAAGACTGTCCTGAACAGACATGAACGTAAATTATTTTCCTTTCGAACCATTCACCAGCATGAAGTAGGCAACCACTCAGTAGAGCTCCTTTGATTAATGCAAGACCAACAGTTCTCTGCTAATGGCCTAACTAAGGTTTGGGGATGAAGTAGCCACTCGCCTATTTTCGATTGCATGCTGGATGACAAAACAATGTAGGCTATAAACGTGTCTTTTTTGTATTGATTGTAAAACTCAACCGATGGTGGTCAATGCAAAGAATGTTACCGATAGACTATTCTTTCTAGACTGAGAAGATTAAATAGGCATAGTCTTTGGAGGCTTTTATGGTATAAAATAATAGATTAAGTCCTGTGGTTCGGTTGTTGTCAGCAGTGTGTGCTTTTTTATTTCAACTGCTTAAATAGCCTAATGTTCAACAATCAATGTCCATCACCATTAAGCTAAATATTTAGACAGCTTATTTACGCAGCTTGAGGTTACTACCTAGGCAACCAAGCCTACCTCAAAAATAGCCTACCAAAATGACCACTGAAAATAATATAAAAACACCAGAGGACTGGAATATGTCCTTTACTTTCAAGCGTGGGTAAACACACGGGTTAAAAATCGCAACAAAAATCGCACATTTCACTTCATGCCGCAACAAAATCGCAACAACACAGTAAGAAGCTGCACAACTTTTATCGCAATTTTCTGGAAATCCTTGTGCACCATCTGGCAATTCCGTCCGCGATTTTTTGAGAAAATGCCCGCGATTTCCTGGTGGGACTGATTTGTGTGCAAGTGGTATTACATGGTATTGCATATTGTTACACTGGTATTACACTAGTATCACATGATATTAAATATTGCTACACTGGTTATTACACTGTACCTAATATGGTAGATTCACTGAAATGGTGAACCATTAAAATAAGGTGTTACCGGGGAAATCAATCCACCCAGTCAGAAAGTATGTGCCAAATAAAAATTCTGCCATTCTGAAAGTGTTGACCTCCAAACTCAAATCAGTTCATGAACCTACCCTAGAGCATTAGCACACCAAATATGGGACAAATCCATCCAACAGTTCAGACGTTGTGGGCCAAACAAAAATTCGGCCATCTTGAATTCGGCTATCTTGAAAATCCATCCACCCGGTCAGAAGTTATGCCATCTTAAAAGTGTTGACCTCCAAACACTAATCAGTTCAGTTCATTAATCTACCCTAAAACATTCACATACCCAATCTGGGACATATCCAGCCATCCGTTCAAAAGTTATAACACGAAAGACCAGACGCGGTGGCAGAGGCGGAGGCGGCGGCAGTGCACGCAAAACCATTATATCTCCGATGCTCCGAAGCATAGAGTTTTACGTTAAGCATATTAGTTTGGTTGGAAAGTATAGACTAGAGGAAATTAGAAATATGGAAAAAATAACTAATAGAATTAAGGGCGAGGAAAGAGGGGGTGGGATGGGGTTTTGGGAGGGCATGTGGATTCCTTTGTGTGAGGGTGAATGTGGGTGTATGCGTGGAATGATGCATGAATGCTGCAATGTGTGGCAGTAGCGGTGCGTTGGAAATTTGAGTGGGGAAGCACACATACAAAATAGCGCAGGTGATGTCATCATAATAAGAGGTGTCGATATGCATGGATTTCAGTTCTTGCAGTAGCTCTATTTAATAGGCCATGAGGTTTGCAGCAAGTGAAACGTGTAAGTAAAAGGGACACAAGTCATGTTTGCTCTACAAAAAGTTTCCCAAATTGTTTTGAGATATGCACAATGCAAGAGGTCACTAGAGAAGGGACAGGTTGCATAGTCTAAAACCTCGGATATGCTTTTAGATTTTGGCTACCAACCATTCCAGTGCAAGTCCGTCACCACAAAACCGGAGACCTTTTGTAGCCTAACAGACAAGCGTCACAGAATAGTCAGAGTTTTCACGTAATGCAAATTCATCCATATCCCCATCAGCCCAGCCCAATGCACGAAAGAAGAGAATAACTTAAAACAACAACAAATGCGCTGTCTCTTTCTCTACCCTGCTTGTTGTCACACGTGCCCTACTGTTTTTCGCGATGACATCCAGGAAATGTTGCGCAATCTAACTGAGGAAACCATCAAAACATTGAGTGGGCCTCGCTGCTAGCATCAGACCATCTGCCATGACGACTCATGACTTTATCCTGCATTGACCACAACAACATTACAGGACATAACACTGTACACTAGAGACCTGCACTCCCGCGGGAGTCCCGTGGGACTCACGGGACCCAAAGCAGTGCGGCGTGGGACACATATTGAAAGCTAATCGCGGGTGCGGGAGGGAGAGCACACAGTGCGGGTGCGGGCGGGAGCGGTGATGAGCGGCAGTCCCGCGAACTAAAAACGTGTTTTAAAATGTAAAATAAAGTCATAAATTATCAGTCTATGTCTATCATTTATATATATCACAATGTGCTGGATATTGTGTTTGGTAGCCTTTCTATTAATAAAAACATTTTGGAATATATTTGCGGATGTGTAATCTCGCATATCCGATTCTGTTCTGCTCTTCCGTGTTCTGGCTCTTCCGCTTTGCTCTCCGATCATGGCAGAAGAGCAGAGCTCCTCTAGTGAAACAACACATAATGCTTCAGAAGTAAGTGCTGGTCTAAAGAGAGGAACATTCACCGTGAAAAAATCGAAAGTTTTGAAATCAGATATTTGGAAGTCATTCTCACTCGTGTATGACGCAGAAGGAAATCAGCTGCCCTTTGCCTGTTGTGACAAGTGCCAAAATTTGGTTCTCACAATCGTCATGTCTATACTGTTTTAAAAGGACAACAATTGTTGGAATTCAGAGGGAACAAAGCAAAAGTGTCAGAGGCTTTGAAGGAAAAGACGGTGGAGAAATGCATTGATTTCGTTTGATTTCGAGCTGCAATAGGCTACAGGTCCATCACAGCAATACCCAACTAACCTACCAAAATCTACTGAGGATATTAAGAATAATACATTGTGCATAATCTTATATGCCACTCATCATCACGTTCACATATGAAATAAAAATATAATAGGCTAAAATTAATCATTTTAAGCACTGTATGATGGAGCCCCACCCCACCAGTGCATTTTGACCATAATAGCAATCGACAGCTCATGTTACAATTGATTTAAATGCAAACAAGTGAAATGGAAAAAATATTAGCCTGCCTTTTCTGAATCCAGAATATTGAAAATGTAACATGTAATCCTAATAATTATTATTATTTAAGTGGGCTAGCCATGGCCTGTCCCCCGTGGTGCATCTCCTGAATAAAAGGAGCGATGGAATGCGCTACTGAACCTTTTCCGTCGTTTTAAGCAGTAGGAGAAAGTGGTTGTTGCCTTTGCCAATGTGTATAATAATAACAATATGATATAGTCTAATAATTGAATAATAATAGTAGTAGCAGTATAAGTATTAGCCTACTAGTAATATTAATGATAATGATGAGATAACCATTTGAAGGAGAAAATAGTAGACAAGCATTTAAGAACAAGTGGAAATTTTATATTTATTTTTCAGGAAAACATTTGGCTAACCCAGCATTATGTTATAACAAAACACGGTCCTGAATGGCGTTGAAGGACGCTCCTCATAGGCCTATAACAAAAAAAATCAACAGTTGCCTACATAGCCATCAATATTTCAACGTCTACATATTTCAAAACTAGTTGGGCTTGAGTCCCCAGCGTGCGCAGCTGTAGTAATAATTTTAATATCGGCAGACAAACAACTCAGGTGGTAAGCACTGCAGATTTTATTGATAACGGCCGGAGAGGTTATCACATGGAACACACAAAGTCTTCCATCCAGTAAGCTCTGGGGTGGAAGCAGAAGACCACCCTATTTAACCATTTCCCTCCCCCAGTCCATGTTGTCAGCTTCTTCTGTGCACGTGGGGTCCCGCATGGCCAGATGCCCACTGTCCATTGTCTTGTTGTCCAGCATATGCAGTTTCATATTTGTTGTTCAGCAGCCACACCAAGTAGATGCACATGTTTCCAATAATGTTGAGTGTCCCGTGACCCATTACAGAAAAGCTTACACACAAGAATATGTCACTATATGGGGACTTCCCCAGCCAAATCATAAGAAATAACATGAAACTAAAAATTTCTCCACATTCTCCCCCCTTTGGGAGTTCATACTCACATTATAAAAGTAACTACTGAATACACTCTTGACTTGTAATCAAACATTTCTTTCTAAATTTGTTTGGTAACCTACTAGACACCACACATAACCCAATTGGCACGTAGAAGAGCAACAGACCAATCATGGACAGACACCCAGAAACGCCAGCAGACAAGCCAGACACACCATGTCATATTGTTTTTGCCTGCCCCTTGTGATTTCTCTCCCCTGCCCCATGGAGAGTAGTGCTGTGGTTTAGCTGTGTCCACAGTAGCTAGCTGTCCGTTGCATGGCTGACAACCTGGTTGTCCGCATTCATCCACCAACACTCCAAATGTCCACCACAACTAGTCCATCATTCACCAAGTACCAACTAAGCCATATGATGCATTGTCATCACAAAGTATCATCTGGTCTTCTTTAATTTGAACAAATACAGAGTAATACTCTCAGGTTGGAGCAAAAACCCAATAGCTCAGTCAAAAAACACTACCCGCCAATGAGCAGTGAAAAATACTGACCAATTTGGACTAATTTGGGCAAAATTCTCCAACGGCCCAGCTAAAGCTGCAACCCGACTTTGTCTGCTGAGAGTAAACTCCAGTCACAAAACAATATGTGGATATGTATATAAAAAACTAAATAAGACATGGTCATGTGTAAAATAAAACATCCCACCTATAGGTATAATTAATTACTAATGAGTAACATAATAAGGTAAAACACTCATTCACAACTTTGTGTCATAAAAGAAAAGTTGAAATATAATGTTAAATAAGTAATAAGTAAAAATATAATGTTAGAAAAATATTAAATGACCTAAGACTAAGAACCAGAATGAAAAACTAATTTCTTGAGAAACACTGCCTTCTTCGGCTACCTCTTCACCAGTTGTTGTAGCATGTCCTTGTCTGTGTGCCATGTGATAAACATTCATTGAATGGGACCATAACCTTTATTACTTTTTATGTGACCAGTTCCGTTGCTTGCAGATTATTGGTAATTGTCATAGTGGTGACTATGGTGCCATTGTCACAGTTCTCCCTTGCTGAGGCCTAATGCCCCCCTTGGATAATCTGCTAATTTACAACCCAGTCAACAGACAACAGAGGTCATCCAGAGATCGGTCAAGGCCTAGGCCCTTCCATCTAGCCGTAAACTGCACCCAACGCTTTCTGTGGTCAAACTGAGGATGGTCACATGATCACTGTAGATGGCCCCATGCATAATTTCCTTGTCATTCCTGGTAACTGGCCCATGGTCTTCTCCTCTGCCAGTTGATGAATGGGACATGTCCTCTTCACCCCCTTACTGCTACTGTGTTCCTCCAGTCCTTAGGTACCAACACAGGCCTGGATTGTCCTGGATGTTGGGGGTTTGTGATGCTCTCAGAGTTCTGTGGAGACACAAAATGGAGAAAAACCCAGCAGTATCCATTCTTGGGAAAAACACTGTCCTATATTTGATACCAGTGTAAAACAATTTCGTCTTCACGTTAATCACATTATTACTCTTTTAGACTTGGCAATTTGGTTTGATGTACAAGAGTGACTAGATTGTTATCTTTACCTCATTTCGGCCATTTAATCTTTGTCCTTTTACAGTTGCATATTGTATAACACTGTCATCAACAGCTCAAATTCAGTCAGTCATCTTCACAAGGTTGACAAATACATATACTGTATGTTAAAAAAAAACAGTTTAAAGTCATTATTAAATTTAAACATTTGGGAGTGACTTTTCACTCCACACTGAGATGCATAAGAAGAAAACCTGCGTAACATTGTGAAAGTATTCACAATTTCCTAATTGTTGTTGCTAAGACACAGCTTAAGTCTTGCACAAACATCCTTAATTTTACCACTGTGCTATAATAGACATGTATAACTTGCTCAGTTTTGATAACCTCATCCTTTATTCTGATATATGACTCATGCACAAAATTATTTACGACATTACTTCACCATCTTTGAAAACCTTTAGCCAACCCTTCTCTGAACACATTGACAGAGCCACCAAGGGAAACTGTAGTTTCTCAAGTTGGAGTACTCTCCCACTCATCGAAACAATTTCTCACACAAAGTGAAAATCACTGTAAGTGATCATTATGGTTTGTACGTGTGTTTATTACTTTGCACATAGTCCCTGTCCAAGTAAACCAAATAAGCTAAAACTTGAATTATGCTTCATGTATCCCCCAGCATTTTCAGAATTTGCAGCCTTGTATAATATTCTGGATTCTTAGAGCTTACCAATGTTAACCATTTCTAGTTCAATGCTTGATATTTTTGTTTTTAATTCCCATTTTCTTTCGTCCCCTTTACTCCCCCTTTCACGGCTAATGCACCATGCAGCCGTGAAAGACTCCGTCAACTCTTGTTTAAACCCTGGCCTGTCCAGTGGCCTATGGCTCTGGCTTGTGAACAAGCCCATTCACAACTGCTCTGGTTGTAGGAAGTACGATGTTTGACAGACGCAAATAAGAAAACCTTTGTGTTGTCTAACTCTATCTACAGGGTTCCTCCAGCTTTCTCCAAGCTCAATTCATGACCAATTTAAGACAATTTTAAAACAAATTATTGTGCATACAATTTGTGTGCACTCAAGTTGACACCAGTCATATGCACCAAAGATTGTATATATCTTCTCAAAGACATTCTTGTAGTATTGCCTTGGGTAGCGCTGCTCATCATTTGAGGCTCAGACATCCAAGTCAGATTACGTTATTCTTTCCGAATTCATTAACTCAGTTTTTTGAAGACTCTGTAGGAACCCTGATTTCTTTAATTTTCAATCCCCATTTCTACAGTTGGAAGCCATATAGCCAGGGTATTCATAAGACATACTGGTGTTATATTAGACAACATCTTGTCAAGTCAGTGGGGAGGGTGTTTAGAGTTAGTCTGGGTTAAACAAGAATGGGGATTCAGAGTTAGGATGGGGATTTCAGACAAACAGTTTTCATGCAATAGGATTTGCACCATGCATTCTGGCTCCAACTGTTGAAATGGATAACATATCTTTCAGATTTTGTAAAATCTTTCATATTTCATATTGTCTCCAATTTCATTCTTTTACTTCATATCATTCACTCATTCATACAGAAACAAAGTCAGTCCAAGTCGTTTCAGTCAGTCAACATTGGTTCAGATCTCCTAAAACCAAACCCAAAACCGGCCATATTTTGGGTCACAGATTTAGCAGTGATTGCCGTAATACTTAATGTATCAAGGATCCAGTATGCCAGAGTAGAGCATGTAATCCAATACATAACTCTCAAGTGACTAAGTTGCAACTGGTTTGAAACATACCCCTATGGGGCAAATACCCTTACACAACACCATTGTCTATTCACCATGACCATGTCGCCGATGATGTTACATGCCCTTTCTTCAGAATCACAATTTCTGTAATTTCACCAAATATCACCAGGTCACATGTACTAATCAATGCCAAATAATACATGTAGGTTGTGCTTTTTCTGGTATCCCTAATTAAGGCTTTGACTATGTGTGCTTTTTAAAACTATATCAATGTGCTCTCAAATTCCCTAAATAAAATTACCATATCTTCTAATTTGTAAATTTACTCACATCCTTTAAATGTAATGTTCCAAAAAATGTAAATTATGCCAGGTTGTATTTAACTGGAACTTATGTCATGTTACACCATCAATGCTTGCTTTTTGTTCACAAAATGGCCTTATGTGTATGTCTATAGCCAACTATGGAAAATGTAGCCTCAGGCTATGTAGCGTGTATGCATCATTGAATGGCTGTGATTACTTTGTGGTCAGTCCTTCAATGACAATGAACATCCTTCACATTATGTGAATGTATGAATGTAAATATCTGATATTTTAAACAGACACCAGGTACTTTATGCTTACGGGTTTTCTGTTAAAAAAAAATCTTTCTCCTTATCCTATGGTTATAACTATTGCTGCATACATTTATATTCTAGAAGTGTGAGGTCCAACTATTAACTGCAGCTCATATAATTTTTCCAAAGAGATATGTTTAAAATTGTGTTCACAGTGAATATGTTGACAGGGAACATCCCTTGTTTCCCTGTGTGTATCATGTCTTTGTCAGTGATAGCGTGTTGTGTTCATGTGAGCAGTTAGTCCTGCATCTGTTGTCACTGATGACTCGTATGTGGTCCCCTATTAACCTTACAGTTGCGTGCAATATGTCCCAATTCTCTGCATCTCCAACACCTAAAAGTATTCGTATGTAAAGACCTTCCAGTACCACCTTGTCCCATGCTTGTAATGCCTTCTTCCGGCTTGGGTAATTCTGCAGCGACTGACATTAACTCATCAAAAAACCATGCTCTCCCAACATTAATTGCATTTCCTTGTGGACCAGGCATTTGGATGATTGGTGCCTGAAAGACATATTGCGGGGTATCCACATAAGTTGGTGGTTGTATCTGACCACTGCTGTGCATATGTGTAGTTTTTGTACGATCAGTCACCTTGTCAGTGTCAACATCACATGCCTTTATTGCTTTTTGTTCCTGCCTCATTCTCCACTCCTTGTCATTCATTTCCTTCTCATTAACACAGTCTGCTCCATACTTTTCATACATTCCTTGCACATAGTCAGGGTTATGTACACCCCTAGAAAGTTGTACAGATTTATTTTTACTCTCCATTATGATGTTATTCCAATGATTTCCTTCCTTGCTCAATTACTAATCTCTCAGCACCACACAACAGACGCTAAAACAATAGCATTAATGCACAAACAACAAGTATCACAAATACAAACAAATAGCCTTCAAAGTCTCTTCAATCCAACCTGCTTCAGCTTTCTTTACGTTCAGTTTTACTTTCCCAATGTTTAATACAGACGGGGAAAATCTGGTGAACCCAGATTCCACAATTAAATTACACCTGTTTAAACCTTTCAACCTCAACCAATACCCTACTTGCACAAACCATCAAAAAGAGACTATCGTAACGTTAGGCCTTTTACAAACATATAGGGCCCAGTGGCCTTCACCACGGGTTGGTGACCTCTCACCAATGGACTGTCCTGGTGCCTCTGACACCCTAGTTAGTGCTTGGACACTTAGCGCTATAGGCACTGACCAGACTTTTCTTGCCTGGATGTACCTGTCGACCCCAGTTCCTCAAACTGTGTCTGCCAGCTTAAACTGTAACCCTAAACAGCAGAGATATGTGGTTCCCCCACTTTTAGTTAAATATTTTGACTTTAACTCAAAGCCATTGTTATAAATTTGCGTTTGCCAGAATGTCAATAAACTAGTCGTGATATATTAATGAAAGGCTCTCTGTACTTTCGTTGTAGTATAGTATTAAGTCTCTAACGACTCTTGCAGAGTGTCATTGGTGAAACCGTGTCAATATGGGGCCACAAATACTCTCTGTGAAAAGTAGCTTCTTTGGGTTCACACAGTTTTGAAATCTCAGCACCCCAACCAAATGCATCTATAAGCAGGCTTTCTGATTGAATTTGATTTCCGTTCTAATACACAAGGATCATTTTGAATGCATCCATTAGCTGTGTCCTTCCGCTTACAAACCACCGTGAACTTATGATGTCACCTGTTGTGTCTAGACTTCAGCTGGTTTCAGAGCTCTTACATGTATCCTTATGAAAGCTATACATGCATTTTGTGCACTGCTAACCAGAGCATCGTGCCTCTGGTTTAACATATTCCTCTGAAATAGAGTAACTCTAGGACAACTGTAGCTAGCTTGCCACTTTACAAGCTTTTGCTCTCTGATATAATTTCATCAGCAGCATATCAGCCAAACTAGTATATACAATTGTCATAAAACATGCAAACATTTCAGGAAGAATTTAACTCACCGCTGAGTTGCCTGTGGCCGCAGATACTGGGTGGAGTATCAGGGCACACAGGAGAAGTCCTCCAGTGGATGAGTCACAATGGGACTCCGCTTGGCCAGGTCAATTGAAGTCCAGCTGAATGTCCTCTCCTGCGTTACCTGAGATATCCATCCCACTTCTGACACCAAATGTAGTAATAATTTTAATATCGGCAGACAAGCAACTCAGGTGGTAAGCACTGCAGATTTTATTGATAACGGCCGGAGAGGTTATCACATGGAACACACAAAGTCTTCCATCCAGTAAGCTCTGGGGTGGAAGCAGAAGACCACCCTATTTAACCATTTCCCTCCCCCAGTCCATGTTGTCAGCTTCTTCTGTGCACGTGGGGTCCCGCATGGCCAGATGCCCACTGTCCATTGTCTTGTTGTCCAGCATATGCAGTTTCATATTTGTTGTTCAGCAGCCACACCAAGTAGATGCACATGTTTCCAATAATGTTGAGTGTCCCGTGACCCATTACAGAAAAGCTTACACACAAGAATATGTCACTATATGGGGACTTCCCCAGCCAAATCATAAGAAATAAAATGACAATATAATATAGTAATAGTATAAGGTTCAGAAAACTAACATGAAACTAAAAATTTCTCCATACAGCTTTGTATGAAGAAAAAGAGAACATTGCCTAAAACGTGGGCAGCCTTGCATGTCAAATAGAAAACTAGAATTTTATAATATAAAAAAATATATATTTGTTTTTCAGCAAAACATTTGGCTAACCCAGCATTATGTTACAACAAAACACAGTCCCTGAATGGCGTTGCAGCTCGTACCACCTACCATGCACCATGCACTATACAGTTGAGAATAGGCCAGTAATGTGCGTGTGTAATTTCTCAAACTAATGACACTAATTGCCTTGAGCAGTAGGCCAACGTCGGAATCATGGGGGAATCGCGGGCGGGAGAGGGACAAACTATTACAGGTGCGGGGCGGGAGCGGGACTGAAAATCATAATTCTTTGCGGGAGCGGGCGGGAGCGGGACTGAACACTGCGGGAGCGGGACTGGAAAATGTGTCCCGCGCAGACCTTTAACTCGGACGCCACTTTTAGTTTTCAAATAGACAAGAAAGGGCTAAAAAGGGTTAAACCCAGTTTTTCATTGTGATTCCAACCATATGAGTTGTGTATCGCTGTGTTGTCCCACTGTCACACAACATTATTTCCCCCATTCATTCTTATATACCCCATCACTGACTAATCTCAAATAGTCAGTTTGAGGCGTAGCCAAGATGGCCGCCGAGTGATGGGACTTATGGGAACAGACTTTGGCTCAGTTACGGTACTCAGTTCTATTTGATTGTTTTATTTCCATGTAGAAATCCATGCACTCTTGCTTTAAACACCTCATCTTCTGAGGTTATATGTACAGCGTCATGATACAAATAAAAACAAAAAGTGGCTAGTAGAATAGCTGGATGGCTAGTGACTCGGGATAACCACTAGCCACAGTGGCCGGCAAGCGAAAAAGTTAATGTCAAGCCCTCACCTGTTTTAGTTTTCAAAGGTGTGAAAGAAAAATGCACACTTAAATCCTCTCTTAAATGGATGATAAAATGGATTTAACGTGTAATACCTTTAGTAGTTCATCTCCAGAATCTATGCTGTCCATTCACAAATGTTACCTTTTTAACACATACTTACCACCCACCATCAAATTCTAAGTATTCAATATGACTGGGAAAATTGCACTTTTCATACATCAAAAGGGTAATCGTCTACATGGTCAGCCATTTTGAATTTCCAGAAATAGACATTTTTAGCTGCAAAACTTACTGTGCTTTGGTCATGCTAGTACATATTGGTTTATTATTCAGTAAATATTCATGATAAGATCAAATTTGGCAATAGGCAGCACAGTTCCAATGAGTTGCATAGTTGCAATACCTACTCTGGCCACCCTGCGTCACCATTTTACACGGTGCACCTTTAAGTGTGCAGACATTTTTCTTTTATAGTTATATCCCCGAAACGCGGAGCGTCGGGGATGTAATGGTTTTTATATCCCCGAAACGCGGAGCGTCTGGGATGTAATGGTTTTTATATCCCCGAAACGCGGAGCTCATGTCGAAAACTACAGACCTGTCTCACTGCTTCCCTTCCTATCCAAGACGCTAGAAAGGGCAGTTGCAAAGCAAGTCACCAACTTCCTAAACCAGAACGGATTACTTGACCCAAAACAATCTGGTTTCAGAAGTGGACATTCAACTGAAACTGCGTTACTCTCAGTGACTGAAGCTCTAAGGACTGCAAGAACGGAAGGACTATCCTCGGTCCTCATACTACTAGACCTATCTGCAGCCTTTGACACAGTCAACCACAAGATCCTCCTGAGGATACTCACAGCCATGGGAATCACAGGCGTTGTCCACTCATGGTTCAACTCCTACCTCTCTGGACGCACCTTCAGTGTGTCATGGCAAGGGAAGCTGTCTACGACTCACAACCTCTCCACAGGCGTACCCAAGGATCAGTGCTGGGACCCCTTCTGTTTGCAATATACACGTCCTCCCTGGGACGTGTCATTCAAACACATGGGTTCTCCTACCACTGCTATGCTGATGACACCCAGATGTACCTGTCGTTCCGTCCAGAGGACACCACGGTTTCGGAACGCATCTCTGCCTGCCTCACCGACTTGTCAACATGGATGAAGGACCACCACCTACAGCTGAACCTGGCCAAGACAGAGCTCCTGGTGATCCCAGCTAAAGAGCCGCTCAGTCACAACATCAACCTCAAGATAGACTCCACCATCGTGACCCCAAGCAAAGTCGCCAAAAACCTTGGCGTCATGATTGATGATGAGCTGTCATGCTCCAACTACATCAACTCGGTCACCCGGACCTGTCGAATCCAGATGTCCAACGTACGGAATATCAGACCTGTGCTGACACAATATTCTACACAACGACTGGTCCAGGCCACGGTCCTGTCCCGCGTTGACTACTGCAACTCACTCATGACAGGTCTACCTGCTTGTGCGCTAAAGCCTCTGCAGATGATCCAGAATGCGGCGGCACGGTTGATCTTCAATCAACCCAAAAGGACCCATGTTACTCCTCTATTTATTGAGCTGCACTGGTTACCGATCGCCGCCCGGATCAAGCACAAGGCATTGACCCTCGCCTACAAAACCATCACAGGAACGGCCCCAGCTTATCTGAAGGACCTACTAACGCCTTATGTTACTGGAAGAGATCTGCGCTCATCCAGCACAAGCCGTCTGGCTCTGCCATCCAGTCGCTCTAGGTACTCCCAGTCAAGATTGTTCTCTGTTGTGGTTCCCAAGTGGTGGAACAGTCTCCCAGAGGCAGCAAGACTAAGCACCTCTCTTGCAGCCTTCAAGAAACAACTTAAGACATTCCTCTTTCGAGAGAATCTACTAGACTAATGATTGAACTGGCCTTGCCCCAGGGCAGAATCCTGACATTATGTTTAGTTTAGTTTAGTTTGTGAGTGTGTGTTTGTGTGTGTGTGTTCTCGTTATTTCCTCTTTATTAAAAAAAAAAAAAAAAAAAAACTAACCCCTCTTTGTAATTGCACTTGTTGTTCTGTATATCTCCTGTGCACTTTGTATTTGCTTGTGATGTTGGCTTGATTATGTCCTCTTCTGAAAGTCGCTTTGGTTATAAAGCGTCTGCCAAATGCAATGTAATGTAATGTAATGTAATGTAATGTAATAATGTAATGGTTTTTATATCCCCGAAACGCGGAGCGTCGGGGATGTAATGGTTTTGCGTCTGCCGCCGCCGCGTAAGGTCTTTCGTGCTAACGCGATAACTTTTGAACGGATGTTTGGATTTGTCCCATATTTTTGGGGTGAATGCTCTAGGGCAGGTTCATGAACTGATTCGAGTTTGGAGGTCAACACTTTCAAGATGGCTGAATTCAAGATGGCCGAATTTTTGTTTGGCCCATAACTTCTGACTGGGTGGATGGATTTCTCCCAGATTTGGTGTGTTAATGCTCTAGGGTAGGTTCATGAACCTACTCGAGTTTGGAGGCCAACACTTTCAAGATGGCTGAATTCAAGATGGCCGAATTTTTTTGGCTCATAACTTCTGACCAGTCGGATGGATTTGTCCCAGATTTGGTGTGTTAATGCTCAAGGGTAGGTTCATGAACTGATTTGAAGGTCAACAGTTTCAAAATGGCGGAATTTTTATTTGGCCCAGAACTTCTGACTGGGTGGATTGATTTGCCCGGTACTACCTTATTTTAACAGTTCACCATTTCATCTACCATATTAGGTACAGTGTAACAATATTTCATTCATACCATGTAATACTAGTGTAATACCAGTGTAACCATATGCAATACCATACCACTTACACAAAAATACATGATGTAGTACAAAATTGGTACATGGTGTTACACTGGTATTACATGGTATTACATATTGTTACACTGGTTATTACGCTTTACCTAATGTGGTATATCCAATATAATAGTGAACCATTAATAAGGCTTAAATAATAAGGCCATTAAAACAGTGTTACCAAAGCAGGGATTAAAGCAAAAAAAAGTAATCTGACTGAACTTTTTTACCGGTTAGGCACCCGATCGAGTATCACTCCGTAACCCTACGAAAACCAATGTAGCCAGGCTCTGCCCTCATGACGAAACATACATGCAAGGAATGGTGCCAGAGCCAGTGGCATAGGCAGACGGAGCAGTCGCCTAGAGCAGAATAGGCCTATGTCTTGAGGGCCAAAAAGTGCCACAAAATCAGAACTTCAACCAACATAAGTCTTTACACTTCACATGAACAATGAATATTCATTATACATTCAGTAGACCTATATAGACTCAGTATACCTGAGTGTACCTGTAGGTACTAGATCAGATGTGCTCAATCAGATGTAGGCCTACAATGCTATGTTTACAGATGCCAATTTCTAAATACAAAAAAAGGAAAGAGGGCGGGCAGGCCTAGGCTGCTCACCAGATTGACTAGAACTGGCCGAGAATGGAGGGATAATGGATACTATATCAGACTGCAAAGATTGAACTGAAATTTGGGGCATGTTTTGGTTATTTCCTCTTATTTCTACCCATTGTTTATGAATTGTCACAACATCATGCAGAATGGATTCACAATGAATGCTGCTTCAAAATGGTAGCTGATCTCACAGAATTATTGACTTGGAATTGCAATGTGTTGATACAGTGAGTGATCCCATTATGGGGTATTTTGTTGTAGTAGTAGGCTATATTTTGTCTTTCACATTAGAATGGGCAAACACTGTTCTGGTGAAAGCACTGGTGCGCATTGCTTGCAGTTGTATTTCTGACATTTAAAAAGCCCTGATCATAGCAATCAGAGGGAGAAAACTAGCTTTAATTATTTGTATGTTTTTCACCCTTCGGCCTTTTTCAGTATTCATCCTGTTACAAATAACTTGTAGACGTTTACAAACAGGGTGCGCGGTGCGGTATGTCTACCTCTGTGTTCTACCGTTTTGAAAACTACTGGCTACTTTTTTGCTTCTCGATGTGCGGTGCCAAGCACAGCTTACCATTGATTTAAAAAACGTCCCCGATTCTTCCTATGCGCACGTGTTCTACAAGCCGACAGGACGCAGCAGACACGACAGTCACAGACCTATGTCTATCGTCTACAAAAGTAACACACTTTCCCAAGCTTGTCGCGCAGCTTTCCACTCGAATCAAGGCAAATCACCCACCCATCAGTCCTGAGTGCGCAGTGCGCAAATAGGCTAACTGAACTCAAACGAAACGCATAGTCCGAGAACGAGAAGATGGGCACAGACGTTGAGCCACTCAAAAACAAGCGCACACACAACTGTTGCTGCTGCACACTATTCCAGTTAGCAGAAATAGCGTCACACAGTAACAAGCCTTGAAAGTGAAACAAACGTCGAAACGGCATTTATCGACCATGAGTCCACCCATCAGAACACTGCTTCCCAGAACAAGACGTGGCATAAATTGGCTCTGCCAGGGATAGCCTATCCGTGACCCAAATGCAACCCATTTTTAACTTATTTCTTGAATATATATATCGGCAACAACAAAGTTAATCTGTTATGAGTATAGATGAGACTGTGAATTATCCGTTGTCAAAAAGACAACTAGCTCTACACGCAGCCAGTCAAACGCGCTAAACTTTGAGGATGAAACGCATGGTAGGCTATCCTAGTTAGCTGCCATAGTCGTCCCATTGGGGCTATGAATAATGCTAGTAAGAGTCACAATGCTTAAAAGGCAAACCCTTCATGAAAAGGACATCATACGCAGTCGAAGTAAACTAGGCTATTCATTTTTTTTTTCTAAATATCTGCCACGGCAGGTGCAATGATATGGAAACGTCACTGCACTTTATACATTGTATTACAATTATTTTCTTTTCTGCCATCAGCAACAATTTTGGCTATTTTTTTTTTTTCTTGCGCTGCGCTGCCACAGAAATGTTGACCGCTCGTGTAGGCCTACTTTTTTTTGGAACACGGAAGAACAGGGGATGACCCAAAACTAGGCTACTGATGAGTGAATGTTGTATCACACCGCCAATGGTGGAGTGTATAACTACATCCGTACATCAAACACACCTCTCGTCCCCTTCTCATGACCAGGAGTGCTCTCGATTTGAGTTCATTTGGAAAGTAAAAATTGTAAATTAATTGACATAAATTATACGGACGGAAATCCGTCCAAACGAAAATCCAGTTGACGGAATTCCGTCGTAGCGACGGAAAACTTTAATCCCTGCCAAAGAGGTTGGATATTTAATAAAGAGGACTCGAAACACGCCCACTCAATGCAAAAGCGAGTGCTCAAAAGTCGGTCTCCTAAGGGGGCGTTGTCCCTCCTTCTTCTTCTCTTTTCGTGGTGTTTGCACACGACGGGCGCTACCGCCATCTACAGCGCTAAGGGGACTTCATTGATTCTCAACCTCAGGACTCCGAAGGTCTCCTAACCGAAGGTCTCCTAAAGGGGCGTTCATCCGACATAAAGTGGATACCGGAAAAGAAACAAAATGACGCTTCTTCTTAGATCTACTTTCTTTGGTGGTACCATTTGCCCCATTTTTTGCTTCATTTTCACAATAGTCATTTGGTTTTAAGCCTATATTTCTTTAATATGTTGTATTCATCACATACGTTTATGAAAAGGTGGACGGGAGTGGTAGGAATGGTGGGGGACTGGAAGCGTTGCGTTTCGGGGATGTACCTTAAGCAGTCGAAGGCGACTGCACAGGCAGTCTAGTTTTTGTTTTTGTTTGACACCTTTTAATTATGAGTGTGGTGTAAGTCATTTAAATACAGGTTTGATTTTAAAGTGTAAAACATCAACTTATTGTTCATTAATTAATTTAATCAGACATCAGGTCAGACTTCTGCAGGGCCTTGTACTATATGCAGACGTCTGTTCCAACTAAAATTAAGATAGCAGCTTACCTCTCAACTAAATAGCAAAATCCTGTGCTTGCTGCTCTCCTTGGGCTTCCCATTGCTGCAGAATTTTAAAATAATTTCTATTGGTTTTAAAATGTTGTTAATTATATGCATACAGGAAGCCAAGCTGAAGGAGAAGGCACACACAGACATAATGGATACTAAGAAAGCTATGTACGCATCAATCAGAGAAACCATCAAACAACAGATGACTCCTGGCTATGAAAGTAAGTCTAATGGCATAGATAATCATCCCAGGAAGATGTCACTTGTGCTCCTGCTGATGTCAATGTAACTTATCTTACTGCAGAGGCTGACAAGGTATCTGGAAAAGGGTCTATGGAGAAGAAGAGGACCATTTTGGTGGAGCATGCATCATCAGCAGCAAATCAAATGTTTGATCGTGCAAAGGACAAGATGTTGGAGAAATTCACAGGCCTTATGGTTTGTAAAAGATTATGGCTTGAGGTGTTAGTGTTACTTAGTGAAAATAACAATTATATTATGAATCAATATGAGCCTAACATTTTATTTATTTCATTAGGACCGGATTGAGGCAGATTTCAAAAACACACTGGAGGAAGCTGTGAGACACGCCCTGAAAGAATCCCCATTCACATTCAGCATAAGTAAGTTGGGATCTCTACAAATCTGCATCTGTAGTACACTGCATATCACATCAATTCTGAAAAATAAGTTTCTTCCAAAGCCACACACATATTATTAAGATACACAAGCACATTATTTAGATACACGGTATTGGTTACAGTCCCTGAAGCAGTGTGGAGTTAGGTGCCTTGCTCAAGGACACTTGAGGTGTAGGGAGAGTAAGCATGGGATTTGAACCAGCAACCCTCTGATCTTACAGCACTGCTGTGTTGTGGATTTTTTGTGGTAGAGTGCCACAAGTTGTTTCCTAGAAATGGAGATCTGTCTGCTTTAGTTATACAGTATATACACTGTTTGATTTTCCGAGTTCAATTTGAGGAACTAAGTGTTTTCATGCCCCAAGATGTCCAGGTGCTTCCAAGTAAACCATTTAAATGAAAACACCTTGATCAGTGCTGTTCTCCATGGCTCCATATCCTCTGAATATGTGATAGTCTCCCCTGATGGACCATTTGTCTTTCTAAGTAGAAAGTTGACTCACTCACCCAAAGCTGGTGCCTAAAGCACATTCGTCTTTTCAGCCTTTTTCTTTTTTTACTTCAACTTTCACTTTTTATGGCAGTAAAGTTCCCTAGTCCTTCTGTATGTCAAATGGTTTTGGTGAAACTTCACATGACACGTTTTGATAAAATGTCGAAGTGAAATATCCAAATCATGACATCAAGTTTTTGATCATAATCTGTTCATCACAGAGTTACTAAAATCACACACAAGGTGCATTTAGAGTGTCTGGTCTTGAAATTTAGTAGAATAAGACAAAAACCCCAGCAAAAAAACATGATTACCGGTTGGCACTCGACACATGAGTACAAAAAAAACCTGGCATCCAATGTGTTACACTCACTTGACTATTATCTGGTCTCATTTTTTAACTGGGTCTAAGACATTCTTAGTAATTGTTTTTAAATGTGGCGCATTCTTTGATTACAGATGTCGAGAGTCAAATCAAGAGGATGAAGGCGTTATCTGAGCAACTCTGCTGTACCAAACAAGAAAGCAGTAACACCATTTCCTGGTAAACTGACAAAAAAGGGCTTTAAAGTTTCTTCTCTGGCCACACAACTGTGTTGTAGGTAAAGTGTTGGTGACACTTCCATGTAATGCTTTTTAGGATGGAAATGCACACACAAACACCCCTTGAAAAACAACAACATTCATTACATTACATTACATTATATTACATTACATTACATATCATTTAGCACACCTTTGGCCAAAGCGACTTACAAGGACAAATTTAAGCAAGAACAGGGTAAGGCACAGTGTACAGTTGCAACACTGATAGCATTGTCCTATACAGAGTAAAGAAGGTGACGTAGCAAAGAATAAGATGCATTAAAAGTGGCAAAAAGTAAACAAAGACATCAAGGTGTAGTGTGCAGTTGCAACACTGACAGCATTGTCCAACACAAGCTAAAAAGATGCAACATTTAATAATAAGAAGGTAACAACGCATTTTGGATAATAAACAAGACATCTAGGCGCAGTGTGCAGTTGCAACACTGGTAACAATATCAATACATGGTAAAAGATGAAGCTAACATAAGTAGCCTAAAGATATAAAAAAGGATGGTAATAGCAATTTATGTACACATTTATGCAATTTATGTACACATACACACATCCCGAAACGCCACAGGCCTCGTCCACTACCTTTTTGAAGTAGAGGTCAATTTTTTTTCAGGGCAGAGTGTCCCGGGGCACATTAGGCTACATATTACCCATGTATATATTCTTTATTATCATAATATAATGTAGGCCTAATAATATACAAACCCCAACTCCGGTGAAGTTGGGACGTTTGGTAAACAGTGAATAAAATCAAAATGCTATCATTTTCAAAACATTCAATCTATTCATTAGATGGAGAATAGTGAAAAGACAACATATTAAGTGTTGAAACCGAGAAAAAATATTGTTTTGGGGGACATATGTACTCATTTCTAATTTGATAAATCCAACACGTCTCAAAAGAGTTGGGACGGGGACAATACATGGCAGCAAATGTCGAGGAAGACTAAAAACAAAACAAAAGACAACACTTAACAGTTAAATAAATTAACCGATGAGATGATTTTATATAAAAAACAGTGTTAATTCCTATCTTGGACATGATTTCACCAGCTTAAATGGTGGGTGTATTCCTTGTCATTTTTTGCAACATTTTCCTTTCTGTAGTGCTTACAGTGTGACAGGTCTTGACCAAAAGCCCACCATTTTATCACCTGCTGGTCCTTATGATGGAGCCAAACTGTTAAAACATAGTAGAGAATACAATTTGCCCTTACTATGTGGCAGTAATTGAAGATATCCTTTCAAAATACAATGCATGAGTGGCTTTTCGTGCTGTTTAAAACCCATTCATTTAATGGCACTGTATTTAAGTCTGCAGATGAGTGAGAACAACTTAACCAATGCACTACTGCACCCGCATGCCATCATGGACTCCGTTTCTCGATTCTTGTCGTTGCTAACCGTCTTAAGTCGGTCTTGAGTTGGTCGTAAGTTGCTCTTGAGTTGGTCTTAAGTTGGTCTTTAGACGCAAGACCAACTTAAGAACAACTTAAGAACAACTTAAGACCAACTCAAGACCTTGGTTACAACGTTGGTCTTAAGAACGAACAAAATGGCTAACGTCGTTAGCAAAGGCACTGTCGAGAAACGACCCCCTGGACTCCGTTTCTCGATTCTTGTCGTTGCTAACCGTCTTAAGTCGGTCTTGAGTTGGTCGTAAGTTGCTCTTGAGTTGGTCTTAAGTTGCTCTTGAGTTGATCTTAAGTTGGTCTTCAGTTGGTCTTTAGACGCAAGACGCGATCAACCTTTGGACGTACGTACGTACGTTCTCAGACACGAGGAAGTCTTCGGACATGCTCGGAGTGTCTCGCCTCAGCTCGGCTGCATTGGTCGCAATCAAAGTAGTGACGGCGTCATGATTCACGTGGCTGTCAGATACAATAATTACAACGCTATCAAAGTCCACAAATCTTTGTCAACACAACCGTGCCCTCAAAACCATCCCTCTTCGACAGCAGAAACCAAATAATGCATTACATGTCACAATGTCTTATATTTTATTCCGGTTTTGCTAAATCAATTTACGATAAGTCTTCAGTAACTTCTCTCAGAAACCGGTGGGTAATAGCAATGATTCTAGACCCGAAGGGATAAATGTATGCATGGACTTTTAAATCTCTAACATCCATAATATTCTCCTCTGAGTCCGCTTGAGTTCTAATTTTCACAATATGTTGTCGCAGTGGGAAACAAATACCCACGCGCGCACAACGTGGTCGGATTGCGCACACATTGTGAACATTTCTACTATGTCATTGTTGTCTATAGACTACGCTACACGAACTCCAACCCATCGCAACCCTGGGAAAAAAAATGCAGCTTAATGAAATAATGTGAGGATAGCCTACTCTGAAAGGCATGCGACATCACATTGGGATCATTTTACTTTGCACATTTAGCCTACTTTACGCGGCCACCTGGTTACTCTGCGGGAGGCAGAGGGTTGAGAATATGGACACACCCACACGCGCGCGCACACACGCACACGCGTCGCGCTGTCTTTGGGTCTCTGTTGTGGGTCAAATATATGTCTAACCGTTGTTACCCATATCTCTAACTTGAAGAGACTCAAGGCGCTTGCTGGAGAAAGCTCAGTCTTACTGTAGTTGATCAGATGTAGGCTATTTTTTTAAGCTTAAACTCTGTAAACCCCAAGGGATGCCTTCGGGCTGGCCTCTGACACTGCCAACACCCGAACGCATGTAGAAGAACTCTAAGTGCGAGACAACAGCGAGGTCCTTCCCCACGCAGAGTGGACAGTTCAATGATGTTTGAAATGATAACTGAAAGGAATCGATCATTCTAAAATATATATTTGGTTGTTTATGTCGTCTTCCTGCCTGCACGCCGTTACGCGCAAAATAGGCTACAAGAAAAAGAATTGCCATTATGACCTTTACGCGTAAAGATGTGCAGGAAGGGATGATGCACGGAGGGTCCGTCAAACACAGTACACATGACATCTCCATGAAAGTCGTTAAATACTTGTCAACGCAATCATGTCACCGAAATCCATCCCCAATAACCAAATGTCGGTCTACACTGTAGCTTAATCACTCCAAATAACTACACAGAAATGGCCGGTGAAAGCGTGATGGCATGTATACTATCCTAATTCTCACTTGCTGGTGGTAACTGGTAACATATCCATTTCAGCTGAATTTTAAATTAAGCGCAGGTGCCTTATCTGCATAACAGTATATCCAGTATATCCACTTCCACTCATCTCTCTCTCTCTCTCTCTCTCTCTCTCTCTCTCTCTCTCTCTCTCTCTGTGTGTGTGTGTGTGTGTGTGTGTGTGTGTGTGTGTGTGTGTGTGTGTGTGTGTGTGTGTGTGTGTGTGTGTGTGCGCGCGCGCGCTCATCCAGGCTGGCGCGTGCGCAATTCGGGCATATTCGCAACTCTCTGCCTCCTCTCCCTCGTGCGCAGTGACAGTGGACCGTGTGGCTGACGCCATTGCGAAGTTATTTGGCGAGATTTTATTGTGCAGTGATATGTACAGCGACATTTGGTTATTGGGGTGGATTTTGGGGGCATGATTGTCTTCACAGGTATTTAACGACTTTCATAAAGATGTCATGTGTAGCCTACTGTGTTTGACGCACCTTTCAATCTTCCTGCACATCTTCAGGCACAATGCTCTTAATGGCAATTATTTTTCTTGTGGCCTACGTTGGACGTAAGGACTTGCTGGCAGGAAGACGGCATACACAACCAAATATATTTAAAATTGTCTAATCATTGGACATTTTGTGTGGTAAAAGTTAGACGCTTGTGCACTTGGTGGCAGTAATCAATCACTGTCACTTGAACTCTGCCTGAACCTGCCCCAAGACGCTGAAATGTCAGGAGCAAGACCAACTTAAGAACAACTTAAGACCAACTCAAGACCAAGTCAGAAGACTGTCTTACGAGCGACTTAAGACCTTGGTTACAACGTTGGTCTTAAGAACGTCGTTAGCAAAGGCACTGTCGAGAAATGACCCCCTGGAGGCTGACTTTTGAAGTTAGCACTAACACAAGTTGGATGGTCCATTTTCACTGTAGCACAGGATGTTCAATGCTCTATTATTGTCAAAAAGAATGGACTTCTACAACTTCTGCTGACTTCTGTAAGCAAAGGACAGTTTCCCATGTCTTCTGGGTCTATTTCAAGTGAGCTCAGGTGCTTAGGAGAATGTTACACCCCTGTATCACCCCTGTATCATTGCACGCATTAAGCATTCTTAATATGGTCAATTTTCAATAGCTCTAATTCCTGGAGTGCTAGAGTGAGACTACAGCCAATATATATTTCATGATGTCATGAACCTATACAATGATTTTAGTAACAAAAATATGTATTATATACACTCAATAAATCAAAGGGAATTCAAAAATGTATGTAATAACTATGGTAATTATTCCCTTTGCATCTTTAATTCTGAGTGACTCAGCCTCTCTGTGATGATCTCATACCTGGACACCTATATTGTCCGTCAGTACAATTCATTTTGAAATGTTCTTCTTTGTTATTTTATCTTATTTGGATGTTTACTAAATTTCACTGATCCCCGTCCCAACTTATTTGAGACGTGTTGGATTTATCAAATTAGAAATTAGTACATATGTCCCTCAAAACAACACTTAATATGTTGTCTTTTCACTATTCTCCATCTAATGAATAGATTGAATGTTTTGAAAATGATAGCATTTTGATTTTATTCACTGTTAACCAAACGTCCCAACTTCACCGGAGTTGGGGTTTGTATATTATAGGTCTATATACGTATATAAAGGCCTATGTATAGATATTATACAATATATATAGGCTATGTGCACACACACACACACACACACACACACACACACACACACACACACACACACACACACACACACACACACACACACACACACACACACAGGCCTATTCATATCAATATAAAAACAAACACTGTAATCATAAATCCATAAATAAATCAATCAATAAAAGTAGGCTATTAGTGAAGTACTTTCTCACTCATCAAATCCATTCACCGTGTAGCAAACCTGAGTCATCCACACATTTGAATGCCTCTCCAACAGCTTTAAGTTTGCGTGACAGCTGTAAGTTTGCGATTTTTATGATTGTAGGCTACTGACCGTAATTTCAAGGTGCTTTTTACTGATCTGCAAACGTGATGCGAAAGAACAAGGCAAGGCAAGTTTATTTGTATAGCGCATTTCATACACAGGTGCAACTCAATGTGCTTCACAAAGTTAACAAATGCAAAAAGAAAGGAAACAGGGAAGAAATAAATAAATAAATTAGAGTCAAAGAACATTTAAAACATTAAGATAAAACATAAGGTAATGGGGGCAGCGCTTTGTTTACATTTAAAAAAACAAACATTTTTATTTATTCCCAAAAACATCCAAAAGGTTATACAACATCAGCAGACAACCAGCAAATAGTGGTACCTTTTGGGAAAATATTTGGAATAGGGCTATGTTCTTTTTTTATAAATGTAAACATATGCTACCCCCATTAGAATAGCTCATATCTCGGAAAGGGCTGAGCCGAAAAATGTGGCATCACCGGGTACTGACAAGGGTAGCGTGAGCAATACAAAAGCATATTGAAATTGACTGAAGTGGTCCTTTTAAGTCCTAAATATCTCAGCCTCCGAAGCACATACAAACGTGAATTGAGTTGCATTTAAAAGCAAGGACCCTCGTTTTGCCTGAGAATGTGTTCATTCAGCTTACCCACATTTGTATGAAACAGTTCAAATCTTAAGAACCCGAAATGCAGCGTATATGTGTCTCCAGGACACAATGGGTTAAAGAACATGGTAGGCTGTTCCAATCAGAAGGGGCCTTAAACGTACAGTAAAAGCATGCTGTCCAATCTCTTTTGATATTCTTGGAACAGAAAAGAAAACATGATCATGGTGTCTTAAATACTGTTTTAAAAAAAAGGGGATAATTGAAAAAGATACATTTATAAAGGAACTGAAACCAGTGAAACCGTCGACCCATGGAGATAAAATATTCATTTCCTGATGCATATCACCAGTGATGGGTCAAGAATGGGCACCTCAAGACTAATCTGCATATGCTATTATAAACAACAGTAAGAGATTTAAGAATTAATAGTTTTAGAATGTTTTAGTTTGGCATGCCAGAAAAAATGCCAGCTAAGATCTTAAGTTACAGCCAAGATTTCATATTACATTAGATTAGGTTGTATTATTCAGTGAGCATCTGAAGCTACAGCAGCTTCTCCATTCCATGGACCTCTGTAAGTGTGCCAGAAAATACAATACTGTATTTGGCAACTATGTATCAGAAGCTTTAATAGCAACTTAATTTGATTTCTGTATTGTGTCTGTGACTGTACAAATGGGATGCATAAGTGTTTGTCTTTGCTCTTGTTAGATGTAAAGAGAGAGAGCTGTGGGTGTTGTTTTTTTGTGTGTGATGACAATTAGAAGCAGTCCAGACAGCAGTGACATTTGCCATTTCTTTTCAATTTAGAAGCCAGAAGTACAATATATATATCTATATCTCCCCTTTCAATGACAGGAAAAATGATTGTCGTTAGATGTTTAAAAAAATCACTTTTGTTCTATTCTAATACTGTTTCATGAGGACTAATTTTAAAATATATTCCATCGTACAGTGCTTACTTAATGCCTAAATACCTGTAGACCAAACTTTTTTTTTTTTATATTTCACAAATATTCATGTAGGCTTAAATTTGCTATTACTTTAATAATTCAACAACTCCTAAGGACAATTGTGTAAGCACATTCATTTAAAATATCCAAAAGTCCTTACGGTGGTGACTTAAGAATTGACAATGGTGGCAGTAATCTGAGGGTGGTGACAGTGGCCTCATTATTACCTACATTTAACAAAATAAATAGCACTCTCACTGGTCAATGGCATCTTGCATGAACACTTTATTTATGTGTGTGTACAGTATGTTTGTGTGTGTGTTTTTTCTTCATCAGTTAGATTCTCTGGGAAGTAGGTCACTGATTCTTGAGAATGTGACAAAAACAGGTTCTAAGTTGTTGAAATCCAAAATATAGAGGTGTATTATCATAGACAAAGGCTTTGGATGTGCAGCGAACGTATTGGCCAAACTCAACACGTTTTACATTTTGCATAAAAAAAGCTCTTATTTGGTTTTGTCAACAGAGTCAGACAGAATCAGAAGTAAAAAGATAGCCTATGTTTACTGTATTAAAGTGAAGCATTACTTCAACAATTCAACACAATTGTAGATACTTTAAAGCACTTCCGTAAAACGTATCAAAAATACGTAAAACACATGTTTTTTGTGACCTCCATCAGATGTCACCACCGTCAGGTTTTGTTGCAAAAAAAAAACCTCCAAATGCACCTCAGAGGAGGCTAGAGTCTAATTTTGTATCACCATTATTACTAACATGTCTGGTAATGTTTCATTAACCAGCTAAATTTGGTAAAATATGGAACAATGTGACGAGCGGAACAAAATCTGACGGTGGTGACATCTGACGGTGAGAGACCAAAAAACCTCTTTCAAATATTATGCATTGTTTGTTCACATTAGCCATTTATTTTCATTGTTTCTTAGGTGCTTCATACCTCCTCTGAGAAAGTTTATATTAATTAACATTAATTTAATATAATACTATAAAAAAACGACTGTGTTGATAGTTTATGATTGGGACAGTACCACAGTACCAGCTTCAGTGATGGTGAAGTATACAGTAGAGCTAAAGGTTTGAAAAGGGATCAGCCATTTTTACAGCCATTGTTACAGGGTGTGGGCAGGCTTGGAGCCATGAAAAGTACTAAAATTACTCTTACATATCTCAAACAACTGTGCATTTGTGTAACAGACCCCTTGGTCATTACCTGAATTCATTTTGTTGATGAAAATTTTGTTGATTTTCAACAGAATTAGCATGTTTATTGCTGTAACATGTTTTTGCCAAACTTTCAAGAATCAGTGGTATGTAAAGCGATAGCACATGTATTACATGGCTGTTATATTACTGTACTTAAGGTACACTGTGTTGTTACTCAAAAACACTAAAAACCTAACAAGAACTCACTACAAACCTGATCCAACCAGCGCAGTCCCAACGAATTGTAAGACAAGTACACAAGTTTTCTGGTCTACTTAGACAAGTTGTTGGTGTGTTTCTTTTTCTTACTTTTGTTTTTGACTCAATGACATACCACAGTGCTGAGTTGCTGAGGTTTTTTATTCTTTGTCTGAATGTATTTTCCTATGAGGCACAGCTGGCATCCCCTGGCCATTGTACAGAGTCATTTTTGCTTTTCTTTTTTTTCTAATAAAATGATTAAAGGAGGACGTGTGCTGTTTTGTGTGGTTAAATTGCAGGATTTCCACCTGCCATGTACAGCCCCGCCTATTAGTATTGGCACCCTTGAGGTTTAATGGTGCATTCATGTGCTCTGGGAATTATTATGCCTAAATACCCAAGTAAAGCTCCAGGAGTCACTGGTACCCTTTACTGGATATCACTGTGGAAACCTAATCCATCCACCCAATCAGAAGTTATGCGCCAAACAAAAAATCGACCATCTTGAATTCAGCCATCTTGATATTGGTCTCCAAAATCTAATCAGCTCATGTACCTACCCTAGCATTAACACACCGAATCTGGGACAAATCCATACACCCGGTCAGAAGTTATGGGCCAAACAAAAATTCGGCCATCTTGAATTCAGCCATCTTGAAAGTGGCCTCCAAAATCTAATCAGTTCATGTACCTAACCTAGAGCATTAATACACTGAATCTGGGACAAATCTATCCATCTATTCAAAAGTTAGCCTCCACTAGCAGCTCTCTCACACACACAGCTGCAGATACCTTAGCCTCCACTAGCAGCTCTCTCACACACACAGCTGCAGATACCTTAGCCTCCGCTAGCAGCTCTCTTTCTTCAGACCCTGCAGAGTTGCATGTCAAACAAAGCAGCCAGCATCATACAGGAGCACAGCTGCTCTCTCTGGGCACTTGAGTCAGGTGAGTCTAGATATCACACATGCACACACACACCTACTGCTGAGTGTCGTTTTTTTGTGGTCTGTCCAGGAAAATGGAATAACCTATCCGGGACACGTTTTGTCCCGGTTTTTTACTTCCTCACATTATTTCCCATTATGTAAGTCAACTGGTCTCTCCAAATTATTTTGCTAAGCGTAGCAGACAGACGCAAAGTAAGCCAGGCTGCCGTGGGCACATATGCAACCTTTGCCTGGCATTCTGAAAGCCAGGTTAGGCTCTGGTCGCCTTTGCTTTCGCTGACTTCGACCAGAGAACGCTGCTTCAGTGTTCCATGCAGAGTGCCGCTGGAAGGCGGGGCACACATGAAAGTTTATGGGGGAGCAAAAGCTCTGCTTATTTTTTTGATTGACCGGAGGGACTGAACTTCAAAGTTCAAACATTAGCGCGAAAGAACATACAGCAATGCCAACCATTATCCATCGAAAGGATTAAATGAAGTGGTTTGCCAGGAGGACAGTTATTTGTTATCTTTGCAACCTCTATCAATGTAGGTGAGTCATGCAGATGTGATAATCAAACACTTGGGTTTGATATCGTCGTAGCGCCAGTGCACAGCTGTGGCCACGTAGCATTGTCTCAGAACTCAGATGTGGCAACCCTATGAGTGTCCCATATTGGTATTGGTATTTGTGCAGGAATACACATGGAATTCACACCCAGTGTGTGTGTGTGTGTGTGTGTGTGTGTGCGCAAATAGGCGAAGCTGTCAAACCTGTGCCCACATCCAGGAACCTGGCGACTGGTGTGTGTTACAGCCCTTCATCTCATTGGAAAATGGAGGGTGTCAGTATACTGTAAGTTCTGCTGCAGGGAGCTATGAGTGCTCAGAGTCTGGTCTTCGCTGGTCGTGTGCTGTTCCAGTCACCCTGCAGTACCTCATCAGCAAGGAGGAGCTCTTCTGGGCCCAGATGAAGATGTTACGGTACCAACCTGCAGGTCCTCTGATGGAACTCAAGCTCCTGTCAGGAGAGCTGGAGGAGGTGCACCTGCCCCACGCCCTCTGCCTCGGTGGTTCTGACCCGGCTGTGCTAGGTGATGCAGTCAGGGCCCTGCATGGCAACGACAGCGGCGTTTCCCTGGAGACTTGCAAGTTGAGTCGCTTTCACTGCAGGCTCTTGGCGCCGCACTTCTCTCTTTGGCAGTTGGCTGTGAAGTTGGGCTTCCCGGTGAAGAGCCACTGCGAGGTTCTGATCTACGAGCACTGTCCCCGACCACTGGTCCTGCACACCTTCCTCCTGCCCTTGCCTTCCTCAGCCAGGCAGAAGGTAAAGGAGAGGTGGAGGGGCAGGGGCATCATCAAGCCTTCCCCCGACCATGCCATCTTGGTTGGCTCCACAGTCCAGCTGCACACCTCCTCAGATTCCCTTGAGGTCACGCCCTCAGAGGTAACCCTTTCGTACAGAAATCCTCCAACCTTCTTCGAGGTGTATCTAGGGAACTCACTGCCGGACTTCAAGATGGAGATCAAGACTGTGGAGAAGCACACCGTTTGGGAAGCAGTGCTGAGGCAGGGAATTGACTACTACAGGACACAAGAGCCCGCTGACACAGCGCACGTCACAGAGTCCAACACAGGTATGATTGTATCTGTGTGTGTGTGTGTATTTGTAGCTCTACCTACAAATATCAGTGACGAATACAAGTCAGCACAATGAGGAATTATAAAATGTTTCAATATGTTACTATAAAAACTTTCTTCCGGTTTGCAGAAATTTACATTTTGGATTTCTGTGCGTTTCATGCAACCTCAAATTTGCGTAGTAAACTAGCCCCACCCATTAGCGACAAAATTATTTTTGCCTGCGAGTGGGTCGAGCCTCGGACAATGCCACAGGCCCTGAAACTGACGGACCAATCACAACGCAGGTCATCTGTTTTGAATCTTTGCATGCAAAGCAGACAGAGTTTTGACGGAATGATGACAAAGCGTTGGTCAATAGGCACAGACATGGTTTGAGAAACAACGGGTTGTTCCCATCAACAATCTTCTGATGTCTCATTGATCGGGGCCAGATTAAATATTCATATTTAATCTCACATTTAGGCTGGCTTGCCAGACTAACTTGAAATAGCATTTTAACAGAAAATGTAAAACCGGTTGGCCCTGATAATGTCAAATGGTACAATGGAACTAAAAGGTGAAATATTTGTAATTTATTTTCAACCTCACCGTGTCAAAGTGTGCTTGTGAAAAACTTCTTCAAAAAGGCTCAATAAATGCTTATAGACTGAAACTAGTTACTTATCTTCATTCTTGAGACCTAAAACTGCGGTCTGAAAAGGTGAGGATCCATCAACAAAAAAACGCATGAATTGTCTCCTGAACGTGCCTAATGTGAATTACCTTCGAACACACAGTACTTAACTAAATCTCAATCACTACTTCTATCTAGAGGCAACTAGTGGTAACACACATTTCTAACTACTCTTATCATGTAGTTAAGTCCAGTGGCAGCTGGCAGTCTGTCAAACAGGGGAGGCTGGTCAATTACAATATGTCCAGAGCGCAAAAAAAAGGGGTGGGGGGGGGGGGTTTACACACATCTTACATTGGTTTCGATCAACAAATGGACCCACATACTAAAGGACTCTTGTTGAAACAAATTTGTCGGAAAGCTGGTGTTATTTTACTACACATATTGTTCTTAATTATCTGAGTGTAGCTCTTTGTGAGAAATCTTGCATGCAGTCTGTTCTGGAATAAATATGGGAACTGACCTGTGGGATTCTAACAGAGAGCTGGTGCTACTATCACATTATCTAATTCAATTAATCAGTACCCCTCTTATATTCATATGGAAATGCTTTAAAAAATGTAATGATGATGTGATTTGAGTTTGTCTTTGTTGTCTTTGTTCATTACTGGGTGCACACTGCACAGTTTACCACTAAGGGGTGCCAAATCTTTAATTATTTAACATTGCCATGTAGGCAAGGACTCGTCACTCACGGGACTTTGCGGTTAACCAGTTGATCAGACACTAATACCACGAAAGCTCAAAAGAAATGGTTGTTCTTCCCTACCTTTTTCACCAAGTCAATATTAGGCATTGCTCTGCTCTGCTCCTTGATATTCATTTTCTCCTCATAAGGACGTCTGGAATTCGCCAGGATTTAGTCCACAATGCTTGGCATTTTGCATAGCTCTCTAGCTTTCTTGCAACCTAGCCCCCTTGAAAAGTAGGCAACCTCAAATTTTGGAATTGGGAGATTAAAAAGAATACGGGCGTGCCACTATTAAGACTTTATTCGCAACACTATGTTTACAAGACTACGTTTATACACAAAACTGGAATATACCGCAATGAATAGCTTCCTCACTGTTTACCACGACGAGACTTCTCAGTCAAATTAATAACATATCCGCATGTCAACTATTGACGCAGATTTTTTTTTTCAGGGTTCACCCAATCACAAGTCGGAGCTTCAGTCTCCTGTCTCGATCGCTCTCACGCTCTCCCTTCATTCCCACCGAGGCTCAGTCCTCCAAATCAAAAAAATATCTGGACAATAAGCAATGAGCGTTTAGCATTTTGCCATCGACTAAGCACATATTCACACATGCCATTGAAGTCCAGTGAGACTCCACTCACTACCATTGTCATGAGGGGGAAAACTTCAAGCAGACGTTAGATGAACCGCAGAATCGTATTACTGCCTGGTTTTATGAAGTTGAGCACATGTATATCTATGGAGCCGGATATGAAATAGCAATGTTATGAAGTTGGCTAAAGCATTACTCAAAAATAACACTGTTCACCGTGGTTTCGTACAGGAGGCTCCGCCTCCCTTGTACTCATGAGTACAAGGGAGTACTCATTATGTATAAAGGAATCGCCTCTGGTTAAGTCCCATTCAAATATGAGAATACATATGAGTTTTCGTCTTTGTGTTTGCATTGCCTAGTTTAACAGTAAAGCTAAATTAAGCGTACCGATGCAAGTCTATGGGAGCAAACAAAATATCATCAAATGTACAAACCCCAACTCCGGTGAAGTTGGGACGTTTGGTAAACAGTGAATAAAATCAAAATGCTATCATTTTCAAAACATCCAATCTATTCATTAGATGGAGAATAGTGAAAAGACAACATATTAAGTGTTAAAACCGAGAAAAAATATTGTTTTGGGGGACATATGTACTCATTTCTAATTTGATAAATCCAACACGTCTCAAATAAGTTGGTGGGTTGATAGCATTTTGATTTTATTCACTGTTTACCAAACGTCCCAACTTCACCGGAGTTGGGGTTTGTACTAGGGATGGGAATCTTCATCATCAAAGCGATACGATATGCATCTCGATACACATGGCAACGATACGATACATTCACGATTCATGAAATTACCAGTGGTAAGATACGATACGATTCTCCTACCTACTGCGATGCAGTTCGATATGGCGCGATACAATTATAATGCCATGCGATGCAGTGCGATTCGGTACGATACGATGCGATACAGAACAGATTAAAATATCAAATTGATATTAAAGGCTGTGCACAAGGCTGCCGTTAGGCATAAGCAGAGTAAACAGAGCGCTTTTAGAACCTCAACCACTTTGCCCCCAAAATTGTGACCTCCTAAATTGAGACTGACTAAAAACATCATGGAAAATTTCATTACATTTGAAAACATTTTTGTTAGTTATCAAAAGGGCCATCATTTTTCAGACAAACTGTAATTGTGAATACAGTAATTAGCATTATTATTAGTAGCAGTAGTAGTATTTACTTATGAGGGGGCCTCCTAACCAGTTATGCCTAGGCCCACAAAACCTTAGCAGCGGCCCTGGCTGTGCATATTACTTTTGAAATAGCCTATACTGGAAAACATACAGAGAGCAGTGAGAACTCATTTTGGCTTGGGCACATTGCTTTGAGCAGAGAAAATGAAAAAAAATACACAATACAATGAATACCATGCCAATTACAGTAGGCTATATCTCTTTTTTAAATAAAAATGAGAAAACCACAGAGCTTCTGATCATGTTGGAATATTGACCTGGACATGTTATAGGCTAACTACATTTACAGGTAAGCTCTGAACAACTTATCAACCACAATTGATCCAAATTAGAACAATTTACTAAGTAGATGTTGGGAATGGGGTTAATATCAGGAGGGGGAAATAACGTGCGTACTGGACTGAGGTGTTGGAATAGTGTAGCCTACTTTTCAACGGGACTTTTTAAACTTCATAGACAATCTACACGAGCAGCAAATCAGACTGTGTGTGTCCAGCACGAGAGCTAAATATAACAGGCTCCTAAGCAATGATGCCAACTTAGCGACTTCACTTCTTTTTTACTGCATGAACAATGGACTTAACACGAATGCACAGGCTCTGTAACGTTTCCCAACACGGTTATGTTTTTTTGTATCTCGTGCGCTGACTATGCTTATGCTGCTGTCATTCGGAAACTGCAGCATGTTGGCAGACAACTTTCTCTTGTTGTTTGTGCCGCACGGTAGACTACCCTATCATCTCAAATAGTGAAGCGAGTACTCTCTCCACACGTCTTCCAGACTCGCAGAAGATGGTCGCTAGAAACTTTCATTTAAAAAGTCACCGGATGATCAGAAAACTCGCTGTATGTAACAACAAAATGTGCTCCACATTGCTGGTAACCCGCCGCTTTGACTCAAAGGAAAATACTGATTGCTTGGTCACGCCTCCTCGCAATAGAGATGGAAAGGCGGTCTGAATCAGAGCAAGATGATGTGCGTTGCGCACGAGAACAAATCCTGAAATTGACAGTTTCTAAAAAGTTTTAAGAGATATTTTCCGATTTGTACCGATGCGGACAGTCAAGGTACGATGTATCTCGATTTTATTTGCGTTTCTTACCGATGCAGACGTTTGCAAATCGATGCAACCGTACCGTACAGGTCGTATCGATTTTCCGATACGTATCGGTGAATCTTCCCGTCCCTAGTCTGTACTTCTAAACTACTCAGAAATGTGAAATTCACCAGAGTGCAAAAATTAAAGTACTAACGTCAGTTCTAGCAGGCCATACTCATGAACGGCCATCCGGGTACTTTACTCCTAAATATGCCTTACGCCCCTTTAGGGGTCTTCCACACCAGGGCGGTAAAGTGTCGCGGAATGGCCGCGTTTTTTTACCGTCGTCGGTGAAAATACATTGAAACATATTTGTCCTTACACACCAACCAGCGGTAGTCGAGCGTCAGCGGCGTCAACTCAAGATACATATGCAACCAAATCAATACACTTTTTATTGCTTTTAATTGTGTCTGACGGTGTTGACAAAAAACAAGGTATGATCGGAGAAAAACCTGATTTCTGAAAAAAAAATCAAAATGGGGAGATTGACCTTGTGCATTTCTGAAAAGCCAAGACCCTTGTCTACGACGATATATCATATTATTTTGTAATCTTTCAAGATGTAATGTAATGTTTCTTTCAAGATTACAACCTGTTTAGCCACTTTCTCAAGAATCAGTGTTTAAATACCTCGCACACCGTTTTTGAATCGCTTTTGGTTTCTTGTCATTGTCCACCTTGATGTTAAAACGTATTTTGGCTTGCTGCTTTTTCACCACACGTTTCAGTTGCTTACAATATGAATTCATAGTTCTCAGCGGAGGTTGAAGATTTGATGGTTAACTTGTCGCATTTGCCGTCTGCAGGCGTTTGGTGTAGGTGCTTAATTGACCTTTGCCGTGGGATGATAAATCCATATTCATTTAACATTCACGTGAAGGTTGTCGCATGGAGTAGGCCATGTCTATTTTGCGCTTTGAGTCGCATGACAGTACAGTGTAGCCTATAGAAATCTGGCGAGCCTGTGCGTTTGTGCCTCGTGCTCTGAAATGGTTGGACTTAATAGCCTATGCTTCCCTTGTCACATGTCACGTAAGGGAGGCGTCACACGATGTGAATTTTTAATTACAGTAATATGTCTGCTCCACCGTCCTCGCCGGTCACCTGACACGTTGTAACAAAACCACAGGTGTATCTTTAATCGGGCTGACGTGAATTGATTGTTGCTGGAAACCGTGCTTTCGGGACCTGTGGTTATTAATTTTTTTGCATTCTTTTTATTCTGTGACTCTAGCTGTTTATATGCTGGTGACTGCTGCTTATCTGTCTTGTTTTTGATATTCTTGGTGTTCAACGCATTTCCCTTGCACCCCCTGCGACCATTTCAACTGGATTTTTGCCACGCACATTCTCTTGCAGACAGTTGTCGGGCATAGGCTGCAATGACGGGCCCAGCATTTTCAATGGTAGACTACACTATGTAGGCCTAGCCTACTTGCTTTTCGTAGGCACCAATCATCTCGGTTTGGGAGGCGGGGGGGGGGGGGGGGGGGGGGGGGGTGGTGGTAGTAGTCATAGGCCTAGTAGTAGATTGTTGGTAGTATGCCTAGTTCTAGATGGCCTGTTTGGCCAAGTTTGCTAGCTCTATAGCCTAGATCGACATGCTCCTTGTAACTGCTATTTCCTGGCTATTCATCTGTTAGTTTTTGGGGCATTGCAATTATCATAGTTCTGAGTTGTCACTGAGTTGCTGCTGTCACACCAACGGCGTTGAAAAAGCTAAAACGCTGCTGACTTCTGCCTGGAAAGCACAGGTCAGGGGAGTTGGACGAGGCAAAAGATTCAACCTTAAGCGTTTGACCAACTGAAGCTCACGTTTATAACTAGAATGGGCACTCGGTAGAGCGCAAACCTTCGCCTACGCCACTTATTTTTTTCTGGCCATCTTAAGAGTGTGGGGCATAACATTCTCCAAATTTTGGTGTTAGTTTCATTTAAATCGGACCGGAATATCGTAATATTACATTTTTGGCCCAGTCTTGACCTCTTATTCAATTCAGCATGCACACGTTGTTCTGGCATATACCGTAGTGCTTGGCAAAGAAAAACGTTTTTGACCTTTTCGTGACCTTGACCTTTGACCCAATCACTCCCAAAAAGTAATCGATTGTTCCTTGGGTCATGACCAATCATCCCAGTAAATTTCATAAAAATCGCCTCAATGTACGTTTTTGACCTTTTCGTGACCTTGACCCTGACATTTGACCCAATCATTCCCAAAAAGTAATCGATTGTTCCTTGGGTCATGACCAATCATCCCACTAAATTGCAGAAAAATCGGCTCAATTTACATTTTTGACCTTTTCGTGACCTTGACCTTGACCTTTGACCTTTGACCCAATCACTCCCAAAAAGTAATCGATTGTTCCTTGGGTCATGACCAATCATCCCACTAAATTTCATAAAAATCGGCTCAATTTACGTTTTTTGACCTTTTCGTGACCTTGACCTTTGACCCAATCACTCCCAAAAAACAAATCGATTGTTCCTTGGGTCATGACCAATCATCCCACTAAATTTCATAAAAATCAGCTCAGTTCTGTTTGAGTTATACAAAGTACAAACAAACATTTTGACCTTGACCTTTGACCTTTGACCCAATCACTCCCAAAAACTAATCGATTGTTCCTTGGGTCATGACCAATCATCCCACTAAATTTCATAAAAATCGGCTCAGTTCTGACTGAGTTATACGAAGTACAAACAAACAAACATATTCACAAATAAATAAATAAATACACGGCGGGCAAAACATAACCTTCTGGCGAAGGTAAAAATGTGAACATTCCATTGGCTGATGCCTGCCACCGCCGAGCTCATTAGGCTACATATTTTTAGATGAAGTTCAACTTTTGACGCCCTCGGCTTTTGACGCTTTTGACTTAAGACAGGCTTTGCGGCTTTTAATGCTTCTGCCGCCTGCTCTCCCATACAAAGTCAATTACTTCTGCATCTTTCCTCGTGTTCAATGTCGGCGATGTGACTGCGCGATAAGGGATTATTAATAGTAGTCCTTGACTGCCTATTTGACCAAGTACTAGGCTAGCTCCGTAGCCTACACTGTAATGCTTCTTGTATTATACCATTCATGTGTCATGCTGGTGTAGTTTAGCTGTCTGTAAGTCAGTGGTCTGTTCTTATTGGCACATTCGGGCCTCGTTATTGTTGGCTGGTGCAGGCCGTGTTGGTGTTCAGGCCATGTTGGCTGTGTTCTCTATGTTGACGTGTATAGATGATGTAGTGATTTCGCTGTCACCTTGTGCTGCCAACTGCATATTCTACAGTCCTTGTCATTCAGCTGCTGTTTTGGGCCCTGGAGAGCGGCACTGATCCTAAAGAATCAGCCCATTTGCTGCTGCCCGTCCACGTAGTCAATTTTTGATGCTGCTTGTGTGCCTAGTCTATTTGCTGCTGCCCGCTACCAGAGACAGCCTGTATAATAGACGGAACACTCAAAAAACCTTCCATGGGAATGAACGAGAGCATTTGGCTACGCGAACACGGCGCTTGCCGGCGTCCCTCCCACCTGTCCGGAAACGAGAGCCAATTGCTTGCTGAGCTGCGCTGTTACTTATCCAATCATCTCTCCTACTCCATTTCGCTGTTGCCTGTCCGCCTAGTCCATTTTGCTGCTGCCCGCCTAGCCCATTTTGCTGCTTCCTGTCCACTTAGCCCATTCACCGTTTTTATTTATTTCTTTATTTTGCCATACTAGCCCCGGTCTAGTTTACTTAATCCTAATGACGCTCGGACAAGTCTATTTAACCACTGTTGATGCGCCTATTAGCTGCCTCCCGGCCGCCTAGTCCAGTGCTTCCCAAACTTTTTCAAATGACGTACCCCTTGGAGCACTTCATCCATCCAGTTGAAGAGGGTGCGTGACAGGAACTCTTGTGACTGAAATCCTGGTTAATGTGAGTCGTCTGCTACACATAGCCTGCCTGTGTCTGCGTTTAATTTTCAAGCTTGTCAAAAGCAACACAAATAAAAGCAGAGGGAGGGGTCGCTTTCGAAATATTTTTTTTTTTCTCCCTCCTACGCCGTCAGCCGGCTTTAATATTAACGGCTGATGATCAGCATTCAATGTAACGAGGATGGACTTCACAGATTTCCTGTTGTGAAGGGTGCTTGCTGAATAATGCTCAGAAATTATATTAATATTGGTGCTCTTGTGAATATAAAAGACGAAGAGATTGTTATCTATAAAACACCACGTCTGCAGAACAGAGGTCTCAGCTGAGCTGTCAATCAATACAGTCAATCGCGCAAAGAAGAGAGAAGGAAGGGGAGAGACAGAAGTAGTTTTCCAACTTAGTCCTACAGCTTTCCAACGTGACTGCTCTGCTTTTATTCATGTTCAGTGTTCCTTGCCCATTTGACCGGGCCAGGTTAAACGAAGGTGATTTGACGACACAGTCACTCACCACGGTCACCAAGTGCTCTTATCCAGCCATAGCCCAATTTGCGCGAAAGAGTACTATAGCTATACTGCCCTACAATATCAGAACGCAGTATCTTGAAAATGGTCGACAATGGGTTTAGACCGGAAATTGGTTTTAAAATACCTTCTTTTTCTTGTGTTAAATTTTTTTTGGTCCAACTCCATTTCAGAAAAAAATCGATACAAAACGATTATACTGTGCTTTTTGGTTTTAGGAGGTTACGTCATGCTAGCCAAGAACGCAGTATAACGCGCATTATAATGCGCATTATACTGCACTTCTCCATTGACACCGTGATTTTGGTGTAGACAGTAATACCACAACAGAACACAGTATAATGACTTTTCAGCTAAAAAGTAATGAGAGTGTTGTTTTTTTGCTTGCATAAATTTCCACCATAAAAAAGTATTATATGGAAGTGTCATCATCACTTGACCTCCAACACAGTTGCGTGGCCAGAAAGGAGACTTTAAATCCTTTTTTCTCAGTTTGCCATTTTGAATTATACTGCGTTCTGAAATTGTAGTCCAGTATAGCGGCCAGGCACGTACGCAGCATTCACAATGAAGGATGGAAACTAGACTGCCTGTGCAGTCGCCTTCGACTGCTTAAGGTATATCCCCGAAACGCGACTCATCAAGTCCCCCATCATTCCTACCACTCCCGTCCACCATTTCGTAAACGTATATGATACATACAGACGTGACATGACGTGCATAGGCTTAAAACCAAACGACTATTGTGAAAATGAAGCAAAAAATGGAGCAAATGGTAATACTGTTTTAATGGTTCAGTGGATATACCACATTAGGTACAGTGTAATAACCAGTGTAACAATATTTAATACAATGTAATACCAGTGTAACACCACCAATTTTTTTTACTTACATCATGTGTGTGCGCAAGTGGTATTATATGGTATTGCATATTGTTACACTGGTATTACACTATATTAGGCTACATGGTATTGCATACTGTTACACTCGTTATTACACTGTACCTGATATTGCATATTGTTACACTGGTATTACACTAGTATTACATGGTATTAAATATTGTTACATTGGTTATTATTACACTGTACCTAATATGGTAGATTCACTGAAATGGTGAACCATTAAAATAAGGTGTTACCGGGCAAATCAATCCACCCAGTCAGAAGTTATGGGCCAAATGAAAATTCCGCCATTTTGAAAGTGTTGTCTTCCAAACTGGAATCAGTTCATGAACCTACCCTAGAGCATTCACACACAAAATCTGGGACAAATCCATCCACCCGTTCAGTAGTTATGGGCCAAACAATAATTCGGCCATCTTGAATTCAGCCATCTTGAAAGTGTTGACCTCCAAACTCGAATCAGTTCATGAACCTACCCTAGAGCATTCACACACCAAATCTGGGACAAATCCATCCACCCGGTCAGAAGTTATGGACCAAACAAAAATTCGGCCATCTTGAATTCAGCCATCTTGAAAGTGTTGACCTCCAAACTCGAATCAGTTCATGAACCTGCCCTAGAGCATTCACCCAAAAAATCTGGGACAAATCCAAACATCCGTTCAAAAGTTATCGCGTTAACACGAAAGACCTTACGCGGCGGCGGCGGACGCGGCGGCGGCGGACGCAAAACCATTACATCCCCGACGCTCCGCGTTTCGGGTATATAATTACTCCTTTGTTGTGGACAAGACATTCCCGCATCTCAATTCGGAGGGAGAATGTTGCCTTCTGTACGCGCACAAGTCACCAATGTAGATGACTGTCAGAAGTGTTATTTATATATTTATGTAGGCCTAGCACATTTAAAAAATGTAGGCCTATTGGTTATGCCAGACTAGGCATACATTTTCCCTCCTATGACCATGCGAGCAGACGCGCAATGAGAACACGGCGTTTCCCACATTCGTATTTATTCGTTTTTTCCCCCTCACCTGCAACTTTGTACATGCACAGTAAAGTGCTGGGACTGATTGCTAGATTACCTTTTTATTGTATTAGGCCTACGTTGCCACTATTCTTTGCCATTTAATTTTTTTTTCCTTCCTGCATTTTTTTTCTTTTAAATTCCAAATCTTTTCCCGTACCCCTTGCAATGACGTTGCGTACCCCTAGGGGTACGCGTACCATAGTTTGGGAACCACTGACCTAGTCCATTTCTGCTGCTGCCTGTCTACCTAGCCCATTTTGTTGCTGCCCGCTACCTAGCCCATTTTGCTGCTGCCCGCCCACCTAGCCCATTTATTTATTAAAGGATAGTTCCGGCGTAAAATGAAAGTTTCACCATCGCTTTCCCATGCCACACAATGTATCTAAGGGCCAAAACATACCAAGGCGGAACGGAACGGTCGCAGGACGGACGCGGTCTTTCTGCTTAGTTTTGGCCGGCGTGCTTTTCTCTGCCTTGCACACTGACAGCGTCGGCGTGCGCGGCCAGTCCTATTCAAAACCCTCCCCACAGCCAAAAGCTAACATGCTACTTTGCCATTCATTTGAATGGGACATCGCCGGTCGGTGCTGTCCAAAATCCGCTGGAGTTCTATTTTTCAAATGCAGCACGGAGCGGAGCTGGCTCCCGCGCCGCTGGCTCCCGCGCCGCTGGCGCCCTACTACCGCCAGTTGGTGTGGAAGAACAGATATGTTTCCATGTATTTTCACAGACGCCGGTAAAAAACGTGGCCGTTCCGCGATGCTTTACCGCCTTGGTGTGTAAGACCCCTAATGATGAGCCATTCCGGGCAATGCCGCGCCGTTATGGAGTTAGCTAATTTTAAGCTTTTTGGTGAAAAACGCAGCCAATGCATCACGGCGGGGCCAAATATAAGTCTATTGTTTTCTGATGTTTCCCCGCTATAAACAACTTCAAAAACGCTACACACTTCATCACAAAGGTCTTGTCAATCAAACCGAGGCACAGAGACGGTCATCGGACCACACAGTCTTTCACTGGCCAGTGTTTTCAGAGGTGTCTCACTGTTGCAACTCTCTGACCCGGCTGCAGGCTACTCAATCAGGTGGCTAGGTAGGCTAAACATGGTCCGCGGTTCTTACACCGGCTGCGACCGTAAAATGAAAAGCTGGAACCCCGACCGTTTTCACCGACTGCCACTGTCTAAACCAGCCATATTACGGGAATGGCTAATAGCATTAGAAGTGGACGAAACTGACGTAAAAACCCGGAGGGATCGCTCGTCAATGCATGATTTACTTGGTACCAATGCATGATGTTTTGGGAGGATATCTAAATTTGACTGCTCAACCTATCCTCTCATTTTAACTAGAGATACACCGGATCCTGATTTTTAGGATCCTGCCGGATACCGGATTCACTGCCGGATACCGGATCCTACGAAAGGGTTGAAACGTGGGCCCTTTTATTTATGTTGGCGCAAACTATTTTTAAAGACTCATGGGCTTACTGCCACACTGCCTTCAAAGGCCGCTTCTGAAGGGCTTTCACTCCATGCAGCGATTGGGGTTGTCAAAGACTGACTGTAAGGCCTAGGCTACGTAAAAAGTAGAGATGCCCCAGATCTTGATTTTTAGGTAACTGCCGGATACCGAATCCACTGCTTCAGATCCTGCCAGATCCGGATCGTTTGAAAAACCCTATTATCCTGCCGGATCCGGAACCGGATCTTGAATCCTGTGCATGTCTAATTTTTAACTGACTTTGAGAGGATTACCCAGGATGGAATTCTGCTGCCTATGCACCATTCTCGATGCCCAGAAAGCCATGTCCCCGGTAGAGAACTGCATTGGGCGGGTTCTCATTTCTCATTTCTCTCCAGCCCGCTCCCGCTGAGTATTAGACTACTACCGCAGCTGCTACCGCAGGGCTTGCGCACCGTGCCCACCCAATCCTGCGGTGTTGTCCACTCCCTCTCCCGCATACTGGTCTCTTGGTGCATTGTAATAGGCTTCGCGCTTCTGTTTTGTTTAGGCTACGTTCATTTTCACAAGCGAAATAACTGCAGCTTTTTATATTTTTCTTCGAATGCAGGCTAATTAAATATTTAAACAGGGCAATGTCAATGCATGACAACCCAATGGAATCAAATTTGATTTCGTCAAAAATCTAAACTTGCAGTCACATGGCAGCCCAACCCAATTATTCTTCAGATTTTGCAGGTAGGCCTATTCTGCTTGAAAAAAAGGTGACAAATTCTGTCGGCAACATCTGGCATCATCGCGACGACCGGGTCCGTGTAGCCTAACGCTTTGGTGCTTTGCTCCATTTTCGGAATTAATCGGCCTATGAAAAAGATGGGTTCATAACTTCAATTTTCCAGATAGCCTAACTTAGAAAACAGGTAAACTTCCCAGTACAGTGATTTCATATTGTCATGTTTAACGCAGCACAGCCGCAGGGACATTTCAGCACACAAACAACTGAAGACGTGCGGCATCAGCGTGTGATCCTTCCATTCACTGAAGAAACTTTGCCAGTGCGAGGGTGGGAGAACGTTTCGCCTTTTCATAGCGTTGCAGTTGACACAATTACGGCAGGGGAAAATACCTGAGGGGAGGTTACATAGCCAGTTATGGGGGTGGAGTAGGCTATGTGTCTGCTGAGTCGGGTAGCCTACTCTATCTTTCATAGGCAACTCTCGGGGTTTAGAAAATGATTGTCCAAATGTTGGGTCATTATAGCCTAGAAATCTAGACGCCGTACAGCAAAAAGCTGTACCAGGGTCTAGGAGGGCTGGGCGGCAGTGTGGGCGGGATAAACGGTTGCTTCAGCACTCAACGCCACGCAATTGGATGGCAAACAACCAATCCCCACACACTTCTGTGTAACGTCACAGCTGTCTTGTGAAGCGGCAACTCCGAGGCGTCGTAGCAGTGAATACGTGTGATCACCACAGCCACAAACAAGTTTCCTAATAAATCGTGTTTTCACTTACATAGTTCAAAAATGCCTCGTTTTCAACCACACAGCCCTCCTTGATCAACCAGCGAAATGTTGAGCAATTTGGGGCTTGTTAAATGGTCATATTTATGATTGTTGTCAACATGGCATGTTCGGTGTTAGCTAGCTAGCTGTATACCCAGCCGACCGGGGAGCGTCCTACGTTGGGAGCGACAATCAGGGAATCTGCGTGTGATGACCACAGCCACAAACAAGTGTCCCAATAAATCGTGTTTTCACTTATACAGTTCAAAAATGCCTAGTTTTCAACCACATGGCCCTCCTTGATCAACCAGCGAAATGTTGAGCCATTTGGGGCTTGTTAAATGGTTATATTTATGATTGTTGTCAACATGGCATGTTCGGTGTTAGCTAGCTAGCTGTATACCCATAACTAATACACGGATACCTAGCTCTGTGTAATTGACGACAGATTGGCTAGCCGCTAGCTCGGTAGACTAGGTGTCATTCCCATCTATTTAGTAAGCGACTTACAGACTTCCAAAGCTCCCAAATGTCTCGTTTTTAATGACATGGATCTTACTAGAATTTGGGGCAGGCATATAATACAAGGCTGTTATTGACGACAGGTTAGCTAGCCACTAGCTTGGTAGACTATGTAATTCCCATCTATTTAGTAAGCTACTCAAAGACTTTCAAAGCTCCCAAATGTCTCGTTTTTAATGGCATGTGTCTTATTAGAAATTGGGGCAGCAATTTCATTCTACACCTACAGTAGTGGTCTGATAATAGCGTGTGACTATCTGGTTCTGTAAAATGCTCAACTTAGCTTACCGAGCTAGTTTAAAACATCGAATGATCAAATGGTAATGTGTTGTGATCTATTTGTGTCCGATAAGTTCATGGTGTATTATTACATCAATCCATGTCAGACACGAAATGTATTATCATCCAGGCTTTTTAAATTAAGTGAACACTTTCGTGCTGTACGTAGCACGGACGGACACCATGCTTCTTCTTAGAAAGTTTCCTGTTTACTAAGTAGCCCGGCCCCCCTCGCGATTTGATTGGCCCTGTCATCTGATAACTTTCAGCCTCGCAAAACAACCGGGGTCCGCTAGACTGCCCCCGGGAACAAATTCAATTTGCGGTCGCTAGGGGCGTCTAGACTTCTAGGCTAGGGTCATTAGATAAGATGTGCCACTGTTTGTTTAGACCTACTGTGTTTGATGTCATTAGATGAGTGAAAATATAGCCTATTAGCCATGGCCAGTCGTGGTTCGTCTTGGTTGCGCACTTGTTTCTCCAACAGGGTACTTCTCTCCAGGCATTTAAATTAGGCTACCAGCATCACATTGACCAAGTGCTCTAGACTATTTTGGCCTGAGTCTCAAATTCGTCATCTGTTCTGCAATATGTCGGTTTATCGCAATGTGGCAGATGGAAATAGCCTCTTAACGCACGTGGCCACCATCCGCCCTCTATGGCAAAACGTTTACCTTATTGTCAATTCTTGCGCGTCCATAGAACTTGCAGCACAGATTGAAACGCAGGCCAAAATATCTACGAACACTTCGTCAATACGGGATATGATGCTAGTGTTAATTTAAGTAGGCCTACATGCCTGAAGGCACGCGATTTGGCGAACACATATGGCACTACTTACAATGGATTTAAAAAATTGGATCTAAGCACTGCAAAGCGTTACATGGACCCATCGGGGTAGGGTAGGGTATATGCAATATGCTGATAGCCTACATTGCAATTTACCAAATAATGTGGATAAACAATATACTTCTTCTTATAGCCTCAATAACGGGACCAACTCGGCCTCCAGCATTGACCACTGCGAGCTATTATAATAAGGGTGTAGTCAAGATTGCAATGAATTTGCGATATATAGGCTAATTCTGCAGTGGTTTACATTATTTGTATGCATTATTTTGACATGAGTAAAATAAATGGTTCAATTAACAACTAGGCCTAACAGGTCTAGGCCAATAGACTACTTTTTTTTCAATATCGGCCCCCTTTTCTACTGGAAAGCGGTGACCAAATGCCAGCTTTAACAGTGCAATTAGGCCTACTTGCCAAGATAAATCCGGCTTTATCAGGGTGTCGTTTGCAAAATGACTTGTGTTAAATTTGTTGCTTAAATAACTAATATGTTTTGGCTACTAAAGTTAATTTGATGGTGTACTTCAACTGAAAACACGTAGGCCTACCAGCTATCTTCTGCAACGTGGGGCAATTGTCATTCTGAATGACATGAGGCGCAAGTAGACTGTGGTCCTCTCGGCCGACACGGCGTGAAACTAGTGAGTCGAGTCCCGTGCCGCCCGCACAACTCCACTCTATTTGAATTCTCCGCCTTTGCCCAGACCGCCCACTCCCGCGAGATTTGTGTTGGGTCCTGCTGCAGGTCTCTAGCACTAGAACTACCAGGATTTTTCTGCCTACCTAGAAGTACCAGAGAGGGGTCATTTGACCCTGCAGCTTTTACCTAATACACTAATCACTCATTTTGTTATGGTAATGAGGCTGTTAGGGGCCGAGTGTGGGGTGAGGGGTGAGGGGGTCACACCTTACAGTGCTAACAGCCAAGACAAACAGGGACAGACAGCTTCTTCCCAAGGGCTGTCAGCCTCCAAAATCACCACAGGTAAATAGCAACTTGCATGAAGATATCAGCAGCAAAGACAGATAGCACAGTTTGGCGGACAGTGTGTTACAGTTTTTCTCCATTAGTTTGGCTCATTTCTTGAAACTGAGATGTCATTCTCAAAACATGGACAAATCCCAAAACTAATTTGCAGTTCCTCACAACAGAATGACATTTATCATTGCTTTCATCAAATTTCAAATGCTTTTGTACATGTCTCAATCATTTAGTACATCCTTGCAAATGGCTATGTACAAGTATCCTACAGTTAACACAATCAGCTTACATTTACAGTTTTTCTTGGTTGGTTTGGCTAATTTCTCAAAACTGAGATGACATTCTCAAAACAACACGGACGAATCTCCAAACCAACTTACAATTTCCCACAACAGAATGGCATTTTTCATTGCTTTCATCAAATTTCAAATGCTTTGTACATGTCTCAAATGTTTAGTACAGCTCAGTGGATGGCTATATACAAGTACCCTACAGTTGACACATTGAGCATACATTTAGCACATTTTCCAAATAAATTCACCTGTCTTATCTAAACGAATTAGACAATTCTCAGTCTAATGGTTGCCCTCTCCAAAACATGTCAGCATGATTTCATTGTGTGAGTCATCATATGCAAAGTAGTCTACACAATTGTCAAAACAGTCAAGGACATAATATTTTAAGAATTTCTTTACTGTAAACAGTAAATTCATGACAGTGTTCAACAGGCCAGATGGTATTGTAACTTTACTAGTTTGTAGAAAATAATTTTACAACCGTGTATACTACAGTTTCCTCTGTTATTTGGCTAATTTCTTGACATTTTTTCAAACAGCATTCTGTGGAAGGAATTTAGTTTCGACACACGGGTAAACTGTTTTTGGAGTGATATGAGCAAGTGATGAGGATCCATGGTGTTATGCTGAACCATCCGGTTTATTTTGACAGAATGACTAAATGAATGCAAATGCGCCAAACCAATTGAGAAGGATATATGCAATTTTTATGGTACTGACTATTTATGTGGGAGAAGGTTTAGTGCTGATGCAAGAATGAGCTGTTTTGGGAGGTATATGACATTTTGCTAGTTATCTGAACTGTTGTGCAGAAGTGTAAGAATGTTTTGCCAAATGACCCAAAATGTATAGAAATGTCATCTCGGTTTCAAGAAATTAGCCAAACCAATCGAGAAAAACTGTAGTAGAATTTTCAAATGAATGTACCTTGCTGATCTATCCCAATTGGTTGATTCTCAGTGTAATGGTTGTCCTGAAAACATGTCAGCACATTTTCTTCATATACAGTAAGTCATCAATGAACGTATCATATGACTGCAACCAGATAATGGTTGAATTACAATTTTTCTCGATTGGTTTGGCTCATTTCTTGAAACTGAGATGACATTCCTATAACCATTGGGTCATTTGGCCAAACATTCTTACACTTCTGCACAACAGTTCAGATAACTAGCAAAATGTCATATACCTCCCAAAACACCTCATTCTTGCATCAGCACTAAACCGTCTCACATATAAATAGTCAATACCATCAAAATGGCATAGATCCTTCTCAATTGCTTTGGCTCATTTGCATTCATTTAGTCCTTCTGTCAAAATAAACTGGATGGTTCAGCATAACTACATGGATCCTCATCACTCGCTCATATCACCCCAAAAACTAAATTTCTTCCCCACATATATCATCAGTACCCCCAAAATAAATGGTCCCTTTGCCATTGTGTAAGCACTGCCAGTCAAAACGGTTAGGTGTTTTATCTATGTTCAGCTAACAGATTTCGACTACGTATAAAAATGAAAAAGTGAGTGAAACCATTGAAGTTTGACAACACAGATAATTTACCAAGGACATTTATCAGTAACTTTCTTTACTGTAAATTCATATACAGAAAGTAATGCCCATATATCACAGGTTTCTCATGGGTTTGGCTCATTTCTCAAAACAGAGATAACATTCACAAAATAACATGGACAAATGCCAAAGCAACTAGCAATTGTTCAAAACAGAATGTCGTTTGAAAAAATGTAATGAAATTAGCCAAATAACTGAGGAAACTGTAGTATACACGGTTGTAAAATTGTTTTCTACAAACTAGTAAAGTTACAATACCATCTGACCTGTTGAACATTTACTATGTAATGAAATTCTTAAAATATGATGTCCTTGACTGTTTTGGGAATTGCGTAGACCACTTTGCATATGATGACTTTCACAATGAAATAATGCTGACGTGTTTTGGAGAGGGCAACCATTAGACTGAGAATTGTCTAATTCGTTTAGATAAGCAAGGTCAATTTATTTGGAAAATGTGCTGAATCTATGCTGAATGTGTCAACTGAAGGGTATTTGTACATATCCATCTGAAGAGATGTACTAAACATTTGAGACATGTACAAAGCATTTGATATCTGATGAAAGCAATGAAAAATGCCATTCTGTTTAGGGAAATTGCAAGTTGGTTTGGGGATTTGTCCGTGTTGTTTTGAGAATGTCATCTCAGTTTCGAAAAATTAGGCAAACCAATCGAGAAAAACTGTAACGTGTGAATCTCCCATGCCATGTGACCATAACGACTCATGCGAATGCAACCTGGCAATTGTTAGATGGATAAATACCAGTGCATGTGGACTACTGCTTCACTTCCCTCAAGAATTTTGTGGTGAAAGAAGCTCCTCTCCAAGGAACGAAGATGCAGAGATACAGCACTCAACAGGCATTGGAAATGATCCACACACGCACACACACACACACACACACACACACACACACACACACTGTGTCTCAAGTGACAGCTGTGAGGTGCTAACAGCCACATTTCCACAACAAAAGGAGTGTCCGCAGGGGGTCCAAAGGGTCAAATGACCCTCTTGTGGGGCTTTTAGGTAAAAAGGTCAATTGACCCCTCCGTGGTAGTTCTAGTGCTAGTCCCCGGCTGCCCCTGGTGGTAACCATTAAGTGTCTGCATCTATGCATTGTGCTGCCATCTGCTGCTCCTATGCCGGGGTCAGCCCAATGTTCCCACGGCCCATTGGTCCCACAGCCCATTGGTCCCACATTGCTAAGACTTTTGCGTTTTTTCAAAATTAGGCCCAATGGTCCCACAGCCCATTGGTCCCACAGCCCATTGGTCCCACATCACTAAGATTTTTAAATTTATTTTTAGGTCCGTTGGTCCCACAGCCCATTGGTCCCACAGTCCATTGGTCCCACATCACAAACACTTCAATGGGCTGTGGGACCAAGGGACCCACTAGTTTGATGCCCTCTCGGTACTTCACATGATAATCAAACATTTCAAACAAGCGATTTAGGGTTAGGGTTAGGTTTAGGGTTAAGGTTATGGTTAAGGTTAGGGTTAGGTTTAGGGTTAAGGTTAGGGTTAGGGTCGTATGACGTAAGCGGTAAGTACCGAAAGAGCCTTGAACTAGTGAGTCCCGTGGGACCAATGGGCCTAGAAATTCAAATAAAAAAGCAACGTGGGACCAATGGGCTGTGGGACCAATGGGCTGTGGGACCAATGGACTGTGGGACCAATGGGCTGTGGGACCAATGGGCCTAAAAAATGAAAAAAAGTCTTAGTGATGTGGGACCAATGGGCTGTGGGACCAATGGGCTGTGGGACCAATGGGCTGTGGGACCAGTGGGCCGTGGGACCAATGGGCTGTGGGACCAATGGGGCGTGGGAACATTGGTACGCTCCCCCTATGCCACCCCCTGCCTTTACTAAATTTAGTTCCAAATTTAGTTTTAGATATTTGGTTTGGGGGGCTTATCTCTATAGCATGACATCCTCTTATCGTATTCGAGAGAGGATTACCAGGTATAGTCTGTTTGGGGGGTTATCACAGATACTTTCTAGGAAGACCAGATATCCCACTGGTTGATTTCACGGTGTATTTCCGGTTGCCGAAACGAGGCAGGTTTGTATTAGTTCTATGGCAGATTTAGAACTGAAGGGGCAGTTCCACCCTTGTCCACGTGGTGGCCCGGAGACCAGAATGAATGGAGTCCTATGGAGCAAAACCCCTCATGGTGCCTTAATCTCAGTATATGATTTTTCCTTGTGTAATTCGGATGTTGCTTTCGAAAGACTATATATAGAAAATACCCATGGCTGAGTTTTAGATCTTTTGAGCCACGCATATGCTTAAAAAGTGATTTTTAAGTGTCTATGATGTCACATCCTTAGCAAAATGCTAGCGAGTAGTGAGCAACAAAAACGCCTCCTGTAACAAATCAAACGGACATATGTGCTTTTTTATTATACTGTTGAGTGTAAATCCAGAACGACATTCAAATCTGAGCTTTGTTGATGAGACCTGGGTGAAAATTAAGATTTTTAGCATCTAGCTCCATTGGGTCCCATTCATTCTGGTCTCCGAACCATAGAACTAATACAAACTAATACAAACAACTGGTCCAATAGGGCTTAATAGCGAGTGGCTAGGCTGTTCTTATAAGGGCTGTGGGGTTATCTCTCGCCATGTCCTGCTGGGGTGAGAATTCCCTAAGCTGCAGCTGCCCCCTGACTAAATGCTTTTCCATGCTGCTCATGGAAATAGGGGGGTTCCTCCGAACAGAGCTATACCGCCAAATGTAATTCACAATTTCAAATAAATATTCATTCATTCAGAATCTTCTCTTGTGTTTCTTGACTGAAATGGTTCTGACAGAACAACTATTTAATGCCGTCCTGTGATCATTTGTGGCTTAATGCTAATGCTCCCATTTACTTCCAGTGATTATGCTAAGCTATGCTAAATCAAGTCAAGTCGGTTTTATTGTCAATTTCTTTACATGTGCTGGTCATACAAAGAATTGAAATTACGTTTCTTACTTTCTCATGCAGACAGACATAGACTCTAGGTGTGGACATAGACAATTAGACCTAGACATTAGACCTAGAGTACCTATACAATACCCATACAGACATATAAAGTGCAAAATTGCGCAACAGCAGACATTCATAGAACATTTTTGCTGGGCACAGGGAGCAGCTAGCAGAAAGTGGGCATGTTTTTACTCACATCACGTCACAGCCATCGCATATTTCTCCTGCATCACGTCGACCCTTTACGTTTTTCCCCCCTTCATTAGCCTGTCACAGTCATCGCCTCCTAGAACTATCGTCTTTCTACCCATTTCACGTTAATTAAAACTTTCTGCTTTAAGTCACTGGATTCTTTCGTTGTCTCGCAGAGTTCAACATTCTCTCGGTCTCTCCACCTCATCATCAACACTCCGAAATCCGAATGAACCGCGCGCCAGCCCCACCAGACGAGCTTGCTGCGTAATTTGTCTAGAACTTGAGCCAATGAGATCGGTGCATACATTTATGGACGTATGCACGCTGCAATTTAGTACTGACGATTGAAATACAGATTTTTCCCATTAGGCCTATGTACAAATTCCGGGACATTCGGTGTCCCGGACTTTTATTTTTTCTTTCCGGGACAGACCGTAAAAATCCAGGACAATCAGGAAAATCTGGGATAGGTGGCAACCCTAGTGCTGGTGAGAGAAGTCACAAAAGCCATTTGGGCGACTAGAGGTGATTTGAGCGACAGTTTGTAGTTGGATTCACGTGAATATTATGCAAATGACAGCCGCCACAGCCAATGTGAAAGCCGGACATACTCATGCAAGTCAATTGGTGATGTTGGGGTTTAATAAACGAAAGATACAGTCCTGTAGACTAGCGTTGTTCACGCGCAACATGCCAACTTTGTACATAGTCCAGGAGTTTATTAGTAACAACACACGAGACGATTAGCTTTTCTGCTGCTAAACATCCGTCGACGTCACTTCCTCCAGCTGGGACTTTGTTGATGGAAACAAATACACGTGAGTCCGGAAGGCGGAAAACTCAAAAAGACAGCTTGCGCTACAACTAGAAATTAACCACTTCGGATTTAAATTTTACCACGTTTACAGTGTATTCTTCCATTCTTGTGTATTTTAATGGCAGCAAAAAATGGTCCAGTCCTTAGCTATCTGGCTATGTGTCGGCAATCGCTTCCGGCAATATTATGCCATGCTGTGGACAGTCCCAGCTGGAGGAAGTGACGTCGACGGATGTTTAGCAGCAGAAAAGCTAATCGTCTCGTGTGTTGTTACTAATAAACTCCTGGACTATGTACAAAGTTTCAAATTCATCTTTTTGTGAGTACAAACCACATTTGTTATACTGTAGAAGTTTGGTGTCATGACATGTTATTTTTGTGGGGAAAGTTTGGAGACGGTGCCCAGGATCCATATGCGCTTGAGTCAAGCTATCCGGAATAAACATTGAATAACACGGCAACTCTGTTGATGTAAGCCTGTGACAGAAAACACTTCGGGTGTAAAGGTGGATGGGTGTCACGGTTCAAATGGCATTAGGGTGATTCTACTCCGAACCATCGCTTTAAGTGCTATTGGGCATTCACATACATCTCCAAACTTACCTCAGAAAATTAACATGTCATGACACCAAACTTCTACAGTAGTACAAATATGGTCTCTATTCACCAAACTAAGCATTTGGAAGTTTGGAAATAGTGCAGGAGTTTATTATTATCAACTCAAGCTGAATAGATTCTGTCCTGCTAAAGCTTCGCCATCAGGGGCAGAGGCAGGATCTACATCAGGGACATAGACTGAGTCACCATCAGACAAGGCAGAAAACTACTCCGAACCATCACTTTAAATGCCCCAAGCATGGCCATATCTTGTTCAAGGACAAAACCAATACTTTTCTGTAAAACCTCTGAAGGTTAATAGGGAGCGCCATGACAATGGGTTTTTCAGCACCAGGGGCAGAGTCATCATCAACATCAGAGACAGAGATAGGGTCACCATCAGGGACAGGGGCAGGATCAACATCAGAGACAGAGACAGGGTCACCATCAGGAACAGAGGCAGGGTCACCATCAGGGGCAGAGGCAGGGTTACCATCAGGGACAGAGGCAGGGTCACCATCAGGGACAGGGGCAGGATCAATATCAGAGACATAGGCAGAGTCACCATCAGACAAGGAGGCAGCTTCAGCACCATGAACATAAAGCGGCGTACACACACAAAGCTAGCTTTTCGCTTGCTCGCCTACTCGCCACTCTTTCATGGAATGTTCGCTGAAAGTTCCCGCGGCTTTAACTGCCAATGAACAGGCGAGAAGTACCGAACTCTGCATTCCAATTGGTTACTCGCCTCGCTCGAAGATAAAATATTTTTTCCGCCCACATCGCATCGCTTGTACGGTACTTGCCTGCGAGTCTCGCTGGAACACATGGACATTCTATTGACTTCATTCGCTGAGCGAGTAACTAGTAGCGACGTGTGTGTACGGCCCTTAAGGCAGCTGACCATTCAGTCTTTGCATTTATGCGTCCTGAAGGACTGAATAAGGGTGAATACTACCATCTAAACTGACATAATGCTCACTCTGTCCCTCAGCAAAATGTCCAAGAGTTAAACTGGGCAAGTCTTCACAGAAATACCAGATGGTGATATTACAGAGGTGGCATCTAAACCAAGACTCAACACTATAACAAATTTAACATTAACTCATTGGCTGCCTTGGGCCTCGAATGACGTCATTTTGAATAGTGACGCCCCCTGCCTTCGACGTCATTCGCCGATAATTGCGTTTTTTTACAGCCAGGCCTCGAGGACGGTCTGACCTATCTTCTGTATAAATTTCAAGCCTCTAGGCATTTTCTAACTGTTCCTGTAGGTGGCAGCAGTGTCCTTAGGAACAGTCAAGGAAATTAGTTCAGACCAGGAGGAAATGTCAAGACAAAAACACCCCTTTTTTACTATTATAATCACAAAAGTAGCATAGCAAAATCATTTTTGAAAGTAAAGCACCTGTGACAGTAGTCTACCTTCTTGCCCTCTGATTTTAACACAGGTAGGCTACTGTGTTTAGTGTCAGAGCCTGACCAAAAAACCCTTCCTCTCATGACCAAAATACAACCCCTTGTTGCTATCTAGCTAGAAGGCATTGTAGCTAGCTTGCCCAAAATACACCATGAGATGATCTGTGTGGCAACCTTTCATTTTGGATAATGTGATCAGCCTACACAACATCAGGATGATGCTTACAAAATATCATCTAACAGGAGAATGCACGGGACTAGTGGTGATGTTGGGAATGCTTGGTTATAAATTTAGCTACGCTAGCTAGCTAGCACGAAATCGCTAACAACTTACAACTAAGCCTAAATAAAGGAGCCTTGGTAAGTCAACTATTTTTACTCATTCTACAGTTATTTTTTATGGATCTGTATAGTATGATCAGCTTGCTGTATCATCAAAAAAGACAGTGGGGTTGCAGATTATTGGAACAGAATAGCCTTTGTGTCTGGTCAGATGCAGTCAGCTCACATGAGAAAGCATTGCACTTAGCCTCAGAGCTAGCCTCCACCACTCCAATCGGCTATGTTGGATATGTGATCAGTACTTTATCAAAAGAAAATTCATTGAACAATATATGACAAGATCACTATAGCAGAACCATGATGACAGTAATCATCAATCTGCAAATTGTCCGCTCTGCCAAAGAAGCTGCAGTAAGCTACGCTAAGCGGAGCTGCCTGCCTACCTGCCTCCCTCCCCCACAAGACACAACACGGTACTATTTCTGGAGGAAATAAACCAGCTGTGATTCGTTCTCCAACGAGGGGAGAGAGAGCACAATCAGAGGGAGAGGGAGAGGGAGGGAGTTCCCGGAGTTAGGGGCACCTGTCATGATCCATTCTGCGCGCCAGCAACTAAACCAAAACACCCTTGTTTTCGAGTCCACCCCCGTTATATTTCAGTATATTAGTTTGAAAAGGTCATACAAACGATCTTTTGTTCAGGCTACAGATGACAGAAGACTCTGTAATAGCATCTGATAGGTTTGGAGTTGTTAGGACGATGCCATTATGGGCAAAAACGTTTGCAGTTATAGTTCTACTTCAAATGGCGTTTTCTCAGCTTTTTGGCTAGAAAGCAGCATTTTGGCGAATTCCACTTAATTTCAACAGATGATAATGAAAGAACGGAAAGGGGTAGAGAGACACCGTTTTTTCTGATGACAGATGAGCGTCTAATCTGTGTTTTGATAGGTATGGTGTTGACATAGACACAGAACTCAATTTTCTTTGAGCCTCCAAAAAACGCCCAAAATGCTGAAAAATCTCTGGCACTCCGAGGTACTCTTTTATGAAAATGGCTGGCAGCCAATGAGTTAAACAATTGGGATGCTCTCTGGAGAGTTAAGTGATCCCATATTTGCCGTTTTGTGCCATTCTCAGTAGGTATCCCTCCCAGGTCTCCTCAATAAACTCAGAGAGATGTGCCCCTTCCAATCCATATGTAGTGGATGAACAGATAGATCAGCCACTATCTCCTGGCGCAATGACGCAATGATAAAGCAGTATACAGTATATAAAAAATACCTGCATAAACATTCTTCATCCATCAGCTTGGACAAATGGTGAAATAGGAAACACTCATTTCAAAAACAATGAGAACAATCACAGTGACAGGAACCCCGGCCAAGACCTTTAGGTCTGAATACGTCGGACCGGACCGAACTGTTTGATATACCCACAAAAACTGAAAAGGGACTTGTGCTTCCTATGAGGACTCTTGTGCTTCCTGTGAGGACTCTTTTCAGTGTGTTCTATTTTTATTTTCAAGCAAAATAGTAAAATGGCCCCTGCTGGAAAACAGCCCCCTCAATTCTAATGAATCTATTCTCTTAATCCACTTCAATCTCAAATGTAAAATATAGGCCTATTTCAAATAAATAAATCTACAGGAAATGTATTTTACAATGCATCGCAATAAGATAATATTTGATGTTCAGATGGTGTCATGAGTTAATTTAATTTGGTAAAATGGTACAAACTGCTCACAAGTATAGTGTTTCCATGAGGTCTTTCACATTGGAACGATTGGACAAGGCAGCATGGAATTTCCCAAGTTATAACTAGACTGCATTCCCACAGAAAATGCTAAAAATGCTGTGTGTGCTGAGTGCTAGCATAGTTAGCATAAACCATCTACTCTGAGCTACTGCATATAGCATTGAAAACAGTGAAATAGCCTAACAGACAGTCCAAGAAAACATCTTCACATTCAATAATTAACCTTATTAGTATCTTTGTTAACCTACTTTTGTTGAGTAAGACTAGAGTCGTAGTTGATCAGTTCATTTTGTACCATAATTAGCATTTTTAAGATAGTTTGTATAGTAATCATATCAGCTAACCTGCTTCAGTTTAGAAACAATATAAAAATATATATTTAATTATATCACATTAACATAACATAATAAGCAATATTACCATAATTGGTAGTTTAATATCATCATTAAACTGCATTGGCACAGCCCCTAGATATCTGTTCCATCAGGGCATAAAAACAACATTAGCTAATTAGACCTATGCAGTCGTCTTCGACTGCTAAAGGTATATCCGCGAAACGCGATGCTTCAAAGCCCCCAACATTCATACTGTATTTCTTCTCCATGCTAGGGCCTATGTAATAGAACACCCTTCAATAGATAATGGACCGCATCATTGTGTGCTTCACAAAGCCAACAAAATACATGAGAGCAAAACAGGTATTGCATATTGTTACACTGGTATTACACTGTTATTACATGGTATTAAATACATTACGCTGGTTATTACACTGTACCTAATGTGGTAGATCCACTGAAAGGGTGAACCTTTAAAATAAAGTGTTACAGGGCAAATTAATCCACCCAGTCAGAAGTTATGTGCCAAATGAAAATTCCGGCATTTTGGAATTATTGGCCTCCAAAATCTAATCAGTTCATGAATCTACCCTAGAACATTGAAACACCAAATCTGGGACAAATCCATCCCACTGGTCAGAAGGTATGGGCCAAACCAAAATTCAGCCATCTTGAATTCAGTCATCTTGACAGTGTTGGCCTCCAAACTCGAATAAGTTCATGAACCTACCCTAGAGCATTAACACACCAAATCTGGGAGACATCCATCCACCCAGTCAGAAGTTATGGGCCAAACAAAAATTCGCCCATCTTGAATTCAGCCATCTTGAAAGTGTTGACCTCCAAACTCGAATCAGTTCATGAACCTGCCCTAGAGCATTCACCCAAAAAATCTGGGACAAATCCAAACATCCGTTCAAAAGTTATCGCGTTAACACGAAAGACCTTACGCGGCGGCGGACGCGGCGGCGCACGCAAAACCATTACATCCCGACGCTCCACGTTTCGGGGATATAATTACCTCCGCCAGGGAGGTAATGTTTTCGGTCGCGTTGGTTTGTCTGTCTGTTTGTCTGTCTTTCTGCAGGATAACTCAAAATCTAAACATTTTTGGACAAAACTTTTGGACTAAATTCTGGTGGTGATCCGGATAACGAACCGGAATCAGGATTTTTTAAAAGATTCTGTCAGCAGGACAACTCAAAAACGAATCAACTGATTTGGACGAAACTTTGTGGAGCTGTTAGTAATGACCCAAGGAACAAGTGATTACATTCTAGTGGTGATCCGGATCACGAACCGGAACCAGGACTTTTCAAAAGATTCTTCACTATCTAGACGCCCCCTAGTGACCAGAAATTGAATTGCGAGAACAGCACTAAAACAAGGCAGAAAGACTTAGGGTGTAACATGGTCAAATGTATCAAGCAGCATCCTTGGCGGAAGTCTGCGCTCTCTGAGTGCTTCTAGTTACATTTTATATACTGAATAAAATTTAGATAGTTAACAATCTAGTATTATTAGCATGGTTAGCAATACCTGTCAACCAACCTTATCTAATGTTAACTTAACCCTATCCAGACCGGGGGGGGGGGTAAAAGTGCCCGCACCAAGTTTGATGTTGTGTAACTCTTGAATGACTAAAGCTATGACTACGAAACTTTGTGACTTTTCCTAAAATGAAGTTGGCTACAATGTGATACCAACAGATTAGGTCTATCATTTTTGTTGTTGCCGTGGCAACAGTTTTCTGACGGGTACACCCGCCCAAAAATCACTGATCTAAGTCTTTACATTTTCATTAGCATCAGACACCCTTGTGAACATCTGAAGTGGTCTGATGCACATAATAACGAAAATTGATATGCATTACCCAAGTTATATGGAAAATACATTAAGGTGACATTTTGGGCAATAAAATCAGGAAATGATGTCGTAATGACGTCATAATATCCAATAATGACACCAAACTGATGCCATTCATAGATCTTTGGCTGAAGATCATCCCCTCCAAGTTTGGTGGTCATACGCCATTTGGTTCCTAAGTTATGAGGCTCAAAAGAGGCCCCCCCCCGGTCCCAGGTATGCCAAAAAAGCCCGGTCTGGATAGGGTTAAAACACTTGGCTACACATTTACCATTGTTGCTATTTGACGCTATTGGCTTTTTTATGTTTCACTCAAAACATACCACGAAAACACGAAAGAAGAAACAGCCCGAAGGCCCTCCAAGAGGCGGGATGGAAGAAGGGCCTACCAGGACGGATCACACGGTTACGGACAACAGCATGAAGACAAACGAGACGAAGATCCTTAGGAAGTGCAGGTGCGGATGGGAAAAGGTAACAACCCTTAGGGGTCTTAACATCCACATGGGGAAGAAGAAGTGTAGAGGAGAGAGCCTCGAGCGACCTTGCACTGCTCAGGCAGGTCAGACAAGTGGGATCCAAGGCCAGGTCGAAAACCACAGTGCTATTGGGCCCAGTGTCGCAGAGGAAGAGCAGCACCAGAGGAGAAGGGAGGAGGAAGAGTGGGAAAGCAATGGTCCCCATGAAACCATCCCATCAGCACCCCCAAGCGGCCCAGGAACAAGACTATCCTCACAAGCCAGAAGTCTTAAACCCCTAGCGCAGAAGAATAGGATAAAATGGCCAAGGTCCAATGAGACAGGGAAGTGGAGAGGGCTTGATGAACATCTGAGCGAGCTGCTTCAGAAGGCTCTACCTGGACCAGTAGAATCAAGGCTGAACCTGGTTGGTGAGATTGTGTATGAAGAATGCAACAGCAGGCTTGGTGAAGCCGTCAGCCGTAAAGCTGGCAAAAGGGCCAAAGGAAGGAGGGAGAAGGAAATCGAGGACCTGGTGGCAGACAGAAGGCGTCTCCTGAAGCAGTGGAGGAAGGCAGAAGATGCTGAGAAGGAGGGGCTAAAGGCCCTCTGGGGTGACATCAGGAGGAGGCTGGCTGCCTTGCGGAGGGTTGGGCGCATCCACCGACGGAGGAAAAGGAAGGAGAAGGAGAGGGCGAACTTCTGCAAGAATCCTTTCCGCCATGTAGTGGAGGATGTTAAGTCAATATTCCATGAGAATCTTTCACTTGGTGATACAAGCACCAAATTTGGTTCACAGGTGCTTCAGGAGCTACTTTCCCAGAAAAGGTCGCTATCCAGGTGGAAAAACAAGATGGCGGCCATTTTTCAAGATGGCCGCAATACAGATATAATACAGATACCGTTACGGAAGTGACAAAAGCACCAAACTTTGCATGGTGTTTCTTTAGGGTATATGCTGTAATTCTAGCCTCGGAGCCCTTGGAAAAAGAAAAACATTCTACCATGTCATATACAATATGTCATGCATTACCTTGTTATTACATGACATTTTACTTAGCTGACAATGTTAATATAGTCCCGAACTCAGCAGAGATGAAGCAAGGGCAGGGGTAGCCTGCTTGACCAGATTGCTGCAACTACAAAAATGTTCATAGTGTGAAAGTATGGGTGAGTCTGTGCTTACATGTTTGACAGCAAATGTAACATTGTGAAAATGTTGAGAAGATTCTTGGTCTGAATTAAAATGAGCATTTCCCACACTAAAACTATGGTGAGAATAGACTGCTGCTAATGCTCGCTCAGCTGCATCTGAATTGGAAAGTGTCAAGATGATGTCCAAGGTAGCAGGTTCGCCATCCTCTAATTTCCATAACAGATATTTTTTATGTGTATGAGAGAGGGTAAAGGACAATACCTCTCCATGTGTATGAATAACCCATAAGATCACCTAATTCTAAATTTTCACAAGTAGCATTATGTCTATAGTGACTGCATTTCAGTCTTTAAGAATGGCATTACAGATCACTCAATATACAGTACATGTAGGCTATATCTTCAGTTCAAATCAAATGGGAATGATTTCTAAGTAGGTGTTGAGTAAGTAGGCAGAGGTGTGCGAATTGTTTTTTTTCCTCCTGAATTTGCAAACAAGTCCTCACCTAGTACTTGTGTCACAAGTTGCATTACAATAAACTCAGTAATCATTGAGTATTTCAATTGCTACTTCAAAAATGACAGCTGATGGACAACATGTTACCTACCGTAGGTCTTTGCCACCTTTAAGAGAAATATCTATGTTAAAAAACAATTCTCATATAGTATATACTTTATATATGGTATATACTTACAGTAGCATACAGTATGGTGCCGTATAGCAAAGTACAGTACAGTAGAGTATAATACAGTAGAGTATAGTACACTACAGCACAGTACAGTGGCATACAGTACGGTACAGTACAGTAAAGTTAGGTAGCATACAGTACGGTACAGTACAGCACAGTACAGTAACATACAGTATGGTGCAGTACAGTAAAGTACAGTAGCATACAGTACAGTAGAGTGTAGTACAGTACAGTACAGCACAGTACAGTAACATACAGTATGGTGCAGTATAGTAAAGTACATTACAATACAGTAGAGTATAGTACAGTACATTACAGTACACTACAGTACAGCACAGTACAGTAGCATACAGTACGGTGCAGTACAGTACAGTACAGTAGCATACAACAGTAGCCTACGGTGCAGTATAGTAAAGTAAAAGTACAGTAGCATATAGTACGGTGCAGTACATTATAGTACAGTACAGTACAGTACAGTACAATACAGTATAGCAGAGTACACTACGCCACAGAACAGTACAGTATAGTCTTGATGACTTGTAGGCTACTTTGACAGCTGTATCCCTCCAAAGCCAATGGCATTTCCACATGCTGTTGTTTAAAGTTTTTGAAAGACTTGAGTGTGTGAGAGAGGGAAGGCAGGCAGATATGTTTTAAACAAAGGACCACACGCACAAATAAAAAATAACAAGCAATCAATACATTAAGTGGTTAGGTAGCCAACATGTCATCTAAGTTTAAGCACAAAGTAGACCAGAAAACCATTTTGCTAATACGTACAATACATAAAGTATTTGTCAATATACTGTATGGTGTATTGCACATTGATTATTCATAATTTCCCAAGCATAAAGGCCCCTATCACTCCACAGTACACTTAGGACTTGAGATATACATATCTGAACACAAATCAATATATATATTTTATTTTGTAATGACCTTATAGAGGTAGATAATCCAAGCTGACACATGATATGTACATGTATTATTCACTTGATTGATATGAAAATTGAGCATTTCACTTGGGCTCCTAAGCTTAAATCATTGAGGGGGTCCTAAGGAAGCATCGTGCAAAGTTTCACGCTTTTGTCAGCTCCGTAACAGTAGTGCCCTTTTTGTCCCATAACCGATTCCAATAATATGCATTGTGGCCATCTAGGAAAATGGACGGCCATCTTGGATTTCAAGTGGCCTGCATGCCTTTTCAAAAGAAGTGTGTCTAAGGAGTATCTATGACAATTCCAGTGCTTGTATCACCATTTGAACAGTTGTTTCAGTTGCTAATTCATAGCTGCATGGCGGCCATCTTGGAAAATGGCCACTATTTTATTTTTTCACCTGGATAGCAACCTTTTCTAAAAGAGTAGGCTCTGAAGCACCTCTGAACCAAATTTGATGCTTGTATCACCAAGTGAAAGATTGTTTGAGGTAATTGCTGTACTAATGCAAGAGGGCTTCTGGAGGAGAAAACCATCGGTTCCTTGGAAGTCTCCGAGGAGGACCTTGAAGAACACATCCAGGCCCAGTATAGCGACCCAGCCAGGAGTGAACAACTGGGCTACCTGGGCTACCTGCCCAAGCCAGCTGAACCAACAGCAGAATTCGATGTATTGCCCCCTAAACTCAGCGAAGTAAGGCAAGTTGTCCTCAAGGCAAGATCATCATCAGCACCAGGGCCAAATGGAATTCCATACAAGCTCTACAGGAACTGCCCAACAGTGCTGAAGATCCTGTGGACACTAATGAAAACTGCCTGGACTAAGCAGACCATCCCCGCTGAGTGGCAGAGGGCAGTAGCAGTTCCTATCCCTAAAGAACAAAACTCCAGAACTCTCGAACAGTTCCGAAGCATAGCCTTGCTGAATGTGGAGGGCAAAATCTTCTTTTCAGTGATGGCAAGAAGGATGACTGCATACCTCATGTCCAATGGATACATCGACACCAGCTGTCAGAAGGCAGGGATTCCCGGATTCCCAGGGTGCGTTGAGCATGCTTCGATGATATGGGATCAAATCCAGACTGCAAAGAGGGAGAAGAAGGACCTGCACGTAGTGTGGCTAGACCTAGCAAATGCATATGGGTCAGTGCCTCACCAGCTCATAGCATTTGCATTGGACTTCTTCTACGTCCCAAAGAACATCAAGGACATGATTGACAACTACTTCCAGGATATGCACATCTGTGTTAGGCTGCAGAACTTCACCACCAAGTGGCAGCAACTGGAAGTAGGAATTGCAATGGGGTGTTCCATCTCTCCCATCCTCTTAGTGGCTGCGTTTGAGGTCATCCTAACAGGAGCAAAGCAGGTGGTGGGAGGAGTCAAGCTCCATGCGTGTCAAGACTGCTCAGGAGGCTGGACGAGCTGATCAGCTGGGCTAGGATGAAATTCAAACCAGGCAAGTCAAGGAGCCTCTCTATGCGCAAGGGAGAACGGAACGACAGGGCTATCTTCACCATAGGGGGAGAAGACATCTCCCTCATTGCGGACCAACCAATCCGCAGTCTAGGAAGACAATATACATCTAGTCTCTCAGACAAGGCAATGGGGAGGACCATTCTCCAACAACTATCAGCAGGCCTGGAAAAGATCGACGCCAGCCAGTTGCCTGGAAAGTACAAGGTGTGGTGCTATCATTTCACCTTGTACCCAAGGGTAATGTGGCCATTGAAGCTGTGTGAAGTCACCTCCTCAGCGGTAACTCGGATGGAGGCAAAAGCCAATGCTTTCATCCGTAAATGGCTGGGGCTCCCAAGGTGCTTCTCGTCAACAGGCCTGTATGGATGGAATGCGCTCCAACTGCCCCTCAAGTCCATTACCCTTGGGTATAGGCAGGAGAAGGCCAGACCTGTCATGGAGTTGAGGGAGTCCTCTGACATAGTGGTGAAAGATCAAGACGCACGGATCAAGACAGGGAGGAAGTGGAAGGCGAAGGAGGAGGTGCAGAGAGCAGCAAGCAGACTTCAACACCAGGAAGTGGTGGGCATGGTCCAGCTTGGGAGGGCAGGACTTGGATGGAGGGATCCACCCTGCCTGTGGTCCAGAGCAAGAAAGGAAAGGAAAGGAAGGACCTGGTGGTGGCTGAGATGGCCAGGACGGAGCAGGAGGAGCTCAAAGTCAAAGCCATCGCTCAGGGCCAGCAGGGCCGCTGGACAACATGGGAGGGGATGACAACAAGAACTGTCAGCTGGGCGGACCTGTGGAAAACTCCACAGGCCCGCCTCAGTTTCCTCATCCGAGCAACCTACGACACCCTACCCTGCCCTCGCAACCTACACCAGTGGCTGGGAACAGAACAAGCCTGCAACCTATGCGGTACCAGCAACGCCTCACTGCAACATGTCTTATCAGGATGCAAGACTGCCCTAACGCAAGGGAGATTGAGATGGCGTCACGACCAGATCCTCCGCAAGCTGGCCGAGATTGTTGAAACAGCAAGGAGCGAGGCGAACAGAGGAGAGTCAGGTGGATCCCAACAAGACATCCAATTCCTCAGGCAGGGGGAACTGCCAGCTGGAACAGGAAGGAGACCACCACCTAAGCTCCTCAATCAAGGTGCAGAGTGGAGGCTGGGCGTGGATGTGGGCAGACAACTCCATTTCCCCAAAGAGATCTGCAGTACCACCCTGCGCCCCGACATGGTCTTGTGGACCACAGTGGAGAAAAAGGCGCTGCTGACTGTGCCTTGGGAGGAGGGGTTGGAGGCTGCCCATCAGCGGAAGAGGGCGAAGTATGTAGACCTGCTGGCAGAGTGCAGGGAAGCAGGGTGGAGCGCGAGACTATACCCTGTGGAGGTAGGAGCAAGAGGGTTTGTGGCAGACTCTACGACACGACTGCTGAGAGACCTAGGCCTGCGAGGCACCAGTCTGCAGAGAGCAACCAGGGGGCTCTCAGAGGAGGCAGAGAAAGCAAGTTTCTGGCTCTGGCTGAGACGGAGGGATGTTGCGTGGGGAGCAGGCACAACATAGGGATGCTAGCTGCAGGGAGTGGCAGGGAGACGTCCCTGTTCACTGCCCCGCCACCAGGAGATGTTCTGGAATAAGGGGCGAAACATCTAAGATAGGTGGTCCCCAGCTGATGACCCTGCAGCTAGCAATATAGGCACCGGCGGAGGTGCGGCATGCCAAGAGCATAGCAGGATGACATCTACCTGTACAAAGAAATTATGTTTCAAATCGGCCCAATTACTACATTACTGGCAGTTATTACGTTATGGGCATCGTTATTACATCATCAACGCTTTTTTTTTAGAGTAAGGCCCATTATGTAATAACCTGCTCATAACGTAATAAGTTATTACGTTATGGGCAGAACGTTATTACGTTATGGATAGGGAAGTGTTATTACGTTATGCGCAAGTTATTACGTTATGGGTTTTATTACGTTTCAAATGGGCCCAAATTATTACGTTATGGGCAGTTATTACGTTATGGGCAGTTATTACGTTTTGGGTCCTTACATACCATAGGGAGACTGTTCTGTTAAATATGATTCTATCAATGCTTATTGAGGAAGACCACCTATCACAACCATAATGTGTCAACACCATAATGCATAAAAATAAGGGTTATTTCAGTATTTTGTATAATAAAAGCTTAGAATAACTTTATTGGCAAGTCCTTAAGCGACTGATGATGAACCAGATGATTTCTTTTAGAAAATTATGTGTTATTATTAGGGGTGGGCAAACATGAAAATCTTTAATCGCATTAACTCAATGACTTTCTGTGATTAATCGCGATTAATCGCATAGCGCGCGAAACCCAAAAATAATAATAATAAATCATAAATAAAATAAATAATAAATAAAATAAAAATATGTTTTAATTAATAAAATAAAATAATTAATAATAATTTGCATATGTACTGTGTAGATAACCTATGTAGGTCTAATATAATATTCCACAATGGAAATGTAGGCTATTTGCCAACCTATCAGTCTAAATGTAGTAGGCTATATGCCTATCCAATGTAGGCCTACTAATGAAACAAATTATTGCATACAATATTACACTAGGGCTATTTAAGATTGTATGCTACTGAAACTGACATATTAGAAATTATTAACTCAAATTAGGATGGTCTACATGGGCCTACAAGAAAAAAAGAAAAAAAACTTTCACTTAAAAAAACTATGTTAAAACGGCTTGCCATAGGCGTGCGTCTGTGAGATATGTCCCGTCTTCTCTCACTGTCAAAGACTCCCACCTTCTCTCTTATCTGTCGCTATTTTTAAGGTGTCTCAGCGACTAGAAACTAATTGACTGTCTGTTGGCATTGACAGCAATTACATCTTTCAAAACAATAACGTTGACATGACTAACACTATCTTAAATGCTGACGAAGTTAGCCTACCATGTTGATACAGCCTACTATGCACGCGCAGCGCCATAGATACCAAAACGTTGCGTGAGGAATGTAATATCTCGCGGTTCGCTTTTTGATCAGGGCTTTAGTAAGTCCGCGTGGCGTTATTGACAGCTGATAGACAGCCAGCACAACAGTAGGCTACCCTTTTCATGCTGACCGACCGTACAATAGACTAACCTTGCGAGCTGCAAAGGCGAGCCACATGCTGCTCGAGAGTTGTGCAAGGAGGACCAGAACTGTGTACCGAACATGTTCATTCAGAAGTTGAAGTCCTTCTGTAGGCTAATTGTTTTGTTTGTTTGTTTTGTTTTGACTACTTTTCTAGACATTATTCTTCTCCTCTGTCAGCAGTCACTGGAAGCAGCAACAAGCGCTCTGACGCTTTCAAAATAAAAGCCACGAACGACGGTCATAAAAGGCAAAAAAAACACGAAAAAAAACCCTGCTGCGTTATAACGTTAACAAAATTGTCGGGCGATATTGACTTCAATAGTTAACGCACCGTTAACGCGTTAACGTTGCCCAGCCCTAGTTACTATGAAAAGTAGGTTGTTTTGTCAACTCCATAAGAGTCAACTCCATAAGATTTTACAAGTCAACTCCATAATAAAATCGTATGGAGTTGACAAATTCACCAAAAACGGCTTAATATACTCATATGATACTCTTTTATGTAGAAACAGAAGGAAATGTTATTGTAGGATGTTATATACATATTAATGTACATTTAACCTATGCAACTACATCATTTTTCACTATATGGACTAAAAAAGTTAAAACAAAAGTTTCACTCAAAACAAATTAACTACAAAATAAACTGAGAAAAAACATTTAGCACTAACTAGGTTCCAAAATCAGAGCAGTTTGTCAAGCAGTTTGATTTTTCTCAGCACTTTCAGGTGTTTTTGTAATATTTTGTAGAAAAAGTAAATTCTTTCATATTGTTTTTTGCTTAGGCAATAAAGGGTCATTAGATCCAGGGGCGCCGATAAAAATGTTGGGCCCCATGAAAGATTCAAATTTTGGGCCCCCAAAATGACAAATTGTGTTATCAGCATCCTTCCAGGGGCCTGCCAGTGCTGTTGGGCCCTTAAAATCTGTAACACCTTTCCCCCCCCTAGCGGCACCCATGATTAGATCTATACCATAATGTGTCTTAACCACTTCAGGTGTTTCCCTCATGGTTGTAAAACAAAATATTAAGTTTGTAAATACAAATGTTTCGAACTCTGTGCATTAAAGGGACACTGTGTGAGATTTTTAGTTGTCTATTTCCAGAATTCATGCTGCCCATTCAATAATGTTACCTTTTTCATGAATACTTACCACCACCGTCAAATTCAAAGTATTCATTATGACTGGAAAATATACACTTTTCATACATGAAAAGGGGGATCTTCTCCCTGGTCCGCCATTTTGAATTTCCAAAAACAGCCATTTTTAGCTGCAAAAATTACTCTACTTGGACCATGCTAGAACATATCTGTTTATTACTTAGCAAACTTTCATGTAAAGATCAAATTTGGCAATAGGCAGCCCAGTTTCAATGAGCAGCATAGTTGCAGTACTTTTTTTGACCATTTCCTGCACAGTGCCCTTTAATAACAGCCTTAACCACTTAACCGTCACACACATTTTATACATTTTTGGCTTCTTTTACGCCAGGGGTTGCAGTCATATCCCTGTTTGTGCTACACTAACACCCGTGCTCTTGTTTGTCACTATATAGTCAAAAGAGCACTCTTATGTTTTGTTACAAATCTACTTGGAATAAAACACAACTTTTCTTGAAAAAAGGAGAAAACAAATGTTAATCCAAATAAATGTAACTCTGAAAGCAGTTCTCCCGATGAAACAGGAAAAAAACCCTTGCCTCAAGTCTTATTAAAAGTCCAGGACAAAGGATCAACTGAAAACACGTAAAAACAGCAAAAATGTGGATGTCTTGCATCCTACCGAGACCAGTCACATCACAAGGCCGATCTATAGCACACATTTTCGGACTGACGGTCCTCGAATACCTGGTCCTGGCTGTAGCGGTCATCAGAGCTGGAGCTATTGTGCGTGTTGTGACTCTTCAAGCCCAGGCAATGTGCTTTTCGCTGGGGCACCCTGTGGACACGTGTGATTTTTTTTTTTTTCCGATCATAAATGACTACAGCCCGGAGACTACACCACCCGCCCCCCTGTATCGTGCTGCCTTCGCTGTGGGCTTAATGAATGCTGGAACACATCCGAACTAGACAAGTGTCTTTCCATTGTATGAACAGCAGATTTCCCTCCCGTATCCAACGTATCGTACCCCTTGGGTGGCAATTGTTAATGGCATCGGATGTGTCTTTTGGGAACCCGATCCTGTGTTTGCAAATGTTACCGCATGCCCATATCTTGTTCTCATCCAGCAGTTGCTGGAACAGCATTGGGCTTGTATAAAAAATGTCCACAAAGAGCTTGCAGCCAGTCCCCAAAACTGGGGAGACCCTGCTTTTCCCCTCACAGAAAAATGATGGTGTACCCAGAATGTGAGTCTGCTAGCACAAAGAATTTGTACCCTCATTTCGATGGCTTATCTTTGCAGTATTGCCGGATTCCTATCCTGGCACGGGAGGCGACCATTCGTTTGTCAGTAGCAATGTTCTGGCCTGGCTGGAAGTTGGAAATGCAGGATATCAGTGTACAGGGGTTTAATCTTCTGAAGGCGGTCAAACTCAGGGGTGCCTCTTCAAGCTGCATTCAGCTCGTCATCATCAGGGTCAGGCATATGGATATTGGTGGAGATTCGTCTGAATTTACGGCCAGACATGGTTGACCCAGCCCACGGAAAGCTATACAATTCTGCCCTTCGCCAGTAGTCTGTAAGAGCTGGGGCGTGAACAAGACCCATGTAAATGATCAGAGATAGATAGCTGAACATGTCTGCCATGGTCAGTTCTTCCCAAAGATGTGCATGCCTCCGTCTCCCAAATTTGTTTGTGTTACTGAGGACCTTTTGTAAAACTGCATCGGAGATGAATAGGCGAAAGAGATCCAATATGGAATAATTTCCCCCAGTAATAGCTTGCGGACCAGGAGTACGAGTTGGTCTAAACACTGGTTGTTGTGGAATTACATCTTGTACCTCTGTGTCCTGCCATCCACGTCCATCTTCAGTTTGCGGCAAGTCTCTCCCCCTTCCTCCTGGCGGGCGGCCGACTCCTCGTCCTCTGCCTCCACCTCTGCCTCTACCCTTTCTTCCTCTGTTGGTTCAGCGCTCGCCTCAGCCGTGTTGCATATTCTTTTCCGAGGATTTTGTGACATTATGCAGAAATTAGTCGACTTGTTCCAATGGCGAATATTGGACAGCATGTACACTTTTACACTTCAGCTTCAATAACAAGCTGCACCTGTGCAGTACAGAACTGCATGCTGATTGGATGTTGCACCAACCCGGGCGCGGGGCTCATTGATTGGTAATTGGAACCCACGGATGGTGCTCATCCCGGTCGCGGGGCTCATTGATTGTTAATTACCCGCGGATGGTGCTCATCCCGGCCGCGGCAGGGGCTGTTCACTCACGGAACTTCCTGTTAGCCACAATTGGCTAACCCCAACCACGGGACAGTGCAAAATGAATGGGTGTCAATGGAGTTTTTTACCATTATCATTTTTGTGATTTTTTATAATTTTTTGTCCTGAAATATTAATATTAAGTTTGAAGCTAGAAATAATAAGACCCCATTTGAGTAGCGTTTCGATTATTTTGCGCCACTAGATTATTATATACTGGGTCACAAAGCTCAATTTTTATGGGGCCAAACCCATAAACATTAGCGCGATGCTAGCGAGTACAGGTTGAAATCTTCTAACCTGCTGTAAAACTACACACCTGTGCGATTTGTCAATACAGCCTATTGTTAAACAACAGTCATAGTGCTTACCAGGAATGTTTTGTTGATGATATTTGTGACTGGAAATCGCAGTAGCAATGTATTTAGCATGGGTTCCCCTTTCCATTCCATACATTTTCCCACATGAAGGACTGGCCCACGCTCGTTACTGCATTATGCATGCAAAGCTAACTGGCTACAATGGGAACCAATGAGACTGAGCCTTCTCCCTGTTAGAGGTTCTCTGGCCGCGGGGCTCATTGATTGTTAATTGAGACCGCGGGCGGTTGTAATCACTGGCCCTTAGCTGGCAGCAGCAGCTGGGTGTTACACATGCAGCTGCAAACCCCAGCTGCATGCGCCTGGTACTGTCGGGGTGCCTACTGACAGCGGTGTAGTCTACTTTTTTGAAGTGGGTTTACTGTATATTTGAGCATTTTTGAATTGGGTATACTCTATACTTATGCTATTCTAAATAATGGATCAATCAATTTTAAGTGGGTATACTGAAGCCCCTAAAATTTAGAAGTGGGTATACTCTGTATACCTGCGTTCTACGTAGACTACACCACTGCCTACTGATGCTTAGTGCCCAAGTAAGTGATAAAAGTTTTGTCCAATTTGAAAGGCTTTCTACCAAAAAACAATCATGGAACACAAAAAAATGCTCACACCATTGATCCACACACACTATCACAGTGGAAACTAAACAAGACCTTATTAGTGTTTGTATTTTAACCACAGTAATGAATATTGCATACCAGTCTAGAAAGACATTTAACTCCTCGTGCTCTTTTTTTCAAAGATGAGCCACCACAGCCCAGCAGGATACCTGGTCAGGTGGGCAGTCTGATGGCCGCTGCCTTTCTGGAGGAGAAGAGGCCGAAGCTCATACAGAGGGTCACAGAGGTGATGCCCATAGCAGACCAACTCCTCTCCAAGGGCGTCATTGGCCAGGAGACCTACGCCAACATCCAGGCTGCTGCCACCAGTCAGGACAAAATGAGGTTGCTGTTTGAGGGCCTGCACTCAGCTGGGGTTCAGGGCAAACTGGCCTTCTACACGATACTACAGGAACAGCTGCCCCACCTAGTGGACGATTTGTGGGCTGCAAGATAAAGACAGATGCAGTCAGCCAGAACCTGCTCTCATGATGGAGACAAATGTTAAATTGGGGGTGTTTTTTTCCTACTTGTTTTTGACCACATGCTATTCGCAGAGATTAGTGTCTCTCTGTGTGTCTTTGCACTGGGTTTCTGAAGGACATGTGGACGCTGTGTGCCAGAGTCTTTTGACCCTCCAGAGATCAAACTGCCCATACCGCCTATCCATACATGATAGGTCTAATCATGATATGTGTCTTCATTGTAGTCAATACTGCCTATCTAATTTTTCCATATTTTGTAACTTAAAGGTGCACTGTGTAATATTTTTAGTAGCTTAGTTCATTTCCAGAATCCATGCTGCCCATTCAAAAATGTTATCTTTTAACACATACTTACTACCACCACATTCTAAGTATTTCAGAAGCTTTTCATACATGAACAGGGGGGTTAGCTCCATGTCCGCCATTTTGAATTTCCAGAAATATATATTTTTAGCTGCAGATCTTGCTTTACTTTGGTCATAATATTGAATATTATTCATTACTTAGTTAATATTCATGAAAAGATCAGATTCGGCAATAGACAGCTCAATTTCAATGAGCAGCATAGTTGCAACACCTACTCTGGCCACCATCCTTCAAAGTGCACCTTTAAGTCTTTATCTCCTGAGGTGTGGTATGGCTTTGGGTATAAAACCTTTGGCCATGTGGCCATGTGGTCGAGTCAAGGAAAGAGACACGCTGCCCCTGAGCAGATATGGTTTGGTCATTTTTTGATGCTGTGAGACTTTGTCACATTTGTCATTTTCTTTTAACTTTTATTTTTATTTTACTTTTATTTCTTTTAGTTTTCTCACTTTCATTAATTTTATTTTCTTCAATAATTTTTCTAATCCCTTTTTATCTACAATAAATTTGATCCTGATTGACCCTTTTAATTACGACTTAATCAATCTTATTTTATTTTTGCTAGTGAGTCAGTTAAAACACAAAACAGAGCTTTCATCCTTCAGTTGTTTTTAATGGAGAAGGTTTTGGAAAACAGACAAAATCTAACACCAACTGGGTTTAAAAAGTAGATACCATACTATGGATACCATACCATACTATGTTAGATTGGTATGGTATATACTTTTTATGCCCAGTTGGTGTTAAGATTTTGTCTGCCTGCCTAAATGTCTTGCTCTCTTGAAAGAGACACCGTTCCAAACAATGATGTGTGTAAGGCAAGTTTAATTTACAGACTTAATTGTGACTTTCCTACTTTGTTTCCAAAGCTCGCAGGTTTTTGAATTGCTTGAAGAAGGTCAGTAGACCGAAACGTTGCATTAAACCATGCAAATGTGAACAGTGTGCGGGAGCTTTCTTTACTTTTCCATAGCTTGCCACATTTCACAGTAATAATGTTCAGTAATAATGGTCAGTGTTTTCACATTTCACAGTAATAATGTTCAGTGTTTCCAATTTCCACATTTTCTGATTGTAGATGATCGGCCTGATGTCCATGTTGACTAGGCACGGTCGACCTAACAAGGGTGTCCTTTATTCTCATTTAACACTGCCATGCGTGCCATCTAGCTGCACAGATACTGTATTGACCCCGTTAGAAGTTACGTCATCACTGACTGTGTGCTCATTGTTTGCTCAAACACACATACACACACACACACACACACACACACACACACACACACACACACACACACACACACACACACACACACACACACACATTTATGGTATAGGCTACTCGTTCAGTGAGTGAACAAAACCAAGGGAATGGGTTTTTTTTGTTGCCCGACATACCTTACACACCGTCAGTATATAAAGAATGGGTGACAGTTTTTCTACTGCTCAAAAAGACAGCTAAATTCATAAAGCCGTAATTGTGTGATATTACAAGCACTCATTAGTACGCACTAGACTAGAAAAACAATTGTGGGCATTCATATTGCTAATTTGCACATTTACCACGGCATTTACAACGAAAATGAAAACAAAANGTTACAGGATATACTTCCATCAAAATCTAGTAAAATAACAATATAGTGCATAGACAACATTTACCAGTTCAGTACACAGAGTAAAAATAAACACATCTCCAAGCCTTCCAAAGTGTGAGGAACACAGACCTATATTAAACTAGACTGGCAGTGGGCGTTTCCAAGCAGTAGCAGAAAATCAGACTCAGCAGCGCCATCTTACCCCAGGCCATGGCCGTAACTACCATTGAGGACACAGAGGTCATGTCCTCTGTATTTTTTTGTGAAATTTATCTATGATGAAAATTGATATATGATCAACACTATGATAAATTATCATTAGTTTGTGTTCAGGATTTCCTAGGTCTACACCGTGTTTCTGTGTTTGACAGGGGAGGTCCTAAACAGCCGATTGATCGTCTGTGTTGCAATCTCAGCAGCAACATCTTTTTTCTTATAATAATGGCTGCAATTACTTGAGGGGCGAAATACGCAATTGCATTGCACACAAAACATCATGACAAGTTGTCGTCTGGGGGCAGGCCAACTTGCTTCAGATTTATTCAGTGAATGAAACCAGTCGCATGGGTTCAGCTCGCCTGGAACAGGAATTTGCCTTCGCGTCGCGTGTGTTCAAATGGGAACTCGTAATGAAGTCTTCAAACAAACCACTTCTCTCAATCCCGAAACTTTCCATTGAGTTGTGGTTAGGATCAGTTATGTTTATGAAACTGTTTATGTATGTAAAACTGACGCCATGTTTCCCTGTGTTTGGCAAGGGGATCTATTTCACTGCCTATTCGAATTGGCTGTTCTTCTCTGTAGCCACGGCTAAGCTAGCAATAGGAGACGCATTGCCTAAGGCCATATTATAAATGTCTACACATATACAATCAACTTGTGGGAAAATATAATGTCACTAAACATAAACCACCAAGACAATTTGCATTTGGAATGTATTTGGGCTTGAATTAGAGGAAATTATGTGCACAATCCGATCCTCCTTTTTTTGAAATAGTGACTTGCAACGCACTTCCGCATCTGGGTTTTCAGATGGAAATTACTCGGAAAAAAAAGCACTAAGAGGGGTCGAAATTCTTAGAAAGGATTGAAGTACCACATGTCTGCCACCCAGTGGAAAGGAGTATGGGCAAGATTTTACACTCTATTCGACGTGATAGCCCACCTATTTCAATACCGCGACCTGTCGCAATTTCGCGACGACGAAAGTAAAAGGGTTAAGTTAATGGAGCGAGTCAAGCTAAATCCTCATCCCGTTTGGCATGTGCTCCGGATTTCTTATATGATGGCAATGAATTTAAAAGGTTTGTATTTGCACCGTAAGACCACTCATTTTCGGCACATAAGAAAGGTTATTTTAGTTTTTGTGCAAAACTGGGTAAGAGACTACAACGTGCGCCTCATATATTTGATGTGAACCAAGGCACAGCCAACCCTGCCGCTGCACCGCGACTGAAGTGGCTGCACGTCGGACATGCGACTTCTGTTGTGTAGTCCAAATAATTATATATTTTTTGCACGGAAGCAACTCAAAAAACGCTTGCCAAGTGAAGTCGACAAACACACCATTGGTTATTTGTGAAGTTCACTCGGAAAGAAAGGTTTTATTCCTAACACTATTACACCTGCCTAGCAACTAGAGATGGCAACCTGACAACAAATAGGCCTATAATAGGGCGAGTGGACGCTGGCACGTTTTAGCAGCCACTGCTCGTTCTCTTCCACTCATTTAAACTCTTCCACCCACTCAAAATTACAAAAGCTTCGGACAATGTGACTTATTTGGACGGTCGGATGAACTACTTGCCACCGATGTCTGGTTGTGGACGAGCATGGACGGCCTTTCAGCAACACGTGCGCTGGCCCGTTGATGTGGCTGGCTGCTTTCCTCTCAACACCTGCGGTTGCGTTCCTCAACACCTGCGGCTGGGAGGGATGGCCTCCATTGCTGCTTCCGCCGCCCGTTCCATCGATCGCTGCACCTGGAGGTTTTGACTATTGGTGATCCAGCCTGGCTGTTGGCTTCGCCAGCCACCACACATTGTGCTACCTCTGTCCACGGTCTCGTAGTCGTCGCATCGCCCGTCGCGTCTTGCAGCTCGATGCCTCCTGCTGCTTGCTGTTCATCGCCTTCCTCAACGAGCGTCTCCGCGGTTCCGTACGGAACCTTTCGCCGTCCCTCAATAAAACTTCACTGACTTGTTTGGCCACCTCCCGTGGCTAAATTCACCTCCACGACAGGAGCTTCTGGATTTTCATATCCCCACGACCTTTAATCGCCACTCCCACCGTGGTTTTGCTCAACTCTCCACCACCGTTTCCATAGGCCTACATCATGGACAGAAAACCCTCCATACCGTCTATTTTTGTTGTGTCTTTCTGTTGTACTTTTGTCGAGTTTTGTATGTCTGAATGTATGTGTTTTTGTTTTTATGTTGCTCTGTAAAGCGCTTTGGGTGTCTTGAAAAGCGCTATACAAGTCCCATGTATTATTATTATTATTATTATTATTGAAATGCTAGCTAGCTAATGTCACTTGACTGGCAGTTTTTGTTCTGTAGATAAAAGTAGGCCTAGATGTGTCAAAGTACTCACCCAAAATTAGGTTACTTCATGCTGTGTTATGCTGTTTTTCATTCCAACCTTCCATTTTGACACCTAACTTGATGACAGCAAAACTCCTTACCCTTCCATCATAATTATGTTTAGGAACAGGCTAGCAAGGTGTTTTGATGAAGTAAATGGAGACGTGACGTGACGTGATCAGGAAGTGGTTTGATTCGCTATAAAATACTGTGTGTAATAAATTGCAGAGATGATGAAATATCCTAATCCTACGAGTTTTGACTTTGTAGGTCTTTTCATGATCTATGTCAGTTCTGTTCATCACATAATTAAGAAGATCACACAGAAAGTGCATTAGAATGATTCAAAATCCATTAAAAAAAAAAAAACGTAATTTTACGGTTTGGGGAGCCATATGTCATGTCTTGCACTTAATGTCAGTCTGTAAAATATCAAACTTGTATATGTCTATGTCCTGGCATGGTATAGAGCGAAAACGTAATTTCATTTTCCTTGTATGTCTTGTGCATATGGAGAAAGTGATAATAAAAGCTGACTTGACTTGACTTGATATGTGCACACACACACACACACGCATGCACACACGCACACACACATGCATGCCCACACACACATGCACACACACACATGCATGCCCACAGACACGCACGCACGCACAAACGCACGCACACACAGACACAGACACAAACACACACACACACACACACACAGACGTGTGTGTGTGTGTGTGTGTGTGTGTGTGTGTGTGTGTGTGTTGACCTCAGTCTAATTAATTTTCCAGGTTAATAGTTCAGTAAACTTCTCACATACAAGTTCAGTCCGTTTTCTCCATCACACTTCTGACTGGAGAGGAAAGTTCCATGTCAATGTTCCTCAGGTAAGTATTATTCACAGGTGCGGTGAGTAGAACTCTCTCCAAACTCACACAACTCTCTGCTCCGAAGACACTCCTCTGTTATGCTCTTCCTCTCCAGGGTGATCTGGAAGAGTTTCTAACTCGCTCAAACTACTCAGCTGCTCCAATCATTGATTGTTGGTGTCTGTTAAAGGGGTATGCCACTATTTTGAGGCTTAATACAGTTAAAATCGTTGGTCAGGGTGTATAAAAGGTGGTAAAGTGTCTTAATTTTCATGTTAAGCAATGTCTTGCTTTAAGACAAGTTAAAAGAGGGATTATGTAGCTAAGCTAGTGAAAGTCAATGCATCACTGTAGCATATGGCTGTCATGTTGACTGTGAGTGCGTTCCAATATGCGACCTTGAGTCCTCCACTTGTGCTCTCGAAAAACCTCAATTGTAAAGTCCTTTTCTCATTTGCAAACTGGAGAATGGTGAATGAAGAATAGTTCCCCAGAAGTTGTTTTGGCTAGGCTGACAGCGGGAACACTTAGTTGTTTTCTCCACGGGGCATCAGCGAAACGTCAGACCACAAGCACAAGTGGAGGACGCAAGGTCGTCTATTGGAATGCACTCTGGATCTTCTGTACTAGATGTCGTAATCGTAGGCAGTTCTCAAATCCTCATAACATAACGATAACAGAAGATCCAGAGTGCATTCCAATAGGCGACCTTGCATCCTCCACTTGTGCTTGTGGCCTCGTACCAGGAAGTAATACCTGAACATTATAACAGCTTCTGGATCTTCTGTACTGGATGTCGTAATCGTAGGCTAACATATTGGACTGCACTCTGGATCTTCTGTACTGGATGTCGTAATCGTAGGCTAACATATTGGACTGCACTCTGGATCTTCTGTACTGGATGTCGTAATCGTAAGCTAACATATTGGACTGCACTCTGGATCTTCTGTACTGGATGTCGTAATCGTAAGCTAACATATTGGACTCCACTCTGGATTTTCTGTACTGGATGTCGTAATCGTAAGCTAACATATTGGACTGCACTCTGGATCTTCTGTACTGGATGTCGTAATCGTAAGCTAACATATTGGACTCCACTCTGGATCTTCTGTACTGGATGTCGTAATCGTAAGCTAACATATTGGACTGCACTCTGGATCTTCTGTACTGGATGTCGTAATCGTAAGCTAACATATTGGACTGCACTCTGGATCTTCTGTACTGGATGTCGTAATCGTAGGCTAACATATTGGACTGCACTCTGGATCTTCTGTACTGGATGTCGTAATCGTAGGCTAATAGGAGTAAGGGGAAGTAGCGCCCCTCTAGGACACAGCCTCTCCTGACATCACATGTGTGTGTGTGTGTGTGTGTATCCTCTCCACTCTCTACCTTACACAAAACCACCTACTCTCTCTCGCTCTCTCTCTTTCACTCACACTCACACTCTCACACACACACTCACACACACACACACACACACACACACACACACACACACACACACACACACACACACACACACACACACACACACACACACACACACACACACACACACACACACACACACACACACACACACACACCTCCTGACATCACAGTGGGCATTTCTCAAAACCTAGTGCACGCGTATTCAAGTGTATTCAGCCTAATTATTCACACCCAGTGATTGGATGCTCCATAGAGTTCACCAAAGAGTACCCAATCACTGTGCATGATTAATTAGGCTGATACACTTGAAAGTGTGCCCACTAGGTTTTGAGAAATACCCTGTGTGTGTGTGTGTGTGTGTGTGTGTGTGTGTGTGTGTGTGTGTGTGTGTGTGTGTGTGTGTGTGTATCCTCACCACTCTCCCTTACACAAACCCACCTACTCTCTCTCTCTCTCTCTCTTTCACACACACACTCACACACACACACACACACACACACACACACACACACACACACACACACACACACACACACACACACACACACACACACACACTCACACACACACACACACAAACACAGACACACACACACTTACTTTCTGGTAACAGTACAGTAAGCCTTTGGTTCCATAATAAATATGGCTGCAACTGAACCTTCAGTCAAAAACTTACAAAAATAAAATAAAGAAAAAAAGAACAAAAAAGAAAGACAAAAAATGACATGTTGGGGGGAAAGGCATGTCAGGCAAGTGAAAGAAGGAAGTGAAAGTCTATTTCTCCATTTTGAGACGAGCTAAGACTACCAACTCCTATCTCTTCACTGCTGTGTTTCCTTCGACAGTCTGCAGTTTAGAAACGTTTTGTGTAAGTACATCTTACTTGACTTAACTTGTTTGGAAACAAAAGAGTTTATGGGTCTTTGACAGTCTTGTAGTGTTCACATCCCCTTTTAATTTCAGACTTGTTAAATGTGTATGATTGTTGGCTCTGTGTCATTTGCAACGGTCCGTGTAACACAGTGTGTTGCTCTATTTCCTCTACCCTGTCAAAAAAGAAATCTGCTTGGGCTGGTAATAATAATAATAATAATAATAATAATAATAATAGATCGGATTTATATTGTCTTGGTACTCAAAGCCACTGTTCATGGAAAGATATGGTCTGTGAAAGTGTAGGGTTTTTTTGTTTTTGTTTTCCCCCCCTACTTCGATAGCCTTCTCTAACTGTATGTGTCTGGTTGTGGACGGTGCAACACTGACATTTACATGCTGTGGACGGTGTAACACTACCATTTACGTGCTGTGGATGGTGGCATTTACGTGTTATGGACGGTGCAACACTGACATTTACATGCTGTGGACGGTGTAACACTGACATTTACATGTTGTGTTTCAGCAGAGATTAGTGCAGAGTTTAATTTCAAGTTTATTACTGCTGCCCTATCAACAATATCCTGTCGGACCTATTCGTTTTGTAACTAAGACTGACTACGAAACATTCTAAGAAAAAAAAAAGAACTGGAATATTTTAGAGCCTTCCCTGTGCCATCCTTAACTCATTGAGTGCCAGCCATTTTCAAAATCAGACTTGGGGGTTGCCAGGCTTTTTTCAACATCTGAGTGTTTTTTTAAGAGCCATAAAATATTGAGCTCTTTGTTCATGTCAACAACAAACATACCAGATCAACGTGTTGGGCCCCACCCCCCATAAAAAAAAACGCAGTTGACTTGATATCAAGTCTTTGGCACTCTGCCATACATTCTGAAAAGACGTGTTTTCAAGTCCATGGCACTCAAAGAGCTACAGACACGAAAGTAGCCTGACTAATCATGTTTACATGTAACCTACTGTATACGTTCTACAATTAGACTACTCATACAAAATTAGTGAGGGCCACAATATGATAGATGTCACTTTGTCACTTTATAGCCTACTTTGTATAGAAACTGTCAATGTAAAGTTGTTGGTTTTTTTTTTTTACTGGTGGAGACTGGCCGTCTGGTAATGCTATTAATAATAATTAAGATTAATATAATTTATAAGGTTGATATTCACCAGCACACGCTGATTCAGCAGATAATCCAACTGTGCAGTATGCTCGAGCACCTCCAGGATTTAAGTTAGAGGCGTGAAGAAGTGGCGGCACATGATTGTAGTATTTAAAATAATTTTGGTTCATAGTTTAGGCTATTTTACACATCTAATGGAAGTTAAAATAGGCTACTAAACTGTTGGGAAGCAGGCTGTGCATTTTCGCCCAAGTGAAAGGTAAACAAATAGCCTAGCTATTATTGCTCACTGGAGTTTTATTTCATTTCTCATCATTCCATTCTGAGCTGCAGAAATGATTGATCATAGGCGCTCTCTGATGGGCCGCGGTTGCCCTGCTACGAGACCGGCTTAGGCAACCCGGAGACAATTCTCTGTCTGGATGTGTACGTATGTGCTAGTTGTTTTTGACACGTTTGCACCTTTGTACCTTTTTGCAGATGTGGATGATTGAGCAGTGCTCGATTTCTATGCATCCGTGATGCCAACATAATTTTCGTGCGCGCGCACACACAAACAAACACGCACGCACGCACACACACACACACACACACTTACTTTCTGGTAACAGTACAGTAAGCCTTTGGTTCCATAATAAATATGGCTGCAACTGAACCTTCAGTCAAAAACTTACAAAAATAAAATAAAGAAAAAAAGAACAAAAAAGAAAGACAAAAATTGACATGTTGGGGGAAAAGGCACGTCAAGGAAGTGAAAGGAGGAAGTGAAAGTTCTCCATTTTGCGATGAGTAAAGAACTTCAATCACTTCACTGCTGTGCTTCCTTCGACAGTCTGCAGTTAAAAAAACGTTTTGTGTAAGTACATCTTACTTGACTTAACTTGTTTGGAAACAAAAGACTTTATGGGTCTTTGGCAATCTTGCCATTTTAATTTCCCACTTGGCAAATGTGTATGATTGTTGGCTCTGTGTCATTTGCAACGGTCCGTGTAACACAGTGTGTTGCTCTATTTCCTCTTCCCTGTCAAAAAAGAAAATTGAACTGTGCTTGGCCTGGTAATAATAATAGTAATAGATTTATATTTTCTTGGTACTCAAAGCCACTGTTCATGGAAAGATATGGTCTGTGAAAGTGTAGGGTTTTTTTGTTTTTGTTTTCCCCCCCTACTTCGATAGCCTTCTCTAACTGTATGTGTCTGGTTGTGGACGGTGCAACACTGACATTTACATGCTGTGGACGGTGTAACACTACCATTTACGTGCTGTGGATGGTGGAAAACTGATATGACATTTACATGTTGTGTTTCAGCAGAGATTAGTGCAGAGTTTAATTTCAAGTTTATTACTGCTGCCCTATCAACAATATCCTGTCGGACCTATTCGTTTTGTAACTAAGACTGACTACGAAACATTCTAAGAAAAAAAAAAGAACTGGAATATTTCCGAGCCTTCCCTGTGCCATGCTAATGAGCTCCTTAACTCATTCTGTACTGGATACACGCACGGCTACACGCACGGATGCACGCACACAGACACACACACACTTACTTTCTGGTAACAGTACAGTAAGCCTTTGGTTCCATAATAAATATAGCTGCAACTGAACATTCAGTCAAAAACTTACAAAAATAAAATAAAGAAAAAAAGAACAAAAAAGAAAGACAAAAAATGACATGTCAGAACTGTGTTGGGGGGAAAGGCATGTCAGGCAAGTGAAAGAAGGAAGTGAAAGTTAGCTTCTCCATTTTGCGACAAGTAAAGACTACCAAAGAAAATGGAATATTGTACAAGAACGACCACTAGCTGGTGTGGCCAGGAGTGGCACTGCAGCTATGTTATCGCAGCCAAGTAAATAATGAATGGGTGCCAATGGGGCTGTACGCTTCTCATAGAACTATCTGCCCGTGTGATTTTTTCCCTGGAAACAATGGAGTCGCGTTCGATAGATATGAGTAAGTGAAAGCATTTGCCGACACGTTTGCATCTTGTCAAGTGTTAGATTCGTGAAAATTACCCTTTTTTTCAACTATAGCAATGACATAACACGTGACAATCGACTTTACGGCACAACGCCATTTGTTTTGTAGTTTTAAGTCTGACTTCAGATGTCGATGTGTTTAAAGTTATGTTAGGATTGTTGCGGACACCTATTATTTATTGCATTTAAGGTGGTGGAAAAGCGGCATGTGTACATGGGGTAAAGGAAATGACTGCGCTCATCCTTAAGAATTTGGGCACCTTCAATTAACATGTTGGACGGCGGTGGGGGGTTTTGAGGTGTGTGTGACCGTAGATGTCTGCTAGGATCAGTCAGAGTACGTCTCTCGTCAGCTCTGGTCGTGAATAGTCGCAGAGATTCCTCAGCCAGCAGGTATTAGCCGAATGCTAGCGTGTTGCAGGACAAAACTAACACGTCTTTGGGAGAACAAAGCCATGTCAGGAACTTTTAACTTCACTTCTAATACAACTTCCATATGTAACAGGGTGGTGTTACAGAAATTAGTTTTACGACTACGCCAGTCTCTGTTGAGGGTGAGACAGCCCTTTCAGTAAACATTTCAACCAAGTTCCCCACTCAGGATCAGGTAAGAACAGACAGAGAAAAAAGGAGTCCCATGTGCTTTGTATTTATTTTCAGTATTCTCTTTTGAAATGCATCTCATTTTTACATTTAGATGGCAAATGCATGACATGCACATGAGTTAGCAACCATGCAATGATCTGTGCACATAGCAATAATTTCAAATGTACAAATACAGGGCCTCAATGAGGGCAAGCAAGAGTACTACACAGCAAGCAATCACAAAAGAAATGAATAAAACAAGCACATGCAACTCACAAAAGAAAAAAAAAAGTAAACAAAGTTGCTGTTCCTTTGAAGCTGTTTTTCTGTGTTTACAGAATCTTCTTACACTGCACACACACACTGGATTGGTTCCCCTCAAAGATAGCCTACGTACTATTGGACCAAAATCTTGTACAGCACAGATAAATACTAGTTGTCACATCTAATCATCATTTAGCACATCTGGTTACCATCTAAATCACATAGCACATATAGCAAAGAGCATATGGAGCATGGGCGGGTGCTAACCCAGTTGCAGCAGAACAGCGACTCTCCCTTGACCAGTGGAACTGTGAATAAATCCACCTGTAATACAATAACCCATTACTAATTGGCATTGGGAAATCATCGAGACGGAGGATGGAAACTCATACTTACTGCAACTGTAGGATGATAATGAGTAGCGAGCTCACTGCTCGACAAGGCCAACTCAAACTGCCCACTAAAAAGAGTGAAGGCAATGTCAGTCACTAATGCAAAAATGGTCATTTATGCAAGAGCACCAATGAAACAGCCTACCTTCAGCAAAAGTCAGTAACATTCCAGCCAGTTTTCACCAAAGAACCACATAATGGGAGAGATCAGCCATGGAGCGAGCTACCAGCAACGGAGCGAGCTAAACCCAGAACATGGCCACAATCAGTCATCAAGTACAGACTAGACAACGAGAACACCGGTACACCAATGCATTACTATTAGTACTCGGTGCTTACCTTAAGTTGCAGGGCCCTCGACAACTTGGCTCCCAGCTACCTGGAGCCCTGATGCCAGCCACCACCAGGTGCTTGGCTACAACACAACAACAGGAAGGAAGACCGGGGCCCTGTCACACACTTTATACCAAAATAAAAGTCCTGCCAGTAATGGGCCAGCCAATCACAGACAAAGGACCAAAATCAGTCAGATTGAGGGGTGGAGCCCAATCTGCCACACATGATAAGGTACAGAATGTGCACACATCTTTACAAACCAGAGAACAGAACCGTCACAAATCCCTGCTGAGCCATTTAGCCCAATAGGCTCCCATTCATCTTTTACTTGGTTGCGTTCGCCAACGGGGCTATAATGGGAGCCAATGACAGATGTCTATCTCATGGCTTAGACTAGAGAATTTCTGAGACTACCAACTTCTACCTCTTCTACGGTTGCGCTTCCTTCGACAGTCTGCAATTTAAAGGGGCTTTCCACCAGTGGAGACATGAATATGTATTGAAAGTGGGTCATCTACAGTATGTAGTAGAATGGTAGCATACATTTCTAATTTGGTACCATCTTGGCTGAGAAAAGTCAGAAAATGACTTTTTAGTGCTTGTGGATTTGTGACAACAATCCCCATAATGCACTGCAATGCTCAAGTTCCACAGGCCACACCCAGTTATTTGGGACTCTATGCATCATCCCTCACTCAGCTTGCAGGCAGTGTTGCCAGATTGGGCTGTTTACCGCCCAATTGGGCTGCTTAGGATGGCCGTGTGCGTGTGCGGGTAAAAATGGCATTTAGCAGAAAAACCTGCCCAATTTTAGCCATAGAAATCAGCAGAATTGGGCGGGATTTTGAGCTTCTTGGCGGGTATTGAGCATTTTTTGGGCTGGAAGACATCTGGCAACCCTGCTTGTAGGTGCATCACAGTGGGACAGACATCACTGGAAAGAAGAAGCAGGAGCACACTGCAGCTTAGTTTTCAAGACTTAATGGGGCACCTAAGTCACGCCCTCTACTTCCTGGTTCATGGGGCAGGGGGAGTCAAAAAATAATTACTGGGCTTGAAAATGAGTGCTTTTTTGACACCAATCCAAACCTTGGACCTCCACCTATGCACCACAAATCCAAAAATCACTCATTTTCAAGCCCAGTAATCATTTTTTGACTCCCTCTGCCCCATGAACCAGGAAGTAGAGGGCGTGACTTAGGTGCCCCATTATGTGCACACACCCGACCAACGTTTCGGTGTTGCTACACCTTCTTCAGAGTCAAATGATAGCAAGAGAGAGACACATTTCAAGACTTGACATTCACAGGTGATCCCACTTGGTTTGGCTAAATTGGTCTCATCTCATTGCAGGTAATTGACCCCGCCCCTCAACACCAGGACAGTAGGCGCGAACAAGTTCACGTCCACGCATACATGCGCATGTAGACAGCAATGCACCCTGGATGAAAATGCTGCATGACGGTTAGATTTCCTGTCAAACTTCTAAATTTCGTCGATGTTGCGTTGACGAGGTGACATGTCACATGGTGTCAAACTATCGCGGGATGCATGCGACTGCAGTCAGATCTTGCAACCTCTGCAGTTGCTTATCCCCTTCAACGCTCGTCGGCGGACTGCCTCCGAGGTCACGCGCTCATGAACTGGTTGGTCAACAACTCACTCACGTGTGTATATGGGTCTTGTCTCACACCTCTACACAAGTTTGCGCAGGTCCCCACTTCAGCTCCTCCTCACTGCCTGTCCCCCCACTCCTCACACGTGGTGTGTTAGTAGAGCAAACCGGTGCGAGCTCATAGTCTCGTTCATATTTGTGGCCGACTGTAAATGCGCTGTATTTAATAACACCCACATCGTGACAAGTTCTCGCTCACGTGCCTTTCGCAACATCGACGCTCGCAACAAACTCGTACGCGCCTAATATTGTAGACAATAGACAGCTTGCCAACTTCCCAAAACAAAACAAAAAAGTGGAAAAACAATACACAAAGAACATTGTCAATAAAACCACAACTACAATTATTACAAGACCACAGCCGCGATGCTGGAGCAATTTGTTACAGAAAACAAAATATATTTAGTTCCTCATTTATGCCCTGAGTAGACCTATGATTTTTGGCCCAGGCCCGAGCCCGAACCCGAACCCGAGCCAATTTCGGGTCGGGTCGGGCCTGAAATGTCACTCATTACGTTCGGGTAGGGTCGGGTTCGGCTTCTCTATCGTTGACAGTTTTTTTTTTTTTTTTTTAATAAATAAATAGGCTATGTATGTGCTTATAAAATATATACTAAAACTATGCATGGATGCTAGATCAATGAATACTTTTTATTAAATAAATAACGGCATTTCGGCCGTGTTTTGGCCACGAGAGACACTTGTCATAAGCAGCACGCAATATTGCTTGCGCTCTCGTCCCCACCGTCGTTGTCCTCAATCACGTTATGCTTCTAATCACTTGACTCACGCTGGTTGCTGTGCTGTCACGATTCTGTTTTTTGTAGGCTATTTTTACCAATATATCAGTGAACACAACAAAGGGCATTGAATTTACAAAACCATATCATGCCCAGTTGCGAAGTCAAGCCTAACGGTTTGGGACTCAATGGCATGCGCAGCATCGAATCACTTTCACTTTTACCTCTGCTGAAAATTGGTGGTGGATCTCAAAGTAGGCTACAGAGGGTCAAGATAAACATTCCAGAGAAAGATGGACTCGCGAGAAGTCCCAGTAAAAGTGCATGCAGGGCTTTATAACTGTTTTCATCACCGGCCAAAACGTGTAGCCCATAGAGCATCCTACGGAACGTGCCAATTCCGTTACTTTCGAGAGCGCAGGAACACAGCGCAATACAGTTCAAATGTCAGTAGCGTCGATACCATTACTGCACTATTACAGTCATCACCTCGTTACCCAATTTGAGTAGGGAAATCCTCTTAGGGTTTGCTGATAGAATGCACTGTTTGAGTTGATAATTTAGGGATCTGCGCACAGCACGTTGGCTGGCTGTTTTTTCTCTCTCTTTCAGTTCGAGCTCTCGAGTGTGAAAGAAAGCGCGCGTTTACTCCCCGGCCCGTGCGCACAAGCAGGGCTCTAAATCAACACCAGCCAACTGGCCAAATGTTAGTGCAATTTAAGTTTTGCTGGCAGAAAATACCACTTTACTACACTTTGACCCATTAGGGAGTGTGTGTTTGGCCATATGACGGAAGGTCCGTTAGATATTTCAAATGTCCGGTATTCTGCAATACAGCCGGCCACTTGTCCGGCCGGTAAGAATTCTAGCGTGAACACTGGCCTGCATGTTTATACAGTCTATTTAACTTAGAGTTCGTAACAAAATACTTTAATGGCTTTAATTTAAGGGCTTTGATTTGTTATCATAGATCACCCCTCCTTATAAATAAAATTTGAAATTTCGGGCTTCCCTCGGGCTCGGGCCTACACATCCAATAATTAGTCGGCCTCGGGCCGGGCCCGGCCCAATTCCCATGGGCCCATGTCGGTTCGGGCTTGGATTTTTTTACCCGTTCTTACCTCTGGCCCTGAGGCTCCACTGAATTTAGAGTATGAATCCAAAATGCCTTTCCACAAAGCCTCTCTGTCTAAACGTCTGCAATCTTGTCCTGGTGTTGGGGGGTGGGGTCAATTACCTGCAATGAGATGAGACCAATTTAGCCAAACCAAGTGGGATCACCTGTGAATGTCAAGTCTTGAAATGTGTGTCTCTCTCTTGCTATCATTTGACTCTGAAGAAGGTGTAGCAACACCGAAACGTTGGTCGGGTGTGTGCACAAAATAAAGTCTTGAAAACTAAGCTGTAGTGTGCTCCAGCTTCTCCTTTCCAGCTATGCCAGTGACTTACTGGCAGTGTTGCCAGATGTGGCTGATGATTTCCAGCCCAAAAAAATGCTCAAAACCTGCCTGGAAGCAATAAATCCCGTCCAATTCTATTGATGTCTATGGGAAAGATTGGGCGAGTTTTCCTGCAAAATGCCATTTTTACCCACAGACGGCCATCCCAAGCAGCCCAATTGGGCGGGAAACAGCCCAATCTGGCAACACTGCTCACTGGAGCCTCATTGCCAGTGATTTCAAAAGCACTGGGACACTGATCTGTGATAGGTCTGTTAGAGCATTAGGTCCAACCCCCTATGGGCAGGGTTGAAAGGGTGGGGAAAAAGGCTTGTAGTCTCAACAGAAATCCACCTCTCTTTCACTTCCTCTGTCAATGATGCAAAATGACGATTTTTACATCATTGACGGAGGAAGTGTTAACAGATGAATGCGGATTTCTCCTATCTCAGGGGGAATTGAGAGATTTTTGCAAGACCATTCAAAAGTATGACTGGGTGTCTAGCAATGGAAAGCCTAATGCAAAATGGGTGGAGTGTCCCTTTAAACACGGTTTGTGTAAGTACATCTGGTAACACTTTACAACTAGAATGGCACTCGATAGAGCGCAAACCTTCGCCTACGCCACTTATTTTTTTTCTGGCCATCTTCAGAGTGTGAGGCATAACATTCTTCAAATTTTGGTGTTAGTTTCATTGGAATCGGACCGGAATATCGTAGATTAATCTCACTGTGATTTTGAAATTAATCTAGATTAATCTATATCAAAATGGCTCAGTCAGAATAGACACGCTAGCGAAATAATGACGAAAAAAAAACAAAAAAAACCTTGGGGTTTTTTAAGGTTTCTTAAGACCATTTTTAAGAACGGTCATGTTGATACTAGGTGATGAAAAAAATCACTGCAATAGCCCTATGTGTAAAGTGTGTCGAATATGTTAGGAAGCATTTACAGTTATAAGATACTGTAATTTCAAAATGAACAGCACTATAAGTTGTAGAGAGGCAAATACAGATAAATCTATCAAACATTTAGGCTATTTAAACAAAATGACCTCAACAATTCAGCATTTGATATAGGCCTAGACAGAGAGAGAGAGAGAGAGAGAGAGAGAGCGAGAGAGAGAATCTGCCACTGACTGTTAAAAAGAGCTGCGCGCTCCTTTAAAAGAGGGAGGATCTTCGCGCAGGCAAAGTGCACACAGAAGAGCCAGGCTACTAGATATCTAGAACCTACAGCACTGGCCCACGGCGATTTGGCCCAAACCTGGCTAACTACATTGTAGTTAGAATGCCAGAGGAGTTAGGCTAGGCTACAACTCGAAATGAATTCGGTTAGCAAAAAAATATATCAAGCGCGACAAGCGCGAGATTTATTACCGTCGGACATCTCACTGAGTCGCAAATGCGCGATCGTAATACAATTGCAAACATTCAGCTAGAGTAGATATTGACAGTTTCAATTTGACAATCTTCAAAATGCATATCACACGGACTATTTTGCAATTATGGCACAGGTAAGATTTCTGGAAGTTGTTTAGGCCTATGTGTTCCATGCAATGAGTGAGGAAATGTAGGCTATGTCGGGCTGAGGCTACTCACACAATAATGTCTCGTTATGCTTCACCTGAAACAATAACGTCTCTCTAGTCACCACTTATGAAAAAGCACTCAGACAACACCTACCACGGCAGAGAGATTAATGTTTTCAGCATGCAAACACTGCTCATATTTAGTTGGTCCGCTGAAACAACAGGTGGAGAGGAGAAGCGACTGGAGCGCAGTCTGAGCGTCTGTCAATCAAATGCTATGATGACGCGCATACCCAAAATCCAAACCCATATTTTGAAAATAGATTAACGTGCGATATTTTCTTTATCGTGCGGTAAGAGTGTCACATTATCGCAGCACGTTAACGCCGATAACGGCCCACCACTAATCGTAATATTACATTTTTGGCCCAGTCTTGACCTCTTATTCAATTCAGCATGCACACGTTGTTCTGGCATATAGTGCTTGGCAAAGAAAAACATTTTTGACCTTTTCGTGACCTTGACCTTTGACCCAATCACTCCCAAAAAGTAATCGATTGTTCCTTGGGTCATGACCAATCATCCCAGTAAATTTCATAAAAATCGGCTCAATTTACGTTTTTGACCTTTTCGTGACCTTGACCTTGACCTTTGACCCAATCACTCCCAAAAAGTAATCGATTGCTCCTAGGGTCATGACCAATCATCCCAGGAAATTTCATAAATATCGGCTCAGTTCTGACTGAGTTATGCAAAGTACAAACAGACATATTGACCTTGACCTTTGATCCAATCACTCCCAAAAACTAATCGATTGTTCATTGGATCATGACCAATCATCCCACCAAATTTCATTAAAATTGGCTCAGTTCTGACTGAGTTATGCGAACTACAAACAAACAAACAAACAGACAGACATATTCACAAATAAATACACGGCCGTCAAAACATAACCTTCTGGCGAAGGTAATAACCTTCCGCTATAAGTGGTTAACTAAAGGTTTGTAGTGCATCTATAATACAATTATTAAGGCTTATTAAACAATTATAAAACGATTGTTTACCACTTACTGTTTTGTGTATAATAATGCATTAGTAGACATATTACTAAAACACTTTCTATAGCACTATAAGTGGTTAACTAATGGTTTGTAGTTTATCTGTAGTACTATTATTAAGGCTTATTAAACAATAATAAAACAATTGTTTACCACTTACTAAACACATTTTGTAGATAATAATTCATTTGTAGACATATAACTACAACACTTTATTTAGCACTATAAGTGATTAACTAATGGTTTGTAGTGCATCTATAATACTATATGCTTATTAAACAGTAATAAAACGATTGTTTACCACTTACTATATGTTTTGTGTATAATAATTCATTTGTAGACATATAACCACCATCAACCCACGCAAAGCAGCTGGCCCAGACAACATACCTGGCCGAGTGTTGAAGGATTGTGCAGAAGAGCGGAAGGATGTCTTCACAGACATATTTAACTCATTGGCTGCCTTAGCCGTCGAATGACGTCATTTCGAATAGTGACGCCCCCTGCCTTCGACGTTGTTCGCCGATAATTGGGTTTTTTTTACAGCCACGCCTTGAGGACAGTCTGACCTATCTTGTGTATAAATTTCACGCCTCTAGGCATGTTCTAACTGTTCCTGTAGGTGGCAGAAGTGTCCTTAGGAACAGTCAGGGCAGGGCATTCGCTCAGAGCAAGAGGGACATGTCAAGACAAAAACATCCCTTTTTACTATTATAATCTCAAAAGTAGCATAGCAAAATCATTTTTGAAAGTAAAGCACCTGTGACAGTAGTCTACTTTCTTGCCCTCTGATTTTAACACAGGTATTCTAATGATTTTAGTGTCAGAGCCGGACAAAAAAAAACTTCCTCTCATGACCAAAATACACCCCCCTGTTGCCCAAAATACACCATGTTCAACCAGAGATGATCTGTGTGGCAACTGTTTCATTTTGGATAATGTGATCAGCCTACACAACATCAGGATGATGCGTACAAAAGATCATCTAACAGGAAAATGCACAGGACTAGTGGTCACCTCAGTTGGGATGGGAATGCTTGGCTATTGTTTGCTACGCTAGCTAGCTAGCACGAAATCGCTAACAACTTACAACTAAGCCTAAATAAAGGAGCCTTGGTAAGTCAACTATTTTTACTCATTCTACAGTTACAGTTATGGATCTGTATAGTACGATCAGCTCACTGTATCATCAAAAAGACAGGGGGGTGGCAGATTCTTGGAACAGAGTAGCCTTGTCTGGTCAGATGCAGTCAGCTCACATGAGAAAGCATTGCACTTAGCCTCAGACCAGCTAGCCTTCACCACTCCAATCGGCTTGTGAAATGTTGGATATGTGATCAGTACTTCATCAAAAGAAAATTCATTGAACAATATATGACAAGATCACTATAGCAGAAACATGATGACAGTAATCATCAATCTGCAAATTGTCCGCTCTGCCAAAGAAGCAGCAGTAAGCTAAGTTGTGCTGCCTGCCTGCTTGCCTGCCTGCCTCCCAGTTCACACGGTACGGGAGGAAACAAACCAGCTGTGATTTGTTCCCCAACGAGAGGACGACAGGCTAAACAGAGGGACTATGAGACAGTATTTCTGTGAGTTTAGTATTTCATGGAGTAACGTGCACATGCTGTCATGATCCATTGTGCGCGCCAGCAACAAACCAAAACATTATTGTTTTCAAGCCCACCCCGTTATATTTCAGTACATTATTAGGTTGAAAAGACCATACAAACGATCTTTTGTTCTGGCTACAGATGGCAGGAGACTCTGTAATAGCATCTGATAGGTTTGGAGTTGTTAGGACGGTGTCATTATGAGCAAAAACACTTGCAATTATAGTTCAACTTCAAATGGCGTTTTCTCAGCTTTTTGGCTAGAAAGCAGCATTTTGGCGAATTCCACTTATTTTCAACAGATGATTATGGAAGAATGGAAAGGGGTAGAGTGACACCGTTTTTTTCTGATGACAGATGAGCGTCTAATCTGTGTTTTGATAGGTATGGTGTTGACATAGACACAAAACTCAATTTTCTGTGAGCCTCCAAAAAACACCCAAAATGCTGAAAAATCTCTGGCACTCTGGGTTACTCTTTTATGAAAATGGCTGGCAGCCAATGAGTTAACATCTCTCTGGAGCAAGCAGTCTTCCCATCACTTTTCAAAGCTGCTACCATCATCACCATCATGCTTTAATGACTACCGTCCTGTAGCACTGACGCCCATAATAATGAAGTGCTTCGAACGGCTAGTCCTGTCACACATCAAAGCCACCCTACCCCCCACCCTGGACCCCTACCAGTTTGCATACAGAGCCAAGCGATCCACGGAGGATGCAATTTGCTCTGCCCTCCATCCAGCCCTCACCCACTTGGACAATAAAGACTCATATGTGAGAATGGTGTTCATTGACTTCAGTTCAGCATTCAATACCATAATACCACAACAACTCATCAGAAAACTGGACAAACTAGGTTTCAGCACCTCCCTCTGCAACTGGCTGCTGGACTTCCTGATGCAAAGACCACAAGTAGTACGGGTAGAGAATAACACCTCAAGCACCCTGACCCTGAGCACGGGGGCTCCGCAAGGTTGTGTTCTCAGCCCCCTGCTGTTCCAGGGTGTCTACAGGTTTGACCAAGTCAAAATTAAGACATTTTAAGACTTTCAATACCATTTTCCAGAAAAAAATTAAGACCAACTCACAGCATTTACAGGTTTTACCAAGTCAAAATTAAGACATTAAGACTTTTCAATACCATTTTCCAAATGAAATTAGGACCAACTCGCAAGATCATACACAGGTTCAAATGAAGCACAAAAACCAATTGGTTATTTACATTAATGTAGCCGTTTGAAAACACAAAACTATACACAATAAAACTTTACACTAAATAAAATTCAATAATGTGTTCTAAATTACACTACATGACTACAACTCCCGATTTCCGTCGCGAAATTCATCAGATGGCTGACATAATTATTCCTCCCTAAATTAAGCTCCACAAATTTAAGACATTTGGGTTGAAAATTTAAGACAAAATAAGACTTTTTAAGGACTTTTTAAGACTTTTTAAGGACCCGCGGCCACCCTGTGTTCACACTGCTGACACATGACTGCACAACGACCCACAGCACTAACCATCTAGTGAAGTTTGCGGATGATACAACACTGGTGGGCCTCATCACTAAGGGCGATGAGACTCACTACAGAGAAGAAGTAGACCTGCTGGCCAGATGGTGAAAAGACAACAACCTCTTGCTGAATGACAACAAGACCAAGGAGATTGTTGTCAACTTTCAGAGGGTCCAAAAACAACTGCCACCACTGACCATCGACGGCGATGCTGTGGAGAGAGTGAGCAGCACCAAGTTCCTTGGAGTGCACATCAGCGACGACCTCTCTTGGACCACCAGCACTACATCACTGGCGAAGAAGGCCCATCAGCGTCTCTACTTCTTGCGCAAACTAAAGAAGGCAATGATGAATGAAACGAATTGGTGCAAGATGAGAAAAAAAGCCCACAAATCACTAAAACAAAGCAGAATAATATACAAACCCCAACTCCGGTGAAGTTGGGACGTTTGGTAAACTGAGAATAAATCAAAATGCTATCATTTTCAGAACATTCAATACATTCCTTAGATGGAGAATAGTGAAAAGACAACATATCAAGTGTTAAAATCGAGAAAAAATATTGTTTTAGGGGACATATGTACTCATTTCTTATTTGATAACTGCAACACATCTCATATAAGTTGGGACGGGGATCAGTGAAATGTTACAAACATCCAAATAAGATGAAATAACAAGGAAGAACATTTCAAAATGAATTGTACTGATGAACAATTTGAGTGTCCAGGTATAAGACAATCACAGAGAGGCTGAGTCACTCACTAAAGATCCAGAAGGAATAATTACCATAGTTATTACATTGAATTACCCTTGATTTACCATGATTGAGTGTATATAAGACATATTTGTGTCATATTTGTGTCATTAAAATCATTGTATAGGTTCATGACATCATGTGATATATATTGGCTGTCACTCTAGCACTCCGAGCTACATTACAGCTAGTTAAAACTTGACCATATTAAGGACGCTTCATGTGTGCAAATGATAGAGGGGTTTAACATTCCCCTATCCACCCGAGCTCACTTTAAATAGACCCAGAAGGCATGGGAAACTGTAATTTGCTTACAGAAGTCAGCAGAAGTTGCAGAAGTCAATTCATTTTGAAAATAATATATAGAGTCTTGCACATCCTGTACTACAGTGAAAATTGACATGCAACTTATGTTAGTGCTAACTTCAAAAGTCAGCCTCCTTGATGGCATGGGGGTGCAGTAGTACATTGGTTAAACAGTTCTAACTCACCTGTAGAATTAAATACAGTACTGAATGAAATAAATGGGTTTTAAACAGCATGAAAAGCTATAGTACGACGGATGGGTGATTTGATCGTGCACTTTTGAGTAAAAGCATGAAAATCGGTACACATATCCTTCTTGATATGCTGATTAATATTAGCGTTGGAGGCATATCCTTCTTGATATGCTGATTAACATTAGCATTGGAGGCGTCATGAAAAATTCATCGTTTTCAAGATGGCCGCCAAATCCAATAAGACCGACCCATATTAATGAATCTACCTGAGACTTGGTAGTAAAAGCATGAAAATCGGTCCATATATCCTTCTTGATATGCTGATTAACATTAGCATTGGAGGCGTCACAAAAAAATAATCGTTTTCAAGATGGCCGCCAAATCCAATATGACCAACCCATATTAATGAATCTACCTGACACTTGGTGGTAAAAGCATGAAAATCGGTACACATATCCTTGATATGCTGATTAATATTAGCATTGGAGGCGTCGCGGGAAAAAAACATTGTTTTCAAGATGGCCGCCAAATCAACTGGTAGTTTGTGGTAAAAGCATGACAATTGGTACACATAGTTACTTCTTTACAGTAGATGCTTATTCATATTAGGAATGGGGCCATGAACACTAATCAAAAATGAAATATAACTGTCCCATATTACAATACAATACATTGCAATGTGTATTAATATAGCACAGTATCACAACTATGAAGTTTATTCAAAGCGCTTTGGAAAAAGACGCATACATACACATTCACACACCAGCTGTGCACAGTGTGCAGACTGCCGTACGGCACCGGTTGTCACGCGACACACACACACACACACACACACACACACACACACACACACACACACACACACACACACACACACACACACACACACGCCAAATCTTCACATCATTATCATGGTCTAGAAATGAATCCTAATACTCAAGTTATATTTTACATACCCTGGGTTGACTTTTTGATGGCCATCATGTTCCAACAGTGCCATTCACCATTTATTCAAAGTTTATGTCAATCTTTTAATTAGGCATTATTGGCAGTTTGATTGATGTTGGCCGTAGTGTATACCATAGCCTGTGAAATCCTACTATTTTACACAATTGTTCTGATCTGAAATGTAGCATGGATTCCATCCCTCAGTGAGGGTACAAGATCTTGGGGTTCAATCAGAGAATGGGTAGGCGTGTAAAGGCAATGGCTGCAGTTTGTTTGAATAGATACAACTGACATGATTGGATATGGGCTACACATATGCCAAATACCACATTCTTAACGACCTATAAACTGCCATGGGCAATCGTAAATCACAACTTTACTATGAGAAATTGCATAACCACCAGATTATCTTACTTGTGAGATCAACTTGTGTTAACCAGGCAAGATATACCATACAACTTGCATTGGGTGCAGGATTGCAGTTTGTTTGAAAACCTTGTGCAGCTAGAAGTAGTCATCAACTATTGGTTTCTTTGAAGTAAGCAATCATAACAATGTCCATGAATTAACAAATCAAGTGAACTTTCTCTCTAGCAATCTTGAAATCCTGGCCCGTTTGGAATTTGTACAAGGCCTATGCAGCTATCACTAAGCGCTAGAGGTGGTGTACATCCCACAAGCCCCTCAAAAGCCTTGGATTTGTACATAACGCTACTGCCGCATTACCTATTTGAGGCCTCAAGAATGCAAAAACCTATAATGCAAACAAAGTCAGCAATCTTCAAAGTGTAAGGCTTTAACACTTTATCAGTTCATGTACCTATTATAGAGTGGAAGAGGTGGCGCAAACTCTTGCACCTATTCTAAAGTTATCACATTACAGAAAATAATCTATTGTGGTGGTGGCAGACACAGTTTGGGCAAAACCATAACATATGCATCACTTCATTTGATAACATGCCAATAATGTTTAATCATTGTCAATGGTATTTTGTGAGTGTTAATTATATGCAATGCCAAAATATTTTTGTAGAAAAATATGTAATTTCTTATAAACACTATCTTAGTTGGCCATTTTGAAAATGTGTTTTTTTCCCCACAATGCCTCAATTTCTAATATTAATGAGCACATCAAGAAGTAAATGTGCACCAGTTTCCATGGTTTTACTAAAAGTGCCTGAAGGATTTATTAAAATGCGTTAGCCATATTTTATTTGGCCGCCATCTTGAAATTTAAACTTTTTTTTGCAAAGTATCGAGTTCTTTTATCAATCAAAATGGATGTGGCGGCCATCTTGAAAATACAGCATTTTTAGCAATGCCTCCAATGGTAATATTAATCAGCATATCAAGAATGATATGTGTACCGATTTTCATGCTTTTACTACCAAGTGTCAAGAAGATTCATTAATATGGGTGGGCCATATTGGATTTGGCGGCCATCTTGAAAATGCAACATTTTTCGCTACATCTCCAATGCTAATATTAATCACCATATCAAGAAGGATATGTGTACCGATGTTCATGCTTTTACTACCAAATGTCAGGTAGATTCATTAATATGGGTCGGCCATATTGGATTTGGTGGCCATCTTGAAAACAGTGCATTTTTCGAGACGCCTTCAACGCTAATATTAATCAGCATATCAAAAAGGATATGTGTACCGATTTTCATGCTTTTACTCAAAAGTGCACTAGAAGGCCCTTTTGTGTGTCCTATCCGCCGAGCTACTACTCGTGCTTTGTATTTTGAAGGGAGAGCTTCGATTACTGCCACATAGTAATAGTCTAGGCAATGGGTGCTATATACTGGGAGAATTGCTCGGAAGGTGATAAAAGCATAAAACTTGGCACAAATGTTCATTAGGACATGCTTATTCATTTCAGGGGTGGAGCCACTCAGAATTCAGCGTTGCCTAGCAACAGATGCTAGGTAAAGCATCATCCTTAGCAACCAGCATCAGTAATACAGTTCCCGGCAATTTTGTGATGTTATGATGTCTAAATATTGACTCCTTGCCCTAATATTACTAAATATCAGGGGTGGAGCCACTCAGAATCGAATGTTGCCTAGCAACAGATGCTAGGTAAAGCATCTTCCTTAGCAACCAGCATCAGTAATACAGTTCCCAGCAATTTTGTGGTGTTATGATGTGTTGAAATTAACTCCTTGCCCTAATATCACTAAATATCAGGGGTGGAGCCACTAAGAATTTAGCGTTGCCTAGCAACGGTTGCTAGGTGAGGCATCTATCTTAGCAACCAGAATCAGTAATACAGTTTCCAGCAATTTTGTGGTGTTATGATGTCTAAATATTGACTCCTTGGCCTAATATTACTAAATATCAGGGGTGGAGCCACTCAAAATTTAATGTTGCCTAGCAATGGTTGCTAGGTAAAGCATCTTCCTTAGCAACTAGAATCAGTAATACAGTTACCAGCAATTTTGTGGTGTTGTGTGTAAATACTAACTCCTTACCCTAATATCACTAAATATCAGGGGTGGAGCCACTCAAAAGTCAATGTTGCCTAGTAACGGTTGCTAGGTAAAGCATCTTCCTTAGCAACCAGCATCAGTAATACAGTTCCCAGCAATTTTATTATGTCTAAATATTGACTCCTTGTTAAAATATCACTGAAATAATGCATGACAATGTTTCAAATAATAATATGTATGCAATATGTATGATTATGACCCATGGTTGCCAGGCCATTAACTCTCCTGAGCAACAAACGTCAATGATACAGTTTTTTATCAATTCTGTGGTATGATATGTGTGTATCTTGACTTTGCTATATCACTGTATTAATACATCAAAAGCTTATATAGGAACTTGTGCCATTGTGTCTCCTTTGGTGTCATTCTTATGTGAATAATATTCTCACTTTAGTTCTTGAACACATTTGAAGTAATGAGGGGCTTTACGTGTCACTTCAAATCAGGCCTCTCTTTATTTCACTGTATTTTACATGTGCCTAGCACTGCATACTGATCATTCAGAGCAAAAATTACAATTTGGAAAGAAAGATGCCTACATGAACAACATCATGTGTCTGTGTTGTGTCAAATGACAAAGTAATTGTTGACATGCGTACCCAGGAACTAAGTATAAAATACTAAATGGATTGTTACATCATTTAGACAACTGTAACATGCTTTCAAAATAAATGGAATCTGTCTAAAATTATTTAATAACAGCAGATTATAGTCTTTAAATGCAAATAAATGTTTTTCTCTTAACCAATAATTGGTTCCCAGACAGCAATTAGATTTGGGCCGGGTCCGTTTTCAAGTCAGCAGATCCGCATAGCAGTCACAGTCATTTTGCCGATCAGCGGCAGCTCCGATCCGGACCAGTAGTTTGACAGTCAGTTTTGAAGGCTCCTGGTGGATGCGGGCCAGATAAGCAATCCGGACGCGCCATAATAAAATAATTCAGTCCGATTTGAAGGCGCGTGGCGGGTGCGGGCCACATATTGCAACCCGGACGCGCCAAAACTGATTTTTTTTCCCCAACTGTCACTTTCCCGGAACCCTCAGAGAGAGACCGTTCTTCAGTTTACCTCAGCTGAACTCAACTCTCCGCCTGTGTCGCGTCTCGTCCAACACTGCACTGTCGTGACTTGATCATTCAATGGTAAGTAATTATTTAACTTAATACTATGGTAGAAGTAAAATACATTCACTTGCCGTAGCCATTTTCTCTTTCAGCGTTTTACTCCAGCGAGTTATATAATTACCTCCTCTGTTGTGTCGTGAAATGGCTTGGCCGAGCACTGAATCATAACACCGCAGCATCGCGCTAACTTGCTGCTGTCTTTGTGGCTGGCGGGCTGTGGCATCATAAACTTTTGATGAACCCACTCAAAATGTGTCATGATCGGGCTATATGAGTCAATTTTAGCGGCATTAGCAGTAATGGTGATCATCTTTTAGTAAGCGAACATCCCAAACATAGCCTACCTACCCTATCAACACGGGACAGAAGGTAGTTTCTAGTCGACTAGCACTACTAGTTCTGTAACTGGGACCGCTGTGATTTGTATAACATTCGCCAAAAAAGCTAGGTATAGGTGCGAGTGTGAGGTACATGATGTGTTCGATTATTTTCAATCAATTTCTGATGGCTTAATAATCATCACCGTATCCATGTTGTGCCGCCGACAGCAAACATTCTGTGCTGTGCTTTTAGCTCACCTTGAGCTGAATTCATTTGACATCAGTAGTTTGTAACTCCTTGATTGTTGTAGCCTATTTACACAAATCCTAAATGGTCGTATTGTTAGTTTAATAACGGCATTGTGATATAGGCTATAACATGGATTAGGCTTCATCAAAATACTGTGAATTAAAGCTCATGCATGTATGTTGTATGCAAAACGTTCAAACTTTTTTTGTCTTTCTTTTCCTCTTTGCTTTGGGTTGGGTAGAATTGTACGGTAGGTTCAGCCATTCCTTGATCGACCTGACACCAACATTAGGCCTACTCGATGTGTATGAAGCAAGCTGCCTCTGCATCAAGTGAGAGAAGAAGCCGCCACTGAAAAGCTTTTTGGACTGTCATTTGAAGGTATGAGCCGAGAGTTGTAAACATGGATGCCAATTGTACTTGGCCTATATATTTTCACAGTGAAATCCCAATAACTATTATTCATAATTATTTATTCTTTTTCTGCTACAGGACACAAATGAAAGGGCAGGAATTCTGCTCTGCGGCGTTGGCCTCACTATTTATTCAAGAAGCCCTCGGACACCACCAGAATGTATGAAGTAAGTTGTTTTTATGTTATGCATTAAAGCCCATGCATGCTGGCACGCACGCACCATCCCCCCCCCACCCCCCTCTCTCTCTCACACTCCTCACACACACACACTTGTTGTACAGCACTCAATAAGAGCTTGCCTGATGCTGTTGTTTGGTGACCTGAATGTGCATAGAATACCTACTGTCTACTTGAATAGGTTTATTGTATGTTCTATGTATTTCTATGACAAACTTTCAAACTTTTTGTGTTTCTTTTTCTTTTTGCTTTGGGTAGAATAATAAACAGTAGGCACAGTCATTCCTTGATCGACCTGGCATCAACATCGCTCGATGTGTATGAAGCTGCAAGTGAGAGAAGAAGCCGCCACTGAACACCTTTTTGGACTGTCATGTGAGTGTATGAGCTGACAATTTAACTTCTTTAACTGTTGATCCTGCTGAGCCCTATGTAAGTGGCATGATAATGTCTCATTTACACTAATGTATGTCAAGCTGGTCTCAGGCTAACAAGACTACCATGAAATCTTAAAGTTTTGGACAGACGTCCGTCTCAATTTCACCATTGTGTTGTGCCATACTGGACAAGTATTACTTGCTCAGTTTTGACAACCTAATTCTATATTCTGCTGTGCGACTTATTCACAATTCTGCTCCACCACCTCTGAAAACTTTTATCCATCCTTGCTCTGAACAAATTAGCAGAACAACTAGATCTACCACCAGAGGAAATAGTAGCCTCCCAAGCCGGGTAACAGCATAAATTTGCACAATCTGTGTTTGCAGAGCAACTAAATAATGGAATGCCCTTCCCACCCACATAAAAGGCATTACAAACTTTTATTCATTCTCACTTGGAGTGAAGAAATGGCTTTCATGTACCCAGTCTGGTCACCACTAATAGTTTTGCACATACCTGTTTTGACACTGAGCATATGGTAGTTTTTGCATATGACATATTTTAGTGTGTGTGTGTGTGTGTGTGTGTGTGTGTGTGTGTGTGTGTGTTATGTTTTCTTACCTGCCCAGGGAATGCAGATGGAAATTAGCTTTTAGCTATAATGTGGTGCAGGTCATCTTTTTTTTTTAGTATGTAACTAATGTACTTTGCACATGGTCCCTGATGATTGTAAACATGGATGCCAATTGTACTAAGTATTTTCACAGTGAAATCTCATTATAGTGAAGGATGTTAAGTCAATATTCCATAAGAATCTTTCACTTGGTGATACAAGCACCAAATTTGGTTCACAGGTGCTTCAGGACCTACTTTCCCAGAAAAGGTCGCTATCCAGGTGGAAAAACAAGATGGCGGCCATTTTTCAAGATGGCCGCAATACAGATATAATACAGATACCGTTACGGAAGTGACAAAAGCACCAAACTTTGCATCGTGTTTCTTTAGGGTATATGCTGTAATTCTAGCCTCGGAGCCCTCGGAAAAAGAAAAACATTCTACCATGTCATATACAATATGTCATGCATTACCTTGTTATTACATGACATTTTACTTAGCTGACGATGTTAATATAGTCCCGAACTCAGCAGAGATGAAGCAAGGGCAGGGGTAGCCTGCTTGACCAGATTGCTGCAACTACAAAAATGTTCATAGTGTGAAAGTATGGGTGAGTCTGTTCTTACATGTTTGACAGCAAATGTAACATTGTGAAAATGTTGAGAAGATTCTTGGTCTGAATTAAAATGAGCATTTCCCACACTAAAACTATGGTGAGAATAGACTGCTGTTAATGCTCGCTCAGCTGCATCTGAATTGGGAAGTGTCAAGATGATGTCCAAGGTAGCAGGTTCTCCATCCTCTAATTTCCATAACAGATATTTTTTTATGTGTATGAGAGAGAGTAAAGGACAATACCTCTCCATGTGTATGAAGAACCCATAAGATCACCTAATTCTAAATTTTCACAAGTAGCATTATGTCTATAGTGACTGCATTTCAGTCTTTATGAATGGCATTACAGATCACTCAATATACAGTACATGTAGGCTATATCTTCAGTTCAAATCAAATGGGAATGATTTCTAAGTAGGTGTTGAATAAGTAGGCAGAGGTGTGCGAATTGTTTTTTTTCCTCCTGAATTTGCAAACAAGTCCTCACCTAGTACTTGTGTCACAAGTTGCATTACAATAAACTCAGTAATCATTGAGTATTTCAATTGCTACTTCAAAAATGACAGCTGATGGACAACATGTTACCTACCGTAGGTCTTTGCCACCCTTAAGAGAAATATCTATGTTAAAAAACAATTCTATGGTATATACTATAATTCAAGATTTTGAGTTTTAACAGTAACATAACTCATTCCCACTACCTATTTTTGCATCATATTGTACATGACCTCAGAATGTTCTGTACAGTACAGTAAAGTACAGTAGCATACAGTATGGTGCCGTATAGTAAAGTACAGTACAGTAGAGTATAATACAGTAGAGTATAGTACACTACAGCACAGTACGGTGCAGTACAGTAAAGTTAAGTAGCATACAGTACGGTACAGTACAGCACAGTACAGTAACATACAGTATGGTGCAGTACAGTAAAGTACAGTAGCATACAGTACAGTACAGTGTAGTACAGTACATTGCAGTACAGTAGCATACAGTACGGAGCAGTATAGTAAAGTATATTACAGTACAGTAGAGTATAGTACAGTACAGTACACTACAGTACAGCACAGTACAGTAACATACAGTATGGTGCAGTACAGTAGCATACAGTACGGTGCAGTACAGTAAAGTTAGGTAGCATACAGTACGGTACAGTACATCACAGTACAGTAACATAAAGTAAAGTACAGTAGCATACAGTACAGTACATTACAGTACAGTATAGTAAAGTACAATACAGTAGAATACAGTACAATACAATACAGTACAGTACAGTACAGCACAGTACAGTAGCATACAGTATGGTACAGTACAGTAGCATACAGTACGGTGCAGTACAGTACAGTACGGTAGCATACAACAGTAGCCTACGGTGCAGTATACAGTCCCTCCAGTTTTTCGCGATTCAGCGATCGCGTGGATTCATGCAAATTCAATGATATTCCGCATAATTTCACGATGCCGCGTAATTCCTGTAAAGCCGCATTTTTCCCGCAAAATTTCAACATTCTGTGGAGTTTATTGATTTATAAAATGTGACTACAATACCACCGGAGACGAAAACCAATACGAAGCATTTTTGTTAATATGTCACTGAAACATTGAAAAAGAATTGCCTGCTATTTCGGAAGTCGCGACCCTCATCTCAGCTGTTCCGCATCTCTCCTCCCCTCCCTCACACGCAGGTGTCGTGCTGCACACTCATGACCTTTTTTTAACAGCAGGAGCCTAGGCTACTTTTCAGTGCAATCCTGGGTGGAAAAAGTATTGTTGCCCATTTATCCATGACGAAGAAGTGTATGCAGTCATGAAATAGTGTCGGTACTGTCGCACAGTAGCAAACATCTTACGTTAGGCTACATTTGCAGAACTTCTCTCTCCCCTGTCGCTTTCATGAGCATGCTACCCGACGGTCGTTGTCTGATCTTTTTTCAATGTTCGCTAATGTTTGTAATTTAAGGGTCTATGTCTATGCGTAGGCACAAGCCTTCTGATAACAATCACTGTAGTGCCGATCGCAAAGGTTTCAGAAGTGTGGAGTTTTGCAACTTGTTTCAGTCAAGGACACCGAGATAGGAAGTGAACGGCCCTTCCACGCGTTCACTGTGTTATTGCAATAGGCTAAAGTCTTGCGAATCCATGCAACCATGCACACAACCATGTCAACGAGAGCGTGTATGCCATCACAACTTTGCATCAAGCAAATAATATGCAACAGCTTGCAATACGAGCACGAGAGAGAGAGAGAGAGAGAGAGAGAGAGAGAGAGAGAGAGAGAGAGAGAGAGAGAGAGACGCGTCTTCCAACAGGTGACATTGACATTGTAACGCTTGCATACAGCCTGGCTACTGTACCCCGCGACGCTCTTCATTAGGCCTAGTGGTAGGCTATACCCACAAGTATTTTTTCATAACGCGCTGTCCCGTTTTCCCCCGAAGTCATTCTAAAATATCGACAGAGATTTATGAGTGTCGCGGCCATGATTTTTTTTTACACATTGGACGCACTGGCTAATAAGACGCTCTGACAGCTTTTGACAATATTTTATTATTCTATTATATAGGAAGTGTGTTTCTGAATCTCTCTCTCTTTTGTCTTAAGCCTGCTTAGACTGATTGTGGTTTTCAGTTACCAAAAAAACCCAGAAAGGGATGCAAAATCTTTGCAAAAAATGAGAAAATGCCGCAAAATCTTTGCAAAAAATGAGAAAATGCCGCCACAAAATCAGGCATTTTGACCGCAAAAATCACAAAATCCCAGTGCAAAATCCTGGAGGGACTGAGTATAGTAAAGTAAAAGTACAGTAGCATATAGTATGGTGCAGTACAGTACAGTGTGGTATATCACATTACAGTACAGTACAGTACCGTACAGTACAGTACAGTATAGTACAGTACAGTACAGTACAGTAGAGCAGAGTACACTACGCCACAGTACAGTACAGTATAGTCTTGATGACTTGTAGGCTACTTTGACAGCTGTATCCCTCCAAAGCCAATGGCATTTCCACATGCTGTTGTTTAAAGTTTTTGAAAGACTTGAGTGTGTGAGAGAGGGAAGGCAGGCAGATATGTTTTAACGCACAAATAAAAAATAACAAGCAATCAATACATTAAGTGGTTAGGTAGCCAACATGTCATCTAAGTTTAAGCACAAAGTAGACCAGAAAACCATTTTGCTAATACATACAATACATAAAGTATTTGTCAATATACTGTATGGTGTATTGCACATTGATTATTCATAATTTCCCAAGCATAAAGGCCCCTATCACTCCACAGTACACTTAGGACTTGAGATATACATATCTGAACACAAATCAATATATATTTTATTTTGTAATGACCTTATAGAGGTAGATAATCCAAGCTGACACATGATATGTACATGTATTATTCACTTGATTGATATGAAAATTGAGCATTTCACTTGGGCTCCTAGGCTTAAATCATTGAGGGGGTCCTAAGGAAGCATCGTGCAAAGTTTCACGCTTTTGTCAGCTCCGTAACAGTAGTGCCCTTTTTGTCCCATAACCGATTCCAATAATATGTATTGTGGCCATCTAGGAAAATGGACGGCCATCTTGGATTTCAAGTGGCCTGCATGCCTTTTCAAAAGAAGTGTGGGTCAAAGACGAGACGTGCATTTTTTTTGTTCCGCACTCATTTAACTATCAAAAAAGTAAATTAATGAATTTTGAATGTTATGCTGATAAACAGCATAGTCTGGTGTCTCATTTCAGTAACATTTAAAGAAAAATAAATGTTAATGTATGTGTTAAATAATCTCATAAAGTGCAAAAACGTCATTCAGTGTAATGGTCCGAACTTAAAAATCATTAATACATCCTTGAATAATTATGCAAAATGACGAACAAAATTCTTTTTTCACTCTCTGGGCATAATTCTAGAAGTGTTCTTGTTATTGTATCAAAAGCACGTTTCATTACCATTTTGTTTTGATATTCAAATCATCTGGGGACTTTTGTCCGGATTTTCAATTCCTTGGATATCATTCAGTGTAATAAGATCAACATGGTGCTTTTAAATCATAATAAAAAGTGATAGTCACGCACAATATGTGACATCATCAAAAGGAACCCTAGGGACCCCTTAAGTGATGATGCAAAGGGAGAATCTTGTTCTTTAATAGTCAAAAAATCTGTATTTTTATCTCGTGGTAACAGCGTCCACAAAAACAGATGTCATTCAGTGAAATGTCAAAAAACACTTTTATACTCAGATATTCATCCAAACAAGCATATTTTCTAAATAGACATAGTAAACATTGTGGGTCAAAGTCATTGTCTCATGTAGGTGACTAACTGTGTGCTTGTAAAAAGGTGAAAATAAGGTGAAAAGTATTTGGTCGTCCTTCAGTGTAAGAGATGTCATTCAGTGACATGCAGTGTAAGGGCCATTTCATTCAGTGTAATCAGTTCATGGCTGTATATTAAGAATCAAAACGGCAATATAAGTTGCAATATTACTCTAAGATACAATAATATGATGATACTACTTGAAATTATGACTTTTATTGTTATTTCCATTATAACCTTGTTATTGCCATGTAGCATCCATATTACTGGGTAGATTCTGGGATTTTGGAAGTTGTACATGAATTATCAGAACACCCTAAGTCACAATCCCCGAAATATGCAGGTTAACAGACAAAATTTTCTTTTTTATTGTTTTGGGCCTAAGTAGTAGCCTACCTCTAAGCTTGTGATCTTGGAAGTTCTTCAAAACACATTTTAATGCCCCAATATTAAGTAAAATCGCAATTATTTGACAGCATCTATTTCTGTTGTCACTCATTCAGGACGTTGAGTACTGTAGTATGATGGCAATGAAAAGTAGCTGCTTATATAGCCTTTTTTTGCCAAGGCATCATTCAGTGTAATAGTTGTGGTCATTCAGTGAAATGCACATTTTTATGTGAAAATAAAGTCAAATTCTTACGAAACTTATTTGTTTAGCACAACAAATGCGGGGGCATACAACAAATGAATAATTGTGCATTTTAAACTGATTTTCTCTTCAGTGGAAAAACTTCTTAAAGCCAAATGGGTGAAATGCACTCGGTGAAAGACTACAAACACTGCAAAAACTATTTGCAAATGCCTTTTACTAGAAATTTTAGGTTTGATGAAGACCTTAAATATAGGCCTTTACTATGGTATGTAGCTTATTTCAGTTTTTTAACGTCATCTATATGTTTTCTGCATTATCAACTGTTTAACACCGTATTACACTGAATGACATTTTATGGGTGAAAATGGGGTAAAATGCATGTTCCTTACAATTTTCTGAGCAGAAAATAATAAGCTTAATCACTCTACACTCCAATGTATCGAAAAAAGTTGAAGAACGGTGTCAGGGAACAGTTTTATTTTTTGGAGTCCTGAAAACCCTGTTTCGTCTTTGACCCGTGTGTCTAAGGAGTATCTATGACAATTCCAGTGCTTGTATCACCATTTGAACAGTTGTTTCAGTTGCTAATTCATATCTGCATGGCGGCCATCTTGGAAAATGGCCACCATTTTGTTTTTTCACCTGGATAGCGACCTTTTCTAAAAGAGTAGGGTCTGAAGCACCTCTGAACCAAATTTGATGCTTGTATCACCAAGTGAAAGATTGTTTGAGTTATTTGCTGTACTATTAACTATTATTCATAATTTATTCTTTTTCTGCTGTAGGACTCAAATGAAAGGACAAGACTTCTACTCTGCTGGGTCGGCCTCACTACATATTCAAGAAGCCCTCGGACGTCATCAGAATGTATTAAGTAAGTTGTTTTTATGTTATGCATTAAAGCCCATGCATGCTGGTGCGCACACTCTCTCACTCTCACTTACTCTCACACACACACACACACACACACACACTCTCACTCATGCGCAGATTGCACACACATGCACCTACACACACACACACACACACACACACACACACACGCTCACTGTATGTTCTGTGTACGGGGTCATGTTCCCACAGCCCATTGGTCCCACAGCTTATTCCTGCTGCTCCATGTTCCCACATTTTAAAGAAATTATTCAAATATACAGTGCACAGCAATGAGTATAAAAGTAATATTTTGAACACAAGAATAAACAAATTATTGGCATAGTTTAAAATGTGGGTCGTGAATCTATAATCTATGAAAGTGTAACATTATTGATGGAATTATGGAAATAAATAAACATTTTCATGATATTCAAATTTTTTTGGCCAGCACCTGTATGTGTCAGTTCATTCACAATCGTATGTAATTTGTGCCTGCACATACATCTGCATTAAGTCTAACGTTTCCCTTCTGCTTTGTGTGCTTTTTAATATCTTACAGTGTGAAGAGGCAACAAGGGAGAGATGAACGCTATCAAAAATGTGGAGATGGATCTGGCAGCCGACCGCTTTGGCACACACCCAACAAGAAACAAAACAATAAAGAATACTAAAATGCATAATTTGTAAGCAGCTCATTTTTTAAAAACATTGTTTGCTCTTGCTTGAAGGTGCACTGTGTAAAATTGTGGCCAGAGTAGGTATTGCATCTATGGTGCTCATTGAAACTGTGCTGTCTACTGCTAATTTAGATTTTTGCATGAATACCAAAGTGTAGTGAGTTTTGCAGCTAAAAATGTCTATTTCTGGAAATTCAAAATAGCGGACCATGGAGAAGATCCCTCTTTTCATGTATGAAAAATGCAAATTTCCCAGTCATGTTGAATACTTTGGTGGTGGTAAATATCTGTTAAAAAGTTAACATTTGTGAATGGGCATAATGAATTCTGGAAATGAACAACTAAAAATATTCCACGGTCCACCTTTAAATACAAATCCGGATCAGGTCCAGATAAGATCCGGATATGGGCCAGATGAGCCCCAACTGTGTATTACGGATCAGGCCCAGATCATGGTCAGACGCGTATTACGGACCTGGGCCAGATCTGGCCCAGGTCGGCCACAAATTCCAAACATGTGGATTGGACCTGGGCCAGATCCATTCCGGATCCATAATCCGGACCTGTTCCAGCTCAGCGCCATTGTAAAATAAGAAACCGGGCCAGACCAGGATTGCGGACCTGGCCCAAGTGCCTGCCAACATCTGTCACAGATCTGGGCCAAACCCATTTTGCTGTCTGGGTTAGCAGTTGGTTACAATCATGGGTACTGTTTGCCTATTACTGTATTAACCTGATTATTGCAATGTGTACAGAATATACAAACGACTACCAAGTGCTTAGACATTGCATTGTTACAGTCAGCTTTCTGTGCCAGTTATGACAGTTCCTGGGGCTCAAACTCTCTTCAGCCATATGTGAAGGTGTGGAAAACACTCGTATTAAGTTCAAGTTCAAGTTCAAGTTTCAATTTTATTGTCCCCAAAAGGGGCAATTAAGTGTGCAGCAAGTCAACAACATATAGACAACAGATAACAGGACAAACCATAAACCAGGACCTTAACCTTATCCTTACTTAACCTTAAGGGGATTGGGCAGAATCTAGACAAAAACAGACACATCTGGGTTTGAATGAGTGCTTAAGCCACTGCTGCTTACACCGTATCAGTTGTGTTGTCTTAGCCTGGGATACCCCATGTTGCTTTGCACAATCATTCCAGTCTGAAAAACTTGGAAAGCGTGGATTCTATCCCTCAGCGAGGCAACTAGATCTTGGGGGCCAATCAGAGAGTGGGGAGGGGTGGAAAGATGATGCTGTGTATTACAGTACTTGACAAATGGAAACTTTCAGTTTGTTACAGTAACTGAAACAATTGGCTATGGGCTACATAAGTGCTATATAAAAATGATGTATAGTTATTATTATTAGATAAGCACTTTACGAGAATAAGTTAGAATGGCAAGAATAACAAAGAGGATATTATCTCAGATATTGATGGTATATAAACTCTTGAACCATTAATGCAGTGATATTAGGACAAGTACTCACGATTCAGACATCATGACACCACAAAAGTGCTAAGAAACTATCAGTGATGCTGGTTGCCAATGAAAATGATTTGCATAGCAACCGTTGCTATGCAACATTGAATTCTGAGTGGCTCCAGCCCTGAAACTGACAAACATATCCTGATGAACAAGGACTCAAGACTCAGACATCATGACACCACAAAAGTGATAAGAAATGCTATCAGTGATGCTGGTTGCTAAGGAAAATGCTTTGCCTAGCAACAGTTGCTATGCAACATTGAATTCTCTGTGGCTCCAAAGGCTCCAGAGAGACAGAGAAGGAGTGGAGACATCATGACACCACAAAAGTGCTAAGAAACTCTATCAGTGATGCTGGTTGCTTTGCTTAGCAACCGTTGCTATGCAACCTTGAATTCTCTGTGGCTCCAGAGGCTCCAGAGAAGGAGTGGAGTGGAGTGGAGACATCATGACACCACAAAAGTGCTAAGAAACTCTATCAGTGATGTTGGTTGCTAAGGAAAATGCTTTGCCTAGCAACCGTTGCTATGCAACATTGAATTCTCTGTGGCTCCACCCCTGAAATCGATAAGCATATGATAATGAACACTTGTGCCAAGTTTCATGCTTTTATCACCTTGCGAGCAATTTTATCACCCATTGCCTAGACTATAAGGACAAATTGCATTCTCTACTATGTTTTAACAGTTTAACTCCAACATAAGGACCAGCAGGACATAAAATGGCAGGTTTTTGGTCAAGACCTGTCACACTGTAAGCACTACAGAAAGGAAAACATTGCAAAACATGAAAAGGAATACACCTACCATTTAAGCTGTTGAAATCATGTCCAAGATAGGAATCTACACTGGTTTTATATAAAATCATCTCATCGGTTAATGCTATTAACTTTTAAGTGTTGTCCTTTGTTTTGTTTTTAGTCTTCCTTGACAATTGTTGCCTTTTATTGTCCCCGTCCCAACTCTTTTGAGACACGTTGGATTTACATATTCATGAATATCCCCAAAAACAATAATTTTGGTCAGTTTTGATGGCTGATATATTTTCCTTGTACCGTTCTCCAACTAATGTCAGGCTTTTTGAAAATGGCAGTATTTTGTTATTATTCACAATTAATACAAGTAATAATGGCTATAGGCCCATGTACAATTGACTTATTCAATGTTTCCATATGTCTGAATTGTATTGGGTATCAGTTTCCTTTACATTGGACAAACACAATATGATACCATTTCTTGATGAAGTCAATCTACACATAAATTTATACATGAGATTCCTTAGAATAGCCTGAAATGGGGGGACATTTACAGAGACAAACAGAGCACTTGCACTTTCCCACCTGGGAGCCTTGAGCAAGGGCAAGGAAACGGGTCAGGGGTGAAAAGGGTGAGAAAGGTGCGGCATGGCGCGGTGGCACGGAGTGGCGCGTGTGCTGCAGCGATGTGCGCACATGTGTGGTGTGCAGTGGCGTTTTTGGGGGATACTGTTGTATAAGAGTCTTACTAGGGGGGTCTGGGGGCATGGTCTCCCATGGGAGAAAATTCGTTGAGAAAAATGTGATTATCCACAAGAAAACAGGCCACAATAGGCCAGGCCAAACTGAGAAAATAGAAAAGATTTTTTGTTTAGTTTTTTTTTGCTTTCTTATTATTTAAATTCTGGCATATTTACATGTTGTGTCTTGATATAGTCTACAAATGTTCAATATCCATGGCCACTATCTAATGAAATAAAACATTACATAGAACACAATAACATGTCAAATATTCTGCTCGGCTGCTGCCACAAAAGCAGCAAATTGTGTTAGATCACGACAAAGGTTCATCAATATACAATCAAGACTTCCCAGTCAGACTTCATCATGGCAAGCCCCCTCTATACTTTAGTAGCCAAGATCTCAGACTTTTTGTTTGTGCAGTAGGCCTAACACCCTGAATGGGTGAGGTTGCCAACCTCAAAATATTCTCTTTGATGTGTAGGCTACTGAAACTAAAAGTAATATGCATAGTGACATAATCTAATGCAAAGTGAATGGGGAAATAAATGCAGATAATGCATGCATGTGACACTGGACGCATCAGAATTTAGATGGCCATATGTTAGGTTGTGGAAAAATGTATATACCTGTACTTTAAGTTTCAGAGCCAAAAAGAGATTTATTGACCATTCAGTGAAGATATATAGTAGGAGGAAACGCTGCAACGTTTGCAATTTAAGTGTCTATGTTTATTGTACATCCATACCCAATGCAAAGACATGGCAATGCCAGCGAACTAAAGCACCACCAATCAAGGTCAATGGCCTATTAACATGAAAACCATGTATTGGTCAGCGCACAAAAAGAGAACCTCAAACCACAGTGAGACGAGGGCAACATATTGCTGGCCTAGTTGATCTTTAAAAAGACCAAAGACCATTAGTCCTGGACCAGCCCTGTAGACCCGTTCGCAATTTTGAGTTGAGGGCGTTTCTCACTGGATTTGAGTTAGTGGGTTCCTAGACATTAAAAATCACGGAGGTGCTCGTCCACCATAGTGCCAGATTTTTCACAATATGGCCGCCAAGTATGGCCACAATTGCCTATGAAAAATATCTGTCTTTTTTACTTTTAAACTGTTTATACACATGTCATACATCAGTTCTGACCATTTTTTGGAGATGAATTCAATTCTGACAATTACATGAGGATGATCTGTGATTTTGACCTTAAAAGGTCATTGCCAAGGTCAAATTTGCTATTGTGAAGAACGTTAATAGACTTCCATTGTAAAAATGAGAGACAAATGATCCATTATGGCATGAGGAGTTATTTGCTGATATTACTATGATTATTTGTATCAGTATAGTCCTTAAAAGGTCAAGGTCAATGTCAAGGTCAATGTCTTTTTCCTATTCTGAAGAACTCAGCCATGTGCTTGTCCATTAGGTCATTATTAAGAATAAGGAACTGCCACTATAAATGTAAATCTAACATTTCTAACATTTAATATTTCTTAACACTTTAGGGACCATCATATCATAATAATTAATGAATAAATGTGATGATAAAGACCTAGGCTTAAATTAAGCCCAAAACACAATACATTTACTAAGGTGGAACATTGTAACATTGTAGTGATTTAGTTATTTTAACTTGAAAAATCATGTTATCATTATGATCATCATATCTAAACTAAACTAAAGACATTCCTCTTTCAAGAGAATCTACTAGACTAATGATTGAACTGGCCTTGCCCCAGGGCAGAATCCTGACATTATGTTTAGTTTAGTTTAGTTTGTGAGTGTGTGTTTGTGTGTGTGTGTTCTCATTATTTCCTCTTTATTATAAAAAAAACAAAAAAAAAACTAACCCCTCTTTGTAATTGCACTTGTTGTTCTGTATATCTCCTGTGCACTTTGTATTTGCTTGTGATGTTGGCTTGATTATGTCCTCTTCTGAAAGTCGCTTTGGTTATAAAGCGTCTGCCAAATGCAATGTAATGTAATGTAATGTAATAATATCTTATGATAATGGTTTCAGCCATTTTAATGGCAGGAGTATGCCAGGTGTGTGCTCCTGCCACCCATGTTGCTTAGGTTCATGCCTTATTTTGGGGTCCTTGGTTCTTGTAAGTATGTTGCAGACTCTATGAACTAGAAATGCCCCTCTCTGAATGTGCCCTCTTATAGCACTACTGATGGGAGGAGGAACATTGATTCCAGCACCACTGCTGTACATTTCTACTCTGTGATCATCAAATATTACAGCTGTTGTGGTTGATCTGGCCCCAGCCAAGTACTGGACTGGATCAGAAACCATGACTGCATGTTTAGTCCCAACCTCATGCAACCCCCCTACTCATGCATCTTCTCACTGTATATGTTCTTTGATCACAGTCAATGATGCTCCAAGATGAGAGACTAATTGATGGAGGGGAAGCATTCTCCTCATCTAACCAGTGCCATACTGCTGGTAAATCTCCTGCATACCAAGTTCTTGGAAATATGGGCTGTAGTGGAGAAGCAATGCAAATGTATCTGTATCATTTGAGTCAATAACAACTTTTCTGCCCTGCCTCACACGAACAGCAAACTCAACATGCACCAGCAACCTGTCCTAAGCCTCATCAACGCAGTTCAAGAGCTCTGGAATCTCTTCACCATCAGCTGACTTTGCTGGTAGCACCTCATCATCAACAACAACAACAGGGCTGACAATGACAGTAGTATTGCCTCTGATTTGTCATGTCTCGATCTAAGAATTGGAGATTTCACTTGTTCTCCACAGAGGCCCAGAACTTATCAAGTTGGTGAGGAATGGGTGTTTGTCCGTTCATGCCAATGATGTCAACGGCTGTTGTTGAGTTGGTACGCCCCATGTGTTCTCCTTCCTTCAATGACATCTCAATGTAGGAGTCACAAGATGGATGAGCTCTGGATGTCGGCAGAGGGATACTGCTGAGTTGATGATGGCATTGATGACAGTGCCTAAATTCTGCGAGAGGCATCTGACGGATCTTTGACATGAAGTCTACCCGAACATGAGGGCAATAAGTAGACTCAGAGCTTCATTGGGTGAGATTAAGGTGAGGCTCAATTTCACTGACAAGCTTTGACTTGTTAACAACCAACAGAAGGTCACCATCTAACAGGGGTGATGCTGAAAGGACATCATGAGATCTGCTGAATACTCATGCCCCGTTCCTCAGTAATGTCCATTCTCCTATGTGCCTCAGCTATGTCTTTAGATGAGACCAACTTCTGCTCCTTTACGATGATTGCTGGTGTCTTCTATGGTTGATCTTTGTACTGCAGAAGATTCCTTTTTGAAACAGTTCCACTTATCTAATGTTCGTGAGAACTATCCTATCCTGCCTGTATAAGCTGAAGACAAGCTTGCAAGCAAGCTTTGGAGACGGTTGCGCAGGCTAGGTGCGACAACCTGGTTGCTGAGAAGATTGTGCAGTGGAGCGGGCGCATTAACAGTCACTGAGTATGGATTCTGCGGATCCACCACAAAGTCTAGCAACAATGACACATTTCAGTTGAATATAAGGCGCGGAGTGGTGCTCAGTGCATGTTGGAGGTGGCATTCTGTCCGCTTCAAAGTGGTGTTGTTGGTGAGAAAGTTGAGGACATCAGTGATCATTCTAATCTGATGGAAAGAGCTCAAACTTTGCTGCAACATTAACATTGCGTGTGACTCCTACTACATAGTGTCCTCCATGACCCTTGCATACTCTCTGAATGCTGCTCAACCTTTATGTCACCTCCCACAGCACAGTACTAGCCATGGCGATATTGCACAACTCACTGACCTACAGAAAAGCAACGGTACAGCTCAGAAACCTTGATTTGTTCAAGATACCATGATCCATAACATAGGTAATTAATGCAGTTACGTACTGCAAAGATTGCAGGACGTTATGGTAGCCACATATTGATTTATTTTCCTTCTCTTTCAGAGACAACAGCATTTTTAATGATGGCCTCCAAATCCAGCCAAACTTCAAAGAATTGGCAGAGCTCTGACTTGTCTTGATTCAAGCTCTCCACTTGCTCAATCAAGGCCTAAAACTCATATTCTGGGCAACTGAAGCCAGTGAAGTGTGCACTGCCTGTACCTGTGCAAGCACTGGATAGTCTGCTTTGTCCTTGTGAGGCCGGAATACATCCTACTGGAGAGGCATGCATCAATGCATCATCCAGGCAGTTTTCCCTGATATCTGAGAATAACACGCGTCCAATAGAAAGGGCCAATACAGTGGAAGAGATCCTTGAAGTGCTCTGTCTCATGCAGGTTTCATCACACCAAATTGCCATTGATGCCTGGTTCATCTGTCTGCGAACACTGGAAGTTGGATAGGCAGTGTCTGACAGTCGCACACTCAGAAATGGGTCTTGGTATTATAGGAAGGAAGCCAGCACGCATCATTGGCACAACAGCAGATGAGACAAGTGTGTGTACAGAAGCCTGCATCAAAAGGTCTCCTCCTGACACACCAGAGCGAATCAGGCTGATCAAGAATTCATGCTTTCCTGATAAACCTTTTGCAGTGGCAACATTATGTAATGTTGCTTGCTTGTTTTCAGGATGCAGCAGCATCTCTGGTGGTAGGGCAGGTCGAACCACTGGCTTTGCATGATCAGGTACCTCTTGGCATGGTAAATTCCTCTGCAGTATATCACCAGCTTGGCTTAATTCTGTGCCCGACACTGTAGACTCTTGAAGGTGTCTGTTCACCGAAGCATCTTGAAACAGTAATAAGGCTGCATAGTGTGAACTCTTGGTACCAGAAAGTGATGATTTGTCAGCATAATCAGAGTTGGATACCTGCCAATGTGTAATCCTCCCTTGTAGAAGTGCTAGGTATGGTTTTCTGTCGGTTTTTCGAGCATTCCATAACATAGCTAGCAAGAAGGCTGGTCAGATCTGATTGTCTGGTAGCTTGAACATGAACCAATCCTGTGAAAAGTTGCGAGAAGATTCTTGATGTGAAGGCTTTTGCTGTGGGAAGCAATATCTTATTCCGCGTTGAATGTTATGCACAAGCATTTGAAAGAGGCAGTGAAGTTGTGTACTCTTGTGATGTCTGACACACTTCTCCTCTTCTAGTGGGGGCTCCTCTCTGTGTTGACTGTTGCAGTGCATGTAATGTCCTGTCCTCTGACTGTGTGGAAATGTTAGATTTACATTTATAGTGGCTGTTCCTTATTCTTAATAATGACCTAATTGGCAAGCACAGGGCCGAGTTCTTCAGAATAGGGAAAAGACCTGGAACATGACCTTGACCTTGACCTTGACCTTTTAAGAACTATACTGACTCTATCCTGACACAAAATAATCATAAATTAATGAAATCAATGAAAGTCTATTGACATTCTTCAGAATTGCAAATTTGACCTTGGCAATGACCTTTTAAGGTCACAATCACACATTCTCCTCATGTAATTGTCAGAAATGATTTCCTCTCCAAAAAATGGTCAGAATTGATGTATGGCATGTGTATAAACAGTTTAAAAGTAAAAAACACACGTTTTTGTCATAGGCGATGGCGGCCATATTTGGCGGCCATATTGTGAAAAATCTGGCACTATGGTGGACGAGCACCTCCGTGATTTTTAATGTCTAGGAACCCACTAACTCAAATCCAGTGAGAAACGCCCTCAACTCAAAATTGCGAACGGGTCTACAGAGCTGGTCCTGGACTACATACCACACAGATAGGCCAAACTGCACGCTGCATTTCACATTAAGTTGAAATTAAAATTAGGCTTATAATGCACTCGTGTTTATTTAAATAGGCTATGTTATTTTGAATATAAACTAATTAAATAAAATTGCACCAGGGTTCATTAATTTAATTTAAAACTTCCAACTGGTTGAAGGTAAAGTTTACCAAATTATAAGGCCTTTATCTGAACAGGTTCTGAATAAAATTTCCACTTCAGGAAAAATCTGATTGTCTGGCTAATTTGTCTTTTAGTCTAGGGTCTGTGCTTAATTTGACAGTGGAAAGCACTGCAATTAGCCAAGCCTAAATGTGCCTGTTCAATTTTTTCCAATATACAGTAGGCTTTCATCAATAATTATAATTGTCAACTATATTTCCTAAAAAACACTTTGGTTTATATATTTCTAGAACGTCTCATTAAAATCATTTCATATAGTGCGTAAGCTTACACATAATGAAGAGTATATATTTGACACAGAAAACGATGTAGGCTATATGGATGAAGATGTTAATTACGTATATTTAAATTAGGACTACTGCTTGACACCTATTGTGTACATGTAGGAAAGCCAAAGTTGTACATAGTCATGTTCATTGAATGTATTACTGAAACTTTTTGTGCATTAGGGCCAAAACATACCAAGGCGGAACGGAGCGGTCGAGGGACGAACACGGTCTTTCTGCTTAGTTTCGGCCAGTGTGTTTTTCTCTGCCTTTCACACTGACAGCGTCGGCGTGTGCGGCCAGTCCTGTTCAAAACCCTCCCCACAGCCAAAGCTAGCATGCTACTCTGCCATTCATTTGAATGAGGCACCACCGGTCGCCGGCGTGAAAAAATACGCTCGAGTTCTATTTTCCAAATGCAGCGCGGCGTGGAGCCGGCTCCTGCGCCGCTGACGCTCGACTACCGCCGGTTGGTGTGCAAGGACAGATATGTTTCAATGTATTTTCACTGACGCCGGTAACAAACGCGGCCGTTCCGCGATGCTTTACCGCCTTGGTGTGTAAGGGCCATTAGTGTGGCTGTAGCTGTTGTAAATCCAAAGGTATCTTTCTATCATTGGAATTATAATCACACATGATTAATAATAGCCTAGGACAACCTTTCATTATTTTTATATACTACAATAGGCCTAAATAATTTTGCCTTGTAGTGAAACTTTTTCTGTGTGTGGTCAGAGAAATGTTATTGTTGGTGAATGGGCAGAGAGATAACATGATATTATCAACACATTTGGTTCTTGAGTGGTCAATCACTCAAAGGTCTACCAAAAGGGTCACAAGGGCTAACGATCTAATCAAAAGACCAGTTCTATTTTGTCGGCGCCGCCCATTGACTATCAATGTGGGTGTGAAATTGGGTTTGGGGGTCCGAATTATGTCGGTAGCGAAAGTGCGCCGCAGTGCTGTCGGAGCCAATGTGCGGCCGGCCTTATCCATTTACATTTATCTGGGTTAGATATAATAAATTTGGTTCTCGGCCTTTTTAAAAAATAAATTCCCCCTTGACCTCATCAAAACCCTGCCGATGCCCCCAATGGCAACTAATATAAGCAGGCCTCCTCTCAACTGTGGGTGCATTCCAATATGCGACCTTGCATCCTCCACTTGTGCTTGTGACCTCGCCCCGCCTCCTGGCCCCTCCTTCGTGGAGAAAACAAATAAGTTTCCCCGCTGTCAGCCTAGCCAAAACATTTTTTGGGGGACTATTCTTCATTCACCATCCAGTTTGCAAATGAGAAAATGACTTTACAATTGAGAGATATTGAAATGTAATGCTGTTGTCAGTGATGTCATCATGACATATTACTTCCTGGTACGAGGCCACAAGCACAAGTGGAGGACGCATATTGGAATGCACCCACTGACTATCCAATGTCCCCTCAACGCTTGCCTGGTTGTGATCTCGTTTGAAGAGTTAATCATCATATTTCATATTTGTCACAGTTTGGATAAACTACTGAAATTTTAGTCCATTCACCTAGTATATCTGTTTCCCTATGAAAAAAATAATAGGAAATAGGAATAATTTTTAATGTCATTTAGATGTAGGCTACCAAGGGATTACAAAAAACGTGGCATGATTCCTATAACAATTTGTCCCGTGTCAAACAATTGACTAAGTTGGGCTTCGCTCTTTCTCCCTCTCCCTCTCCCTCTCTGCGTGCTATAAGAAGCCGCAGCATATGATTCGAAGCATGATGTTGGATGCCTCGCGTAGCCTATGCGCTTCTTAGTGCAGGTAGAAATGTCAGAAAAAAGAGGTTTAGGAACATTTCATATAGATTTTTCCAAATTGTGTTTTTTATCAACTACAAACCCCATAGTCTTCAAATCCACCTGTTTCCATTTTTTTTTCCGAAGTGGAAACGCCCAAAATCCAAGATGGCGGATATGCAGTCAGATTCTAACACAATTGAATGTAATGGAAGGAAACATGTCATATACATTTTTGGAATTGGTGTTTTTTAGCATCTCTTGGACCCCCTGAATACAAAACTAGCTGATTCTATTTTCCCCCTTCATTTTTAGAACCCTTCTTAATTTTTAGAAGTCCAAGATGGCTGACATAACATATGGGTAGATGACGGATAGGCAGCAAAAAACATTTTTTTCACAAAACATTGTTTATGAGGGAAAAAAGTATATGTCTACGTAGTGCAGCAATTAATCTTTCAAAAAATCCAAGTGGTCACAATGTTGGTCTATTCATTGATTATTTATTTACGTTGATAAAGCAATTTGCTGAAAATATGTCCTTTGGTGTGATGTTAAGAAATAAATATATTAAGTAATGTAGAAATGGCTTGATGGAGTTTTATGAACATTGTTACACTTTTCATATTTATTGCATTTTTTAAAAGTCTTAATTTAATGAGAAATTACCATTTAAGTATTTGTTTTCCCATTACAGGTGAGATTATTAGAAACCTTCGAAGAAAAACAGGGATATCTTTCTTTTAAATGTTCAAAATTGTCCGAATTTATACTAACATTTCAGGGATTATAATTTGTTCTTCCCTAATGCAATATCCAGTGTTTATCAAACATATTGTTAAGCTCAAACAAATATTTGAGCATTTAAAACACGTCACACCGTAGGACATTCATGTCACGCTAAAGGACAGAAATGCAAAACTGAGCCAGAAACAAATATATCAACATGATTATTTTGTCTTTTGATCATAATATAATATTGTAGTCAATATGGACCTACACTTTACACTTATAAGTCTTTGAATCGTCGATTATCAGCCTATCGTAACTCTTAATGACAGCCATGCGGTCATTAAATGTAACCTGCAGAGCTCATAAGACTCATACTTAAGTGTGACCTTGGCATGACCATCACACTTTTGTAGGTATGCTATGACTGTCACACCATTGAACCTGTAGTGTGTAATGGCCAGTGCCTGTTTGGTATCTCAAGCTGGACAGCACATTTATGCTGTATATTGAGCTCTCCACAGCATACTTTATTCATCTATACTCCTCTATATAGACAAATGACTGAGCTTTGATTATTTATTTAAAAATGTTTTAATATGGAGAACCAGGCTTGCCTCAGTCACACCATAGGACAAATGTGACATTTGACTCCAAATTAAGTGGGGGAGAGAAGGGACGAATGAAACACGGGACGAATGAAACACTGCGATTTACTCGAAAACAATACACATCTCAAACATAATATTCGGTCAGTACATTCAGCACGGAAGACTTGACAACCCCGGGAAATCTCTTGCCCTGACGTCACCTAGTTACAACGTTAGCCCCGCGAGCCTGTTTTTGACACCTTAAGTAAACTCTTACTGTTTCATTCGTCCCTCAACGACAGGTTGCATTAAAAGTTAAAAATAAACGTGATACCTTAACGGTTGTGTTAAATTACAACTGTAACTATTAGAATACACATATAGGTTGTTGATCATATCACAAAATACTTTTCATCTGCTTTATTATTTTTGAAAATAACTGTTAAGTAAAAAGTGTTTCATTCGTCCCTGCTCTCCCCTATACTTATTTAAGCTCTGTATTTATTACACATTACTTTTTCACAACAACGACATTAGTTTAACCCTATCGCGCCGGATGCATCATCTATGATGCATCAAATTCAAAGCCCTCTCCACGCTGACACAAAAAAAAATCCATCTCAAAAACATCCTGCGTGTCATTTCCAAACGTCCTGCAGTACGCGGAAACCGCCACAAGAGAGCAGCGGTCAACAACAAGTTGATCACAGCTCGGCGAAAAATGCAAAAATGGAGTAGAAGCGGTTTCCCTGACTGACGCTGAGATATCGACACATTGCTTGTGTACAAATTTCCGAAATATCACTCTACATCCTTTAATTTGAACACTTGCTTTGTGCAATTAATCAAGGAAGAGTTTATATTTTTACACCGTGTTGCAGAGAGATCGTGCTAAAACTGATGAAACATATAAGCACCATCCGGCGGTGGCAGGAAGTCAGCCATCAATGCATTTGCTCCATAGGGAAACTTACAAAGCATACCACGACGATCGTTTAACAAAACACACAAGTTGTTTTACTTCAAGACAAAGATATTGCCTTAAGAAACACGTTTTACTTGCGATTTTGAAAATGTAATGCAAAATGTTGAAATTATGATCTCGTAAAAAATGCATTGAAGTGAATGGAGAAATGGTCCAATTGTAGTAATGGACCCATATATTCAAATTACACATAAAAAATGAATGATGATCTATATTACACTCATAAATAGGTTGTTAAGCATTCGATCAGCTATGTTTTTACATAGATTTTAAAATATTACCCAACCAGGCTGTGGGAAATGTAAAATATGGTCCTGCTAAAACAAGGATAGGCTTAAAAAATGGCAGGATCTCACTAAATATTTAAAGATAATCCTCAAATTAAATTGTCTGACAACTTTTTTAAATTAAAAAAAAAGATGCAAATGCATTAAAAGTCATTTTTCAATGGTCATGAAATTGGAATTTCCATTCCCTTTAAAGCCTGATGCATCATATATGATGCATCAAATATCTCAGTGACCTTAACAAAATTTTGAATTTTTTTTTTTACATTTCTTATAAGGGACCAATATTGAAGCAAATTCCAAAAAAATAGAATTTTCTCTCATTGCTTTCATGGTTCAGGTTTCACAGGGTTAATCATTTAAAGCATTGACAATTTTGAAAGCATGAATTTCCTTAATTTACACGTCACGTCATCTACCCACATAGCAAAAATGACATGTTTGGTGTTTTGAGGTCTCTAAAGTCATTGTTTTTTTCTTGTATTTTTAATATTCTGTATACAAATTCAACATGACATCTATAAAACGATTGCGCACCTCCCTATATATGGCCAGCTAATATGTCTCATCCCAAATCTGAGCTGGCCCCTTTGATAATTTGTGTTTTCAAGAAGAGTGGCCACCAGAGGAGCAGTGAATGGTAACTGCATTGCAGAGGTACGCAAAACTTATTTTGGTCAGTCTAGTTTCTCAGTTATTGGAACTCAAATGTGGAACAGTTTACCAACTGTAATAAAAATCCAAACAGAGTTTAAAACATTTAACAGACAACTGAAACACTGGCTGAAGGAAAACCAAAAATGTAATCATAACACACAATAGTTAACACACATAAATGCACACACATCATATATAGGTCACCCTCATCATCTTGTTTTTTTTTTTCTTAATGCACAAGGCTTTTATATTATAGGGAGCATGTTTCAAGATGGCTTATTATTGTCTTGTATACTGTATTGTACAATTGTACTTTTAGATGATTTATATGTTTTATTAGAGTAGGTAGCCTGATCAGGGACTGAGGTTGCAAATTAGCTATCTAGCTATAAACCTTCCATGTATTCACATCTGCAAGTTGTGTCATGGCTCCGCCATGTCATGTTTGTAATAATGTGCACTGCATTGTCCCTACCAAATAAACTACAAATAAATACAAATATTTCTAGGACCCCCTCTGAAAACAAAACAATCTATTTCCAATGTTTAGAAGCAAATCCAAGATGGCCAACATTATAGCAAGAAAAGGACATTTGGTATTTTCAGGTCTATTAAGCTATTATGCTGTTGTGTATGCCTATTGGTAATATTTTGATACAGGCACATGACTGTCATTACATAAAATGTTTCGTCTCGTAGGAAGAGCATCTGGAATTTGAGGTGACACACTGTAAGTCTTGTGCGCACATGTCGGCTAGCAATTGGCTAGTTGCAAAAAGTTGGCCTGTTGCCTCCAACTAAACTCTCTAGACTGATCAGAAAGTAAAAGAAAATCCTATTAATTCATTTCATAGAACAACTGTCCAAAAGAATGGGCAAGAGGACCACCTTCATGAAATTCCCAACATTACAGAATAATGTGCAGCATCATTGAGGGAGCCAGTTTCATTTCATTTTTATGTCAATTATTTTCATAAAAGATTCACACTTGTGCCACTTATACGGTACCTCATGATGCCAAAGGTCTCACAAAGGTCAGTGTATGATAGTGTGGCCATTACTAGGATCGTGGGTGTGCTCTCACTGTCAGGCCAATGAACCAGTCTCTTTGCTGCAGCTTTCAAAACTTTGCTGCAGCTATTATCTCTTTGCAGCAGCTGTCTGCTGTGGGAGCAGACTGGTTTTTAAAGGGATTTGGTGCACCTATGCACCATCTCCACTCATGAGCAATCAGCAGTCAGCGCACCTGCCAATCTTGCACCTGAAACACAGGGAGGACAGCCAAGCACCCCTTGAGTCATGACATATGGTAGTACCCAGGTGAAAAAGTGGTTCAATTTAGTACAATAAAAGCATGACTGAAGTGTACTTAGCATGTTAAGTGCACTCGTGCTTTTTGTGCTAAGAAAAAGTATGTTTACAATATGCTAGTTTAAAGTGTACTTAAAATTAGATGTATTTAAGTTGCTCTCAAAGAAAGTACACTTAGCGAACCATACTTCAAGTGCACTTCGAAGATGTTTGGCTAAAGTGTATTTAGAGGAATATACTAATAGTGTTCTAATAGTGAACTTACTAAAAGTGTATTTTTTAGATGCGTCCCACGCATCTCTATAAGAGGCTTTGGTGTCCGTCCGTCCGTCCGTCCGTCCGTCCGTCCGCCCTCCCGTGATGCGTTTCTGAATTGTGATTCCCTCTTGTGATTCCCTCTTGTGTCCACAAGGTGGCAGTCGCTCAGTGGAGTGGCAGAGCTCAGTTTTGGCCTGGAGCTCATGCGTGCAAACCAAAACGTCTACCATAATGGTTAGCAAACCGGCTACGCAGCTGATTGATTGCATTATCTGACACAACTGCAGAAGCACAGAAGTCTGTGTGAATATTCCATCCATGTGTGCCATGTGTGCTAGCCGAGTTCCTAAACATTCACACAAAGACGTCTTCAGATAAGGAGGATAACTGTCAAGCGCCACACTCAACAAACTCTTCATGGTCAATAACACCAAGCGGAGCACAAAAAATAGGAAGGCATGAGACATTTGCAGATAGCGTTTCCTATGTTCAGTGTTGTTAGACTACACAGCGTCACCACTCAAAAGAAACAACACCATTTGAAGAAAACAACAACCCGAACACCGGCAATCCCCTGTATTTTTGACAATGCTGTGAGAAGTGCAGGCAAGAGAGCAACTCGCGCTTTGAGCGTGGGTGGAGGAGATTACTTCGATACTTCGATTAACGCGAGCACAGGGAGAGTGAAGGCTGTTTACTGTTGATCATACGCACACGCGTCTTTTAAAGGGATTGTTCGGGGCGACCGCTTGACAGAGAGCGCGCTTTTCGGTTTATGCAGTAAATGTCTCATTGATTAGTTTATGGAACTTACGGTTTGTCTGTTACGGTCCACGAAGACAATATCCACGTGAAAACGCAAACGCCTGCAAACCACTGTTTTGACAGAAAGACAGTTCACCTGTCGCCTAGGCCTACTCTGTTTTCTTCCCAAAGCGGCATTTAAAAGTATTCCATGAAATCCAACATCAATGTCACTTCAAATAGGTGACAGCATCATGCACAACACTTCAGTGAGGGGGGGACATCACTGCTCTCATATTGAAGTGAAAAGAGAATTTCACATTTTAGTTTATTTAATGTAGGCCTATGCAAAATTGCAAATAGCCTAGGCCTATTCATTGAAATCTGTCCAGAAAGGGTTGTAATGTTTGCCTGTTTTTTTATGTTTGTAATTATTTTTTACAAAAAACATAAATAACAAAAATAGAGATTTTATGTTAAAAAAAAATGTGATATGGGATGGGCCGATGGCCCCCCTAGCTAAATTCGCCTTAGGTCCCCAAATTGCTAAATGTAGTGTAAGGGATTATTTTGAAAAGACAGTAACATGTAATCAGCAATGCATTACAGTTTTTCAGTAACTTGCCCAACACTGTTGAAATCCTATGGTACTTTTTCAAATCCAGGCTTATACAGTACATGGTAGGCTTATTGCCTTGACAGGTTATGAGGAGGCCAAGGGGGCGTTTGGGCAAAAAAGGTTCAGAACGGGCATAGACGGACGCATCTGTTGTCCGCCTGTCGGACTTGTTTAAAGTGCAATATGATTACACTTCACCCAAATGTCTTTGAAGTGTGATTTTCTATAGTGCGCTTTAAAGTAAATCGCTTTAACATATTGCAAGTACACTTTTTCTAAGTGCACCATGATTGTACTTCACCCAAATATCTTCAAAGTGTGCTTACACAAAGTGCATTTACCCATGATGCACCATCATACATGTCCCATCATGCAATGCACTTCTTGGAGCTAAATTTCTCAAACAGAAAGCCATTTATCCTGAAGGAATATTTTTGGTTTGTATGAAAATATTACTCATTGTTATATTCTGTGTTTATTGTAGGAGTTTTAAAATTTTAAAGTGGTACACAAAAAATGACCATGTTCTCACCGTCATTATGATGGTCACGTATATGTTCTGGTATACGTATATAGGCTCACACTTCCCATGATATCATTGTGGGAGGTAAGTTGGAACTAGTTGCTCAAACAAAGAGTAGAGGATCACCATTAGTGATCAATTGAAGTGATTAATTGCAGGAAGGTGGAACAAGATAGGAATAAAGTGAAATATGTATCTGAAATCTCTGTAATAATGATTGTAAATGTCAGTCGTGCTACGCATGCATACTGTATCACTAGCTCTGAGGACCAGCATGTATTGTAGTATTACATTAATGTTATTTCATGTACTTGGGAGTGTACTGTAAATATACTTCAAGCATATTATATATTTACAATACTTAATGTGATATACTTTTTACAGACTTAAAATGTTCCAATGTAGTCCAAAGAAGCATGAAGTTAATATACTTTTATTGAACTTCTAGTAACAATAAAATGTTATAGAAGTGTACTCAAGCACACTCTTAATGCCATACGAATGAATGAAAAGCGTGTTTGGAGCATACTTTCAAAAGTATGTTTGTAGTGCACTTAAAGTTGTCCAAAAGCGGTGCCAATTTAGCATCCTCAGTGTGCTGCAAGTGTGCTGAAGTACTGCTTTAGTAGTGCTTCAGCGCACTAATAGTGCAATTAAGCACACTTTAAAACGCCGAAAATAGTACACTTTGTACTAAGTACGGTCAAAAAAATTACACTTTAAGTATATGGGTTTTTCACCTGGGTACTTTGGGTTTGGGTTCAAATAACAGAAGGCCTTGGTTCCAAGTCGTGTGAGCCCACTCTCCTCTTCTTCACTACACATGGCTTCAGAATTGGGATGACTTGCTGTGAGGCCAACATAGGAATGCCAACCGGATGAGCCACAACAGACCCACAGAGACGTGATCTCAATGGATGCTACTGATGGGTGAAGCATAATATCAGACACCATGGATGATATACTGTAGGCCTAAGTAAGTTGGGAATTATATGAGGGACGTTCAAAGCTTGTGAAGCACATGAGTGGGCTTACCGTACTGAAGACCATATCAGGGTGGAGTCACTAGAGTTGAGGATATTCTCTGACTGTCATGCCAGAGAGCCTAGTTCTGTGAGCAGAGAGCATGACAAGATTGTTGGCATTGGAGGAATGCAACATCCCGGATAGAACATACGGTTTCACAGCCTTCAGATAAGCTGAGGCTGACCTTGAAGCAAATTTGTAGCCCTTTGCCTTGATATAGGCAGCCAATACAGTGAATGTGCATATTACTGTACAGGTAGCACTGCATAATAGGTAGGCCTACTGTTCAGGAAGTGACTCATAGCAATTGTTGTTGGAACAATAATTTGGACCAGCACGAAATCCTCTGTGCTCAAATTCACAAATGAATGGCTTCAGAGGAGAGTAGAGTATCATTTATTGATTTATAGACCTGAAAGCACCATTAATGTTGATTTTGCTAAACAAAATGTCTTCCATCTTGGATTTTGTAATGGGTTTAGTTTATGTAATGGCTGACTTCATGTAACAAATATTACCAAAACAAGTCAACAATGGCTTTATAGACTTCAAAATATTAACCTTTAAGAGGGTGGGTTTTTGAACATTCTATAAAAAGAATGTGTTCTATAACAATGCAAGATTCTAAAATTCCATATTGTATTGAATGATGCCCAGAATTCTATAGAACTTTCATTGCCCGAACATTCCCGTCACACCGGTGTGACGGTACACTCTTAAAGGTTTTAAGTATGCCAATTTCGCATAAATTATGTCAGCCATCTTGGATTTTGCCACAAAAAATGAAGGAAAATATTGAAAATAAGTTGTTTTCTACTCAATGGTGCCCTGGAATTATAAAAAAGTTCAATTGAACCTTAAAACGGCATTAATGGTGAAATTTCTACACACAATGGGACACAGGAAGAAGAAGAGAACTTGCACACCAAAGGTTGCCGATGCAGGAAAGGTGTTTTAATCCATCAATTTAAACAAAAAATAAAATAAAGTGCTACCAAGTGGGGGTGCAAACGTTTCGGTCCTCAGACCTTCATCAGTGCAAACCATATATACAGGAAATATGTAGCCTGATAAACCAGACTAAATGTGGATGTCTAATTTAGTCTGGCCTCGATACATAATACATCCGAAGATTGTTGATGAGAACAACCTTCCCTCAAAACCCTGCCCGCTTTGATTCAAAACACATATGCATTGTAATTGGTTTGCCAGATTCATGGCATTCTGGCTTCATTGAATCATTATGCGAGGCCAGACCCACCCGTAGCCAAAACATTTTGCCGTCCAGCGGGTGGCGCTGGTTCACCAGGCTAGGAAATATGTATATTTGCAGTAGTCGTATGCGTCTAATAGGCGGTGCGCCCACGCACCCACAAGGCCTGGAGTAATTGGCGCGACACCCTTCCTGACCTAACTGAACTTTTACACGCAATGGGGGCCATCTTGAATTTGCCACTAAATGTTGACGAAAAAAATGGAAACAGGTGGATTTGTATGGGGGGGGGGGGGGGGGGGGGGGGGGGGTCCTAGAAGTAAAAAAAAAACACCAAATGGAAAAATCTATATGAAATGTTCCAAAACTTACATATGGACCTATACTATCTTCCCCGTAGTGCCTACTAGCAACCGTAGCTCACGCCTTTCGTGAAGTTTTCACGAAAAATATGGGGCAAATAACTACAAACTACGTGGTGCATTCACGTTATTGCCCGTTTTTCGTGGTTGGACAACGCTTCCGCTGCCTATTCATTTGAATTGCCCGACTGCTGCCTAGCGTGCCTAGCGACTCGTGGTCGATTTATGATATGCATGCGTTTATATGCATGTGTTTGTCATTGACACAAACTCAACAGACAGTTGGTTCGATTGAGCCTCGTGGTTGATTTACGATTAGAGTCTCGTGGTTGATTTACGATATGCATGCGTTGGCATTTGAAAACTACACTGACAACGTCATTGACACAAACTCGACAAAGCTTATTTCTGCACAGGCGCTCTCTGTATTTTCAGCTCGTGTTGTTGCTATGGTTGTCCAAGTGTCTGCAGGGGCGGGGAGGGGGTGCTGACAGAACACTGCTGATACAATCCTGACCGTAACTTTGATTAATAGCCTAAATAAATTGTAGCTATTTAAAACTGCCGATTTAAGCCGATTTAAAACACCGCTGCCCGTAGCCTATCTTTGACTATACACATAGTTTTGACTTCCCAGTAAAAAAAAATAACGATTGAATAAATAAGTAGCCCCTCGGTCCCTACACTACAACGGGAAAATCGCCTACTGATGCCTCCTTTATCGGAGTGAGGAGGTAGGTGCAATGAAATGCGAAAATCCTTCCCAAAACATTTTGTTTTAGTCTACAACTAAAACGTGTTTTGGCAGCTGATAATATGGCAGCGCAGCTTCCTGATTTCCGCCTACTGTTTAAAATGACACGGGAAGTGACATGAAGCCGCCTCCCGATTTAAAACACCGCTGATAATAGGCGCATACGACTTTGTTGCGAGCGTCGATGTTGCAAAAGGCACGTCAGCGAGAACTTGTTGTCACGATGTGGGTGTTATTAAATACAGCGCATCTAAAGTCGGCCACAAATATGAACGAGACGATGAGCTCGCACCAGTTTGCTCTACTAACACACCACGTGTGAGGAGTGGGGGGACAGGCAATGAGGAGGAGCTGAAGTGGGGACCTGCGCAAACTTGTGTAGAGGTGTGAGACAAGACCCATATACACATGTGAGTGAGTTGTTGACCAACCAGTTCATGGGCGCGTGCCCTCAGAGGCAGTCCGCCGACGAGCGTTGAAGGGGATAAGCAACTGCAGAGGTTGCAAGATCTGACTGCAGCCGCATTCATCCCGCGACACCATTTGACATGTCACCTCGTCAACGCAACGTCGACAAAATTTCGAAGTTTGACAGGAAATCTAACTGTCATGCAGCATTTTGATCCAGGGTGCATTGCTGTCTTCATGCGCGTGCATGCGTTGATGCGAAATCAAATGCACTTAATAAGTACATTCGATTTCGCATCAATGCATTTTATATCAAACAAAATGACTTTTACATTAACCATTTAGTAGCAATGGCCCCCATCTTGAAAAATGACTGCCACATTGAAATTTTGGGTGGCCAGGGTCTTCTTCAAAGCAGTGCCCCTCAGACAGCACTTCAGCCAAATTTCATGTTTGTATTTAAAAGTAAATGGTTTGTACACTAACTTTAGTAGCGATGGCGGCCATCTTGAAAAACTACCACCACATCAAATTTTCGCTTGGCCAGTACTTTTTTTCCCTAAAAAGTGACCCGTAGAGAGTATTTCAGCCACATTTCATGTCTTTATACCAAAGTAAAAGGCTTTTACACTAACCATTAGCAGAGAAATTAGAACACAGGGGAGAAGGCTCAGTCTCATTGGTTCCCATTGTAGCCAGTTAGCTTTGCATGCATTCTGCAGTGACGAGCGTAGGCCAGTCCTTCATGTGGGAAAATGTATGGAATGGAAAGGGGAACCCATGCTAAATACATAGCTACTGCCATTTCCAGTCACAAATATTATCAACAAAACATTCCTGGTAAGCACTATGACTGTTGTTTAACAATAGGCTGTATTGACAAATCGTTCAGGTGTGTAGTTTTACAGCTGGTTAGAAGATTTCAACCTGTACTCGCTAGCATCGTGCTAATGTTTATGGGTTTGGCCCCATAAAAATTGAGCTTTGTGACCCAGTATATAATAATCTAGTGGCGCAAAATAATCGAAACGCTACTCAAATGGGGTCTTATTATTTCTAGCTTCGAACTTAATATTAATATTTCAGGACAAAAAAATATAAAAAAATCACAAAAATTATAATGGTAAAAAAACTCCATTGACACCCATTCATTTTGCACTGTCCCGTGGTTAGGGTTAGCCAGTTGTGGCTAGTAGCAAGTTCCGTGAGTGAACAGCCCCTGCCATTAGTATCAGAGGCGGCCATCTTGAAAAATGACTGTCATATTGAATTTTTGCGTGGCCAGCGCTTTTTTGTCTAAAAAGTGACCCTAAAGCCGGGCATACACTAAGCGATATTTTCACTCGTGGTTCTTAAGCTTCTGCTCAAACTGCACGATGGAATTTCACTGTTTAAAAGTGCACAACTCACGACTCCTCACACTACACGAGCCGACAGTCGGATGCGAGCGAAATGCTTCCACCGTACGACAGGCATGTTTCCCCGATCTGCAGAGGAGGGAACATGCGCACCTGAGGTGGAGATGAGGTCGCGCTCAACAGCGAATCGCACGGCCCTATTCATTTGTGCATGTGAAGTGTCAAATCGGGTCGTAGCACTGCTTTAACTGTGCGATTTATGCACGAGCCACGACCAGAATTTCAAACCGTTTTGATTTTCTTGTGACCCTGCGATTGCACGATCGTGAGGCGAAATCGCTTGTCGTTACCCCATGTACACTGCACGATGCGAGACTCACGATTGACCTGCGATTGAGCAAGAAATCGGCCCGACTCTCAAAAAGTCGTGCGAGTGCCAAATCGGGGCAAAATCGGGGAAAAAGTCGCACAGTGTAAGCCCAGCTTTAGAGAGTATTTCAGCCAAATTTCATGTTTGTATACCAAAGGAAGTGGCTTTTACACTAACCATTAGTAGGAAAGGCGGCCATTTTTTCAAGATATTGAAATATATATTGAATTTTTTGCGCAGCCAGTGCTTTTTACTAAACAGTGACCCTTAGAGAGTATTTCAGCCAAATTTAATGTTTTTAAACCAAAGTTAATGGGTTTTACACTAACCATTCAGTAGCAGTGGCGGCCATCTTGAAAAATGGCCACCATATTGAATTTTTGCGTGGCCAAGCAAGTTTGCCTGATTTTTGCATGTTTGGGATGACATACAGTCACTCTAGAGCAAAATCAAGGCAAAAGGATGCGTTTTGAGAAAGTTTGATAATATCACGTTAGCCTCGTTAGCCATATCAGCTATGCAATATGAAAGATGCGGGCATCGTTTTTCGGCGGTTACACACATTTCAAAAACACAACATTTTAAAGTCTTGCACAGCTCAAAACAACGTCACATGTACCTCATAATATGTTGAGGGTATCCACACATAAACCGAAGTGTCCAAAGTCCTTCATGTATTCTTGAAAGGTCTGCAGAATGTGTTTTGTGAAGCTACTACCTTGAGAATATCTAAATTACGGTCAAGACAACTATTTGACACTAAAGTCCACCAAGTAGATTGCCGAGTGCGTCGCATCATCAGCTATGATTATTTCCATAGCGAGTAACCACCGTTAAAATAGCCGTCAGGAAAACGTGCCGTAGGCATACCCAAGCTTTCATTAACAGAGCTCTTTTGAGAATAAATACTTTTTCATGCAGGGCAAATGCGGTTTCAAATTATTAGGAAAAACAGCTTAACCACTGTGGCTAACTCCACTCACTTCTCATCCAAATGCTTGCGTCTTGATGTTCTCATTTACATAACAAGAATCATGATCTCAAATACCTGTAGCTACCTCTCTGGGAAACGCGTAGACTGTCTGTGACAGATCGTTTGGACATTTTCTTATAATCAGAGATGTTCTAGAACTACACTACCGGTCAAAAGTTTGGGGTCACCACACTTTCCTCCCACAATACTTCTTTCTGACAGTTAAGCTTATTCCTTTTCAATTTCAGTTCTGGTATAAAATCAGTGTATAGAGTTATTGTTCTCTGAAATTAATGCATGCCACAAATAAGCAATTTGATATTGGAAAAAGTAACTGTTGAGTGGATTTACTTGTATAGACAATGCATAGAATAGACCAAAATGTATCACTAACTTTTGACTAATCAAAGTGTACCTTTACTAAGGTAGTGTCTAATCTGGTGTACTAATCAAAGTGTAGACTCCTTTGGCATTAATAATAGCCAGTTGCGGTTCTACAGATTCATTCCCGGTATGAGATGAGGTCCAGAATTGCCCATGAGCTCTATGAGCCCCATGCATGCAAAAGTTGATGTCTGCTCTCGCAAATCCATACAATGCAGGATGATATACACATCATTTCATAGAGAAGAATCTACACTTTCCAACGATGTATGGCACTGGCTTGCAATCTAAACCATCGCTGAGACAATGGATCGTGCATTCATTCATTCTGATGACTACAAAACCATGCAGCTACTTTGACTTGAATTTGCGGACGAGGTGGCAACCCAACAAATGTCATACACCTACCATTGGAAAGGGCAGACACTGAGCATTAGAATAGTTCCATGCATTCTCTGATAAACCAAAGAAATGTCTGTAGAAAAATGGACTAGAACACGTATTTCTATGTAATAAATGGGTGAAAAAGCTTTGTTAGATTTCACTCTTCTGTCCAGTTTAACCAATTTTATGGGCAATCAAACCTTTTTGCACCTGTGGCTGTTCAGTACTTTCCATTATTCCATTTCAAGCTATTTAAAAGATGTTTGCGACTTGAGTTGCAAACAAATAACTGGAAAAATGAAGGTGACCCCAAACTTTTGAACGGTAGTGTATAAAGAAAGATATTTGATACAACCACGCCAGTCCCGCAGACCAAAGCGGCACCTGTTTAAAATTGCGCTTTCAAAAAGAAGTATGAAAGGCGGGACTTAGATTGAGCTCGTTCACGTTATTGGCTGTGCCGACAGCAACAAATTCTGTGATTCAGAGCCATACAGATAACAGAGTCATGTGATCTCCGCTGTGTGCTAGGGCCGACTTCCTCATTAGCAAAATTAGCTGTCTTAGCTTCTAAGTACTGCTCAGCGTTGCGAATGTTAGTTCCTAGTAGTGGGCGTAGCACACAGCAAATGCAATGCGATGCAATGCAGGGAATATGACAAGACTTGCTGTTCGTAGTAATAACTTTAGATAAACATCGCAGGTGGTAAAACTGTTGTGATTATCACCACCGAGACAGTTGATAGTTTACATATTTGTGGTGATTATCCCGCAGTATAGTTCGTTAGTCCTTAATTTTGGCTGTTAATGTGGTGGTTCTATGTTGAGTCTATGGAAAGACAGCCGCCTTAGGCACGACCTTATCTCGTTGAAAGGCTGCAAAAGGGGCTGCAATTTAATTGTTGGTCCTCCAATCGCGTAACTCTGTTCTCTGTATGGCTCTGCTGTGATTGGTCAAACGTCATTGTCAGTTGTGGAATCTGTCCTGAAACAGTATGAAGTGATGTCTCATAGACATAGGTTAATATCTATGTCTATGAGTTTTCTGCGGTAGAGCGCTACACAATGATACAGTAAAGTGGCGCTACACTTTTCTCCTCGCTCGACCTGTTTTAAAAACAGTTTCCCATGGTTAACACGGTCAAATGCCCCGGACGCATCTAAAAAACATGTAAATACTGTTGAGTTCTTCTTATATGTATGTGAGTGATTCTACGAATCGGCTATGCTTTTAAGTCCATGGATTTTATTTGTCAATTCCACTAACTATTAACTGCATCCAATGATGTTTTGGACATTAGCACACATTTATCTTTCATATAACACAGAAAGTGTAGACATGGCATTATTTCCCTCAGCAAGAATGAATATTTAATACTGGTTTTGGGCGTTTTCACGTCGTCCCATTTTCCAGACGTCAGATTCAGTCTTCATATTAGCATGTAAAGAAACTTGTTTTGCCCAAGACGATTGCAAATGTTGATTCACAGTAATCATCACAATATGACAAAACTGTCAGAAAGACCACTGTCCATTATACATGAATTTTGCCATTTTGTGTGTCCACGAAAACTGTGTTAACCGTGTCACGGTCTGAAACCCCCTCCATAAATCAGTAATGGTTTGGTCTTAGGCCATACGAATAACATCATGTGATGTCATAACCTCTTTGGCAGGATATGGGAAGACTTTTTGGTAAGTTTTGAGCTCCATCCTCCCATAATTTAATCCATTCTTTTTCATGTTCTCATAGCGGGAAAATTGCCTGTCAACTGTGTTATCAACATATTCATAAGAATCTGAATTAGAAATCACATGTAGAAAAACACAGATAAAGCATACAAATACATGAATTGATTAAGGTGTTGTGGTGGAACTTCTGAGGTCCTCAGTTAGCATAACACCATAAAAATGGCTGAAATGTCAAGCCGTGTTACCGTCAATGGTGTTACAATTAGCTATGACAGTCAGGGCTGCCCTAGAAGCACAAAATCCCGCCCAATTCTATTGATTTCTATGGCAAAAAGTGGGCGGGTTTTTCTGATAAATGCCATTTTTACCCACACACGGCCATCCTAAGCAGCCCAATTGGGCGGGAACCAGCCCAATCTGGCAACACTAATGACAGTTGAGGAGGAGTATGTTTTTGCCAATTTATCTCCATATTGACAGACAAACAAACAAAATAATTTGTGTTCTAGGGAGATGGGTTTGTCTGCTCTGTTTTTTCTCTTAAAAAAGTGCCGACTTGTTCCCCTGCACTGTTGACCGTAACACAGTTGAGTAACACGGTTGACTGTTTTGAAAGTGTTTTTGAGCTATTGATCCCTTATGTGTTGGAAAAATCCTATGAACAGACACTACAGATTATCTCTGGAGAAGGAAGTCTTGTGTAAGGAGGGTGACTAAATTCAAATCAGACGTTACAGGGATTTATAATCAAAAATGTGTCTGTATCACAGTGAATCATAAAATCCTACTTATTAAGCTCAACAATCACATTTTCTATATCAGTTGCACAGATTAATGACAATTTTATTGCTAAGGGACATGAGCACTTTCAAACGTATGTTGTTTCAACTCTGTAGTATTTTTATATATGTTTGAAATGACATAGTATTTGTCCATAACACTGTTGACAAAATAATCAAGCAAATGTTCGCTTTCATTACAGTATTTATCAAATGATTTAAGATTAAGCTTGGCAATTTGTTTTTTCTGAAAACTTAAATATATACACTATGTAAACATCTAGGTCATTTAATTGAAAAAAAAACTGATAATTGACATTTTGCTTTTGCCAAAAGCATAGGCGAATCGTAGAATCACTCATATATGATCTCTTTCAATGCATATATACACAAATCTGTTCCATGTTTATGCTTAAAACCAAATTGATTGTCAGTTGTTTCCACATATCCTTGGATCCTCTCTAAAATGATCCGCTCTAGAACTTTGGAAATTATACTAGCAAGTGCAATGGGCCTATAGTTGTCAATACTAGATGCTTTACATGTTTTATCTTTGATAACTGGTACCAGAAGCACAGATAACAAAGAGTGGGGCAATATGCCATGTGCTAACAGGCCAGAGAAACACAAGGCAAGTAACACTGAGAGTCTGTAACTAGCATATTTCAGATGCTCAGCAGTGATTTCGTCCTGACCACTGGCCTTATTCATTGCTAGCCTCCCAATGGCATTGCACACCTTGTCTGGTCTAATAACCATACCAACATCATGACTAACATCATCTACTTTAAAAGCAGCACTTTCAACACAGTTAATGTCCCCAAAATGCTTCGCCCATAGCAATATTCCCATCCCCAGATACACCATTTACAGTGGAGGGAAGAGGCATCTTGCTGTCGTTAATGACTTTAACTTCATTCCAGAATTCCTGGATATCATTTTGATGGAGTTTTCTAGCCATTGATTTTGACCTCATAATTTGCTCATTTCTTTTTACATAGCGTACAGGATAGTTAAACCTGGCATTAGTGGCCTTCTTGTGCTGAAACTCTGGGCCATATTTTACTTTCCCAGCAGCTACCCAGTTTTAAAGCCTCTTCTGCCACATATTCATTCCATCCGGGCCTGATCTTTTGTTTTTTCTTATCTTGGATAAAATGCTTACCATCAATAATCAAACATTTCACTATATTTTCATACAGGTTGACTAAGTTATTCTGGTGAACTGACAGTTAGTATCACAGCAGAAAACTACCTGTGGTATAGGAACACTGCTCAGGCTATTATCAGTTAATGTATTGTACTTCCAAAGGTCACATTGAGAGAGCTTAGCCCAGTCTATCTTTCTAACAGTGACGTGCGGTCAAGTTTATGGCTGGTGAGGCACTGACTTTTCCAATATCAGATTTTCAAATAATACTACAGCTACAGTACAAGTCAATTTGAGTAAATTTACCAAATAGGCCTACCGATAAGTTTCATATGTCATAGCTTTCTTAACAGAAGGTAGGCCTACATAATAAAACATGCTGCATTTCCGTAGAGAAAATGCTATTAGATCTCTCTCTCTCTCTCACACACACACACACACACACACACACACACACACACACACACACACACACACACACACACACACACACACACACACACACACACACACACACACACACACACACACTGTAGTGGCTTCTTGTAAGTCACCGACGCCGTGAGGTGGTTTTAATAGTTCTTTGTTTGTTTATTTCCTTTGTCACAAAAAAAAGGTTTCTCAAATAATAAAGTTCTTCAACAAAAACGTTCACAATCATTAAAGAAACAAAAGTAAATTAAAACCTTTGTGCCTGCTGGCGTCTCCAAGATTCCAAGTTCTCTTTTCCAAGTGTGCACAAGCATTCACGTTCCACACACTCTCCCACACACTGACTAATTATACAGGTGCGCATCAATCCATTGCAGCGGGTCAATTAGGCCGCTCAAATTACAAATCCTACACAGTATTCTATAATTTCCGCCAGCAGGTGTCACCAAACAAAAAAAGTAAAAAATGGCTCCTACACACCGGCCCCCTTATTGGTACCGGGCAAGGGACAATAACAACAAATGAAAATAAGGAGCCATAAAGATAACGTAAACCAGGATCAATTCCTATTACCATAGGTCAATCATCACATTGTACATAAGTTCACACAATTCGATTTTTTTTTTTTTTGCAAGAATGTTTCAAGAGCTCAAATACGTTAGAGTCCATCTTGTTAATAGCATATCAGAGTTCATATGCCTTTAAGGCATGAGTCAAAGTCCATTTCAAGTTATGTATGTTGTGCGTATTGTCTGTGTATGTAAACGTCGCTCATGAGTGCGCGAAATGTGACGCTCGTGTGTGAACGAATAGATCCGTAGATCTACAGAGTCCATTGTCCATGTGAGCGCGTGTGAGACAGGAACCGTCAGTGTATGTGAGGCAATGATTCAAGTTCATTTCACATATCACATTCATTCATGTTCATAGTATGTCACGCTATAACTTACTCATGTTCACATGTCATTTAGCAATAAGCACACCTTTGTAATCGGTCTTTCCAAGATGCTTGTCTAAGGTTTCAAAGTCACACTAGATACCAACCCTTGAATCTTGAGTGTGTGTGTGTGTGTGTGTGTGTGTGTGTGTGTGTGTGTGTGTGTCATGTGTATCGTATCCCATTCCAACATATTTAAAGGCGGTGAGGTAAGTAATAACACATCATCATGAATGTCATTTCATTCTCAACCAAGTCTACTAAGGTGGCCATCTGAGAGGTTTGGCCATGATGTGGTCCCTACACTGCTCTAATCGTTCATGGGTGTGTTTTGTAAAGGCATTGGGCAAGTGTTTCTGATGCTTTGACAGGATTGTTCTGTGTAATGTTTCACCTGCAAGTCCCCCTAGTGGCAGTGTATGTAACTTACGACTTGGGTGTGCATTTTTTCTTTGCAGGGTCTCCATTTCTTTTGGACATGCTTTCATTTGAGTACAGTGACAGCTTTCATGTTCTGCTCTTTTGGTACGATTCCATGTTGCAGGTTGTGTGTCCATGCTCTTTTCCACAGGTTTCCTTTTTTCTTTCCACAGGTTTTCCTTTTCAGGTGTGAGGTTTTTCCAGGTAAGTTTGGTAAGAGTTTCTTTCCTTTTTTGGCTTGGATTCAACTGCACTCTGCTATGGTTTTCCCTGACCAATATTTTTGTTTCCACTTCATCTTTCTTTAAGTTCAGTTTGGACTTGGGAAATTCAGATTGCTGGTCATTGAGATATGGAACATTTGCCCTTGTGGCTGGTTTCAGGGTTCTATTTGTCTCAAGACATTTCCAGTGTTTTCCATTTGTCACTTCATCACCCTTCTGGCGACGCTTTCCATGGTGAGGACTATTGTACAACACCTTTCCAGTTTTGGTGGTCGGTTCATTGGATGAAACCACCTCCATGTGGTTCTTGTCTTGCATTCTTTCTAAGGCTGTGTATTCTATTAGATACTGTTCATTTCTTTCCAACTTTCCATTCAGAGATGAGGTACTCCGATGAGCCTGTTTGTGGGTACGTGGCACCATTGCATTTGTCTCTTTGACTGTCACAGGTAAGTTTTCATGTCCATTTCCAAGTTTCTTTCCTTTTTCCATTGTAGATGCTAATGGCTTGTTTTTGACTGACACTGTTGGTTTCTCCTCAGCTATCTGCTCTCTGGGATTTTGATTCTGAGTTTTCAATGTGTCATTCATATCTCTTATAGATACATGGTTTGCAGTAATATGAGAGTTACTTCCATGCCTTCGAGTTGGGTTTTGCATAAGGCCACCCACAATCCAACCTAGGGGCGATCTAAAGGCAAACGGACCAGGACCTTCACTGCTGATCACCTCTAGAGGTTCCATTAGCTTTGCAACGTTTGCGCCTATCAACAACTCAATGTCGGCATCCACATGTGGAAGTTTCACTTTGCTTAAGTATTTCCATTTTTCCAGTGATTCTTGTGCTGGTATGTGGTTTTGTGTGACAGGTAAGTGTGACTGGGTGTAGACTGGTGGCAGCTTGTGGTACTGCAGTCCATCCAGGCTGCTTACTTCTAGGCCGGGGACTAGACTACTCTGCACTCTTTTCTCCTGGCCCATTGTACAGAGCATAATGGTGATGTTTTTGCCAGGGATGTTCAGCTTGCTCTTAAGCGAGTCTGTACAGAATGTAGCCGAGCTACCGGGATCCAAGAATGCATGAGTTGTAATTATTTTGTCAGTACCTGCCATCTTCACCTTCACAGGGACTATTGCAAGAGTGCATTGGTCTGATGCACCGGCCCCCATTGGGTCACTCTTGTTCACAGACACCATAGCATTGCTCAAACTGGTGCTTTCGGCTTTTACTGCATTTCTGTCTTTTACAGAATGAATGTGGAGGACAGTGGGGTGTGGCTTAGAACAGATGTCACATTTCATTTTGTTGTCACAAGATTGGCTCATATGGCCCTTTGTCAGGCAACTAAAGCACATGCCTTTGGATTTCAGGAACTGCACTTTATCTCCATTCTCTTTACACTTGAATGTTTCACAGTGTTCCAAATTGTGACTATCTCCACAGAAAATGCAAGGGGTGTCATGTATGGGTATTTGTCTGTTTGCTAATTGTGCAGGTATGGGCACTGGGACAACAGTGGTGGCGAAGCTAGATCTTCTACTGGGCCTTGTTTTCCATGGTTGCATAGTTGTTGTGGCTACCTTGGAATCAGAGGGGTTCTGAATGTCACCAAAGACTGGGTCAAGTAGAGCTCTGGCTTGCTTCTCAATAAACTCTACTAGGTCTTTGAATGTTGCCCTGTGTTTTTTGCTTTCTTCCATGCTGCACACAGTTGCGCGCCATTTGTCTCGCAGTTTGAAAGGAAGCTTTGAGACTATGAGTTTTAAGTTGCTAGAATTCTCGAGCTCTTTTAGCCCATCTATGTCTGACATGGTATTAAAGCAACTTCTTAAAAATAGTGCATATGAGCGCAAATCCTCTCCATTTTCTGGCTTTATTGTTGGCCAGTTTAGAGCCTTATTCATGTAGGCTGAGGCTATTTTGTAGCCATTTCCAAAGTTGTATTCGAGTTGTTCTTTTGCCTTTTGGTATGCAACATTAGGATCCATGTGGAGGAAACTGCTGACGAGGCTTCTTGGCTCGTCCTTTGTGTACTGTTGTAAGTAGTATAGACGGTCATCCATGTTGTCTGTCTTTTTCTCAACGAATTGTTCGAAGGCCTTAATGAATGTCCTGTATTGAAGTGGATCTCCATCAAATACAGAGATTTCTCTAGCTGGTAATAGAGAGAGTGCCTGCTGCTTTACTAGCAGTGAAGTAATTTCAGTGTGGCGTTTTAATACTTCTGTGACATTAATGTCATTGGCACTTGTATTTGAAACATTTTCACTGGCCACAGGGGCACTGTGGCGTGAACTCACACTTGCAATTGAAACATCATCAACCACAGGGTTACTGTGGCGAGACCTGGCACCTTGAGGTGGGCTGACTATTTGAGCATGACCTACACTGGTCACTGGGGCACTTTGATGTGGATGTTGTTGCACTGTTTCACTTTGGGGCGTTACTTGTGCTCTCTTAGCTCTTTGTACTGTTGCTGGGACATTGTACTCGGTTGGTGTGCCGAATTTCTGCAAGCCGGATAAAGAGCGTAGGTCTTCAGCTTCTCTGAAAACACGCACTCTTGCCTCAGCAGCATCGAGTTCTCTTTCCAGCGCAAGTTTCTCCCTTCTTGCCTGAAACTGTGCTTTAAATTTAGCCATTGTCAGATCAGCCATAACAGTAGCCTCCTCGGCGTCAAGATCATATTGCAGGCTCATTTTTTCAACTTTCGCCCTTGTGGCGGCACACTCGGCTTCTGCCTTCAACTGCGCGTCTGAGACGCGAGATGTGCGACTAACGTGACTCATTGCCTTTGGCGCGATTTGTGACACGCTATCCTGCGGTTTCACATCTTCGATCAATTCCTCCTTTTCTTTCTTATCATCTTCTTTCAATTCCTCATCTTTCAATTCCTCATCTTTATTTTCCTCTTCCAAATCCTCATCTTTCTCCACCAATTCTTTATCTTCACCATCACTCCTAATCCATTTCAGAACACTGTCAAAAAACTCTTTGAAGTGGACATATTTGGGCTCGTACCATTCTCTGTGGTCTTTCTCCTGTGTCAGCGCATCTGTCATTAAGCCCTGTACGGATGCGTGTACATCGGCAAACTCAAGTAATGCATTATCAAATAACTTAAGCTGTGCTTCAACTACGGATTTGTCTTGGCCTGCCTCGATCAACTTGTCAATGTCTTTACCTTTGCGAGTGAGGAAACCAAGCTTCCCACTACGCGATTTCATTAATTTAGACAGCTCCTCTTCCTCAGGTGCATGTGAGGGCTCTTTACTCTTTTTGTCAGCCATTTTAAATTTAAACTCAAGTGTATTTTAACAAAGGGGTTGTTGTAACTCAAATAAACAGCATAGCACAGTAGGAGTGTCAGTTAAGTTCGGTTCACTTAGTTCTATCATGAGCGCGGCGGCTCCAGTTCATGTACAGTTCAAAGTAGGCGCGGCGGCCAATCTGCGAGCACTACAGTTCAAGTTCAAATCCGAGCGCGGCGGCTCTGTATGATAAATCAGATTCGTACTCACAGTTCAGAAGTCTTGCACGAAGCACTGGTCCATAAATCCACAAGCATTTTCCGTCACGGCTCGCTCAGCATTTTACAGGAAATCCACAAGTGGCAGTGCGTAATCCATTACGCGGCGAGAACCTCCGGGCACTCAGCGATATCCAGGCTCAGCAGCGGTGAGGAGTCGCGCAGGTGTTCCCACTTCTAATCAGCCGGCGTTTCCACTTGCTGCTTGCTTCCTAGCCTACTTGCCAGGCGAAGTTTCAACTTTCGACGATCTCTTTTCTTCTATAACTTTATTTTCAATTTCTTTCTTTCGACGATCTCTTTCCTTCAAGCTTTGTTTTCTTGAGCCATCCTTTTAACGCAGGTTTCCATCTTCGGTTGACAGTTTTCCATCTTCGGGTCTTCGGGTTGACCTTCTTTCGTCGTCTTAATTTCTTCTTCTTCAATGTTTCTTATCTTCTCCAAATAACGTGCAGACGATGGTTTTAACTTGCCTTCTTCTTTCAGAGTTTTAACGATGTTCTTCTTTTTTTTACAGGTTTCCAGGGTGGAGCCGGGTTTAACTGTTTTCTTCTTGCAGGGGTTCTTCGATGCAGACCAGGCTGTAACTTTCGTGACGTTTTTAACTTTTCTTCTTCTTCTTCTTCTTCTTCTTTTAGACAGTTTTCCAACGTAAGCAATGGGTTTCTTCTTTTTCCAAGGATTTTCGATGCAAAAAATGTTTTAAAGTTCTTATTTCAAACAGCTTTCCAATGCGTAATCCAGGGTTTCACTTTCGTCGTCCTCCAGGTGTTCTTTACTGCAGACAAGGTTTTAACGTTGCTTCTTCTTCCAGGGGTCCTCCATGCAGAAAGGTTTTAAAGTTGTAGTGGCTTCTTGTAAGTCACCGACGCCGTGAGGTGGTTTTAACACTAGAACTACCATGGAGGGGTCAATTGACCTTTTTACCTAAAAGCCCCACAAGGGGGTCATTTGACCCTTTGGACCCCCTGCGGACACTCCTTTTGTTGTGGAAATGTGGCTGTTAGCAGCTCACAGCTGTCACTTGAGACACAGTGTGTGTGTGTGTGTGTGTGCGTGTGTGGATCATTTCCAATGCCTGTTGAGTGCTGTATCTCTGCATCTTTGTTCCTTGGAGAGGAGCTTCTTTCACCACAAAATTCTTGAGGGAAAAGAAGCAGTAGTCCACATGCACTGGTATTTACCGGTATCCATCTAACAATTGCCAGGTTGCATTCACACGAGTCGTTATGGTCACATGGCATGGGAGATTCACACGTTACAGTTTTTCTCGATTGGTTTGGCTAATTTCTCGAAACTGAGATGACATTCTCAAAACAACACGGACAAATCCCCAAACCAACTTGCAATTTCCCAAAACAGAATGGCATTTTTCATTGCTTTCATCAGATATCAAATGCTTTGTACATGTCTCAAATGTTTAGTACATCTCTGCAGATGGATATGTACAAATGCCCTTCAGTTGACACATTCAGCATACATTTAGCACATTTTCCAAATAAATTGACCTTGCTTATCTAAACGAATTAGACAATTCTCAGTCTAATGGTTGCCCTCTCAAAAACACGTCAGCATTATTTCATTGTGTAAGTCATCATATGCAAAGTGGTCTACGCAATTCCCAAAACAGTCAAGGACATCATATTTTAAGAATTTCATTACATAGTAAATTCATGACAGTGCTCAACAGGTCAGATGGTATTGTAACTTTACTAGTTAGTAGAAAATAATTTTACAACTGTGTATACTACAGTTTCCTCTGTTATTTGGCTAATTTCATGACATTTTTTCAAACGACATTCTGTTTTGAACAATTGCTAGTTGCTTTGGCATTTATCCATGTTATTTTGAGAACGTTATCTCTGTTTTGAGAAATGAGCCAAACCCATGAGAAACCTGTGATATATGGGCATTACTTTCTGTATATGAATTTACAGTACAGAAAGTTACTGATAAATGTCCTTGGTAAATTATCTGTGTTGTCAAACTTCAATGGTTTCACTCACTTTTTCATTTTTATACATAGTCGAAATCTGTTAGCTGAACGTAGATAAAACACCTAAGTGCTTACACAATGGCAAAGGGACAATGTATTTTGGGGGTACTGATGATATATGTGCGGAAGAAATTTAGTTTTGACACATGGGTAAACTGTTTTTGGGGTGATATGAGCGAGTGATGAGGATCCATATAGTTATGCTGAACCATCCAGTTTATTTTGACAGAAGGACTAAATGAATGCAAATGAGCCAAAGCAATTGAGAAGGATCTATGCCATTTTGATGGTACTGACTATTTATATGTAAGACGGTTTAGTGCTGATGCAAGAATGAGGTGTTTTGGGAGGTATGACATTTTGCTAGTTATCTGAACTGTTGTGCAGAAGTGTAAGAATGCTTGGCCAAATGATCCAAGGGTTATAGGAATGTCATCTCAGTTTCAAGAAATGAGCCAAACCAATCGAGAAAAACTGTAATTCAACCATTATCTGGTTGCAGTCATATGATTCGTCATGATCACATGGGACATTCACACATTCATTGATGACTTATATGAAGAAAATGTGCTGACATGTTTTCAGGACAACCATTACACTGAGAATCAACCAATTGGGATAGATCAGCAAGGTACATTCATTTGAAAATTCTACTAAATATAAGCTGATTGTCATTTGATAGCCATTTGCAAGGATGTACTAAATGATTGAGACATGTACAAAAGCATTTGAAATTTGATGAAAGCATTTGAAATTTGATGAAAGCAATGATAAATGCCATTCTGTTGTGAGGAATTGCAAATTAGTTTTGGGATTTGTCCATGTTTTGAGAATGACATCTCAGTTTCAAGAAATGAGCCGAACCAATGGAGAAAAACTGTAACACACTGTCCGCTAGGGTTTAATCCCGGGACCCGGGATTCCCGGGAAATCTGATCAAAACAATTTCCCGTTTCCCGGGAAAGCCATGACGGGAAACCGGGAAAAAAATTAAGTGCGTGTCTATTTGTTGTCCCAGCAACATAAGCAACAATGCCATCTAGCAGCGGTAACACTTCAGGCTCATTTAAGCAGCAGCAGTACAGGCCCATTTCAGCAATGTCTGAGGTGCGCGGTTGACGTATTATTTCATCCGCAACCGCTTCTCAGAATTTCTAATCCACCCGCCCTATGTTTTTTCTCCAATTTCCAAAACCGAATCCGCCCGCCATCCGCCTATTAGTTTTTAGTATTTAAGATGCCTGAGGCACATAGTCGATCGTCTTTTTCAAGCAGTGCAGGTAATTTACATCTTGCCAGCCCATGTTTAAAAAAAATCTCTAACTTATAGCGATTCCCAACTTGTCTCCACCCATCGCAACGTGAAAGTTGAAACGTGTGCATGCTTTAATGCAGCCTAAATTTTAACAGTTTAAATACATCCAGTCCAAGCAGCACAATCGGAACTATTGGCTATCTAGCTTACAAGTTTGGATGGTATCCAATAAGACGAGTCAAGTGTCTTGCGAAGAGTGCAGAGAATTACGTCGCGCGTGTGTGTGTGAGCGAGAGAGGGTGAGAGAGGGAGCGATTCCAAACTTGTCTCCATCCATCGCACAACGTGAAAGTTAACGTGTATACTTTCATGCAGCCTAAATTGTACCAATTTTGCCTCCTCCCCAAGCAGCACAATCGAAACTATTGGCTATCTAGCTTGCAAGTTTGGCTGGTCTATCCAACAAGATGAGTCAAGTGACATATGTCTTGCGAAGAGTGCAAGCGTCGCTTTGTGTGTGAGCGAGAGAAGAGAGAACGAGAGAGAGGCGCTTCCCAAAATCGCTCTGCAGAAAGGGCAAGGCGATGTCTCCAAATATTAGACAAAATGCAGCTTATTTTAGTTAAGTAGACATCAGGAAAGTATTTTGTTTAGTTGCAAAGCCGAGCTGATTGGTTCATATTGCTCTGAAAGACACTGAAGTCTATGCCTATATTTTAATGGGTTTATTATGCGCGCGAGGTCACCTAACTGTAGTGACGCCCGGTGCTATTACCAGAGGAAAACGATAGCACTTGGGCAAACGGTAAAGTCAGTTTAGCCATGCATACCTGCCTATGATGAACCAGTTTTCTTGTTTGAAAAAACACTCTTCCTGGCGCTAAAGCAAACTGCCATTTCTGACTGACCCAGATGAAATCCCATGCACGGAACTCCACTAGCCTATTGAGATGACATCGTATCCCACCGCTTATCACAGTAGCCGACAGTGAAACATTGTTCTCATGAAGCTGGCGGTAGACGTGTATACTATCCACAGGTGAAGGACAATGTGCCATGATTTGCGCACAACCTCAAACACAATTCCTTAATGGAAAATAGCCAACCCACTGTTGCATCAAACTTATAGGTGAAAGTCGTGAGCTCCACCAACAATCCACCGTCATTGATAAGCGCTGCATGCTGCGCACAGGCTATCATCTTACACTTCATTATTATTGTGTTGGTGGATAGGAGAGCTTTATCTTAATTCCTTTCTCCCAATAATGATAAAAACAGTAACAACTTGATACAAAATGCCAGTTTGGGAGGAACAGTTGAATTATAGCCTCTACATGACTAGATCAAAATAGCCTATTTGAAAAAAAAAAAAAAAAAAAAAACCCGGGATTTCCCGGGATTCCCGGGAAATGGGCCGTCAGATCCCGGGATTTGATTCATGCCATTTTCGGGAAAAATATTAAACCCTACTGTCCGCCAAACTGTGCTATATGTCTTTGCTGCTGATATCTTCATGCAAGTTGCTATTTATCTGTGGTGATTTTGGAGGCTGACAGCCCTTGGGAAGAAGCTGTCTGTCCCTGTTTGTCTTGGCTGTTAGCACTGTAAGGTGTGACCCCCTCACCCCTCACCCCACACACGGCCCCTAACAGCCTCATTACCATAACAAAATGAGTGATTAGTGTATTAGGTAAAAGCCACCGGGTCAAATGACCCCTCTCTGGTACTTCTAGGTAGGCAGAAAAATCCTGGTAGTTCTAGTGTTAATAGTTCTTTGTTTGTTTATTTCCTTTGTCACAAAAAAAAGGTTTCTCAAATAATAAAGTTCTTAAACAAAAACGTTCACCATCATTAAAGAAACAAAAATAAATTAAAACCTTTGTGCCTGCTGGCGTCTCCAAGATTCCAAGTTCTCTTTCCAAGTGTGCACAAGCATTCACGTTCCACACACTCTCCCACACACTGACTAATTATACAGGTGCGCATCAATCCATTGCAGCGGGTCAATTAGGCCGCTCAAATTACAAATCCTACACAGTATTCTATAATTTCCGCCAGCAGGTGTCACCAAACAAAACAAAGTACAAATGGCTCCTACAAGTGGTCTCACATAAACCACACAGCACCAAGGTGGACAAACAGGAGCATCACGGCGGATGGTCTCATATAGACCGCTGAGCACCACGGCGAACAAACCGGTGTGATAGCTTTTGTGATACGCACCGGATTCTCGTGCAAATGTACATCTACTTGTACGAGGCTACGGCAAGCGATGTGGGACAAAGGTGTGGCAGGAAGCGAATGTCAACATAAACAGAGATTACACAAGCTTCGGTATGGTCACCAAACACTTTGGGACTGTCATTTATGTTATGCATACACTTTGGAATTAGATCAGGGTCTTGTTGTCACACGGGTATATTTGATTTACCTCATTGGTACCCTGTACTCAACTTTACAAACAGTTACAGGGCACATGAGAATCCGGTGCGTATCACAAAAGCTACCACACCAGACAGAATCACGGCGGATTCTCTCTCTCCCCACGGGTCTCACAAACACAGGCTTCACACACATAGGAAACACTGGTCTTACCTTAACTCGTACATCAGGTCCATGCGCCGCTCTTTCACGGTTCTCCTTCACTTTGGCGTTGTGCATGCTAACGTTACTTTAGCCGGTGCTGTTCATCCAAGCCACATGTATTCGAGACGCCCCAAACGTCTCCAAAGCAATTTGGCATTGAATATGAGTAGCCGAGAGGATTTGTGTTTCGTGAGGCTCCTTGGTAAATTGTTATGTCGTAAAATCCCATGCGAATGGTCTTCCACACATTCTCGCCGGTTGCAAACAAGACACAGGGGAAATAAAAAAAACTTTTCTGTTGTAGAACCACTCACTTTGAAATGATCGGGTCGTTCTAATCTTCTGACCGGTCACCTGCAGTAGCAAACCCTTCAGCTTTGTCGGTCCTCCATTCTTTATCACATCTTTTTCCCTTGGAAATCCAACTTTGAGAATGCTCTTAGTTTCGTTATGAAATCCACTTGTAGCAGTCAAAGTGAACAAGCTAGCCAACAACACCGACTGACTGTATTGTGAACTTCAGATTCGCTATGACGTAACTGGCCAGCAAGACTCTCAACGCCAGAACGAGGCTGCTGCTCGCCGCACCACTGTATCTTTCAGATTCACATTTAAAATAATAAAGTCATTTTTCTCAAATGTAACTTTGATCGCTATAGCCCAGTCCACATCTAAGCGTATCACAGTTATTACTGGATCATACTTTTTTTGCCAGAATATGGCCACACCACCAGGTATCCGGCCACGTACTAGTCCCAAACTTAAATCAGTTGTAGACTCCCCTGCCCCATAGAATTATCCCCATAATCATTATGCACCGAATTAAGATCTCTCGAGATCCTGTTTGGCCAGCAGGGTCTCTTGTATGCATAGAATGTCCGCGCTGTCAAAGAGTTGGTCAATCACAATGTGTTGCGCTACCTTATGCGTACCTAAGGGCAGGCCTCGCGCATTGTAAGACACAACTCTCGTGGTAGCAGTCCAACCTTGGCCGCAGCAGATGTACATTTTTTGTTTATTTTGTTGTTTGACTAGATAAATATTGTGTATTCAAATTACTTATTCCTTTATTGGCCATTGGAATTTATACACTTTGATGCATTGTTGATGAATATTTGCTGTTGATTCTAGATACTGTCAAATTATATAAAATGTCATTAATGGTGCTTTGAAACCATAAAATACAACGGTAACAGTGAAGGAAAGATGAGTGAGAGACTATAGAGAAGTGTAGATGAATAAAGTATGCTGTGGAGAGCTCAATATAGCATAAATGTGCTGTCCACCTTGAGATACCAAACAGACACTGGCCACTACACACTACAGGTTCAATGGTGTGACAGTCATAGCATACCTACAAAGAGGGTGAGGTGTGATGGTCATGCCAACGTCACACTTCAGTATGAGTCTTATGAGCTCTGCAGGTTAAATTTAATGACCGCATGGCTGTCATTAAGTGTTACGATAGGCTGATAATCTATGACTTAAAGACTTATAAGCATAAAGTGTAGGACAATATTGACTAAAACATTACATTATGATCAAAAGACAAAATAATCATGTTGATACATTTGTTTCTGGCTCAGTTTTGCATTTCTGTCCTTTAGTGTGACATGAATGTCCTACGGTGTGACATTTTTAAAACGCTCAAATATTTGTTTGAGCTTAACAATACGTTTGATAAACACTGAATATTGCATTAGGGAAGAACAAATTATCATCCCTGAAATGTTAGTATAAATTCGGACAATTTTGAACATTTAAAAAGAAAGATATCCCTATATTTCCTCGAAGGTTTCTAATAAGCTCACCTCTAATGGGGGAAAAAATCCTTAAATGGTTATTTCTCATTAAATTAAGACTTGAAAAAAATTCAGTAAATATTAAGAGTGTAACAATGTTCATAAAACTCCCATCAAGCCATTTCTACATTACTTAATATATTTATTTCTTAACGTCACACCAAAGGACATATTTTCAGCAAATTGCTTTATCAACGTAAATAAATAATCAATTAATAGACCAACATTGTGACCACTTGGATTTTTTGAAAGATGAATTGCTGCACTATGTAGACACATACTTTCCCCCCCTCATAAGCTATGTTTTGTAAGAAAAAAAAAAAAAAAAAAAAACTGTCATCTATATATGTACATGCCAGGCATTCTAAAGACAGTTGAGACAAAATCCAAAATTAGCCAAATAACAAGAAAAATAAGGAGACCAAAACATTGGTGAGGACCACTCTACTGCATTGAATTCAATCCACAAAAGGGGCTAAATCTTCAAAATAGTGAACTTGTATGATATTAATTAAAAAACTGAATGCACATGGACTACTAGTCTATCTAATAGGCCTGTCTCATTGCAGGAGTCACCGCCACAGGCTGTCGTTCAGACATGGAGCCTTTGAACATTACAGCTCAAGGTCAAGGTCAAGGGCCATTGAGGTGGAAGCAACATCAATGTTACAGCTGACAGACAGGGGGCCTTTGAAGGTTATTGAACATATATTTTAGTATTAAAGCCTGCAACATCTTTCATGGGGAACTGCCTTTCTAAAAGGGAACCGAATCTGAAAATTTCAGCTAAGGGTAGAAGCAATGTCTCTGCTCCAGCTGTGTCAGAAAGTAGAGCTCAGAGGGACATCAACATCTCCAGCAACGTCCATCATCACTATGGTGAGTAGCAATGTTCCCTCTAATTACCTCTGCCAAGGAGGTTGTGTTGTCGATGGTGTTGGTTTGTCTGTCTGTCTGTCTGTCTCTCAGCAGGATAACTCTAAAAGTTATTGTAGCGGAGATTGGATTTTTCTTTCATCAAGATATTAATTACCCATTACACTCAAAATTCTGACTATGCCACTAGAGGGAAATATTTGCCCTCTAGAAAGTTAAAGATGTTAAGAACACACAGGTTCATTAAGGACGAGATGAGACGGGATTCACGTGAAACAGTTACAATGTTTTATTATATAATGTTTTCTGAAATTACAACAATCTTTCTAAAATGAGGCGTGATAACCACAGTCACAGACTGGACACACACTATGCAAAGGCCAAAGTAGATTTTCCCAGGCTCCAATAGGCTAAGGTAAAGACATTCAAATAACTAAGAGTACGGCACTCCACACACCATGGGCATGGCAAACGATGAATCACATTGACACCTTAAAGGATTTATCCGGAGTTGGAACAAGTTTGCCTCATTTTTGCATGTTTGGGATGAAATACAGTCACTCTAGAGCAAAATCAAGGCAAAAGGATGCGTTTTGAGAAAGTTTGATAATATCACGTTAGCCATATCAGCTATGCAATATGAAAGATGCGGGCATCGTTTTTCGGCGGTTACACACATTTCAAAAACACAACATTTTAAAGTCTTGCACAGCTCAAAACAACGTTAAACGTACCTCATAATATGTTGAGGGTATCCACACATAAACCGAAGTGTCCAAAGCCCTTCATGTATTCTTGAAAGGTCTGCAGAATGTGTTTTGTGAAGCTACTACCTTGAGAATATCTAAATTACGGTCAAGACAACTATTTGACACTAAAGTCCACCAAGTAGATTGCTGAGTGCGTCGCATCATCAGCTATGATTATTTCCATAGCGAGTAACCACAGCTGATGATGCGATCACATTATCCAAAATGAAATGGTTGCCACACAGATCATCTCTGGTTGAACATGGTGTATTTTGGGCAAGCTAGCTACAATGCCTACTAGCTAGATAGCAAAAGGGGGTTGTATTTTGGTCTGACAATAAAATCAGTAGCCTACCTGTGTTAAAATCAGAGAACAAGACAGTAGACTACTGTCACAGGTGCTTTACTTTCAAAAATGTTTTTGCTATGCTACTTTTGAGATTATAATAGTAAAAGGGGATGTTTTTGTCTTGCCATTTCCTCTTGCTCTGAGCTAATGCCGTGCTGCCCTGACTGTTCCTAAGGACACTTCTGCCACCTACAGGAACAGTTAGAACATACGTAGAGGCGTGAAATTTATACACAACATAGGTCAGACCGTCCCCAAGGCGTGGCTGTAAAAAAACGCAATTAGTAGGTGCATTCGATATGTGTCAACGCATGCATGCGCATTTAGACAGCAATGCACCCTGGATGGAAAATGCTGCATGACGGTTAGATTTCCTGTCAAACTTCGAAATTTCGTCAACGTTGCGTTGACAAGGTGACATGTCACATGGTGTAAAACTATCGCGGGATGAATGCGGCTGCAGTCAGATCTTGCAACCTCTGCAGTTGCTTATCCCCTTCAACGCTCGTCGGCGGACTGCCTCAGAGGTCACGCGCCCATGAACTGGTTGGTCAACAACTCACTCACGTGTGTATATGGGTCTTGGCTCACACCTCTACACAAGTTTGCGCAGGTCCCCACTTCAGCTCCTCCTCACTGCCTGTCCCCCCACTCCTCACACGTGGTGTGTTAGTAGAGCAAACCGGTGCGAGCTCATCGTCTCGTTCATATTTGTGGCCGACTTTAAATGCGCTGTATTTAATAACACCCACATCGTGACAACAAGTTCTCGCTGACGTGCCTTGCGCAACGTCGACGCTCGCAATAAAGTCGTATGCGCTTATTGGCGGACGCCGCCAAAGGCAGGGGGCGTCACTATTCGAAATGACGTCATTCGCCACCAAAGGCAGCCAATGAGTTAAGAATAAGAAGGAAAGAGCAGAGGGGGCAACCACATACCGAACGAGGTGAGACACGGCACATCTCCAGCAGCCACAGGAGACAGGGAGACAAGTAGCGATGTGCAACCCGATTTCCTAACGAAATAATAACAGTGAGGTTATCCATACACATTTAATATAACCTACAATATGATGTGGGACAATGTGCCCCGGGAATCGTTCCAGAACCAGGATTTAAAAAAGGATTCTTCACCATTGCTAGCCTAGAAATCTAGACACCTCTAGTAGTGTAGTCATAAATGGAGGTTCCGTGACCAACCTCTGGCAACAATGTTTTGATGATTGATTTGACCTCTATGGACCCTTTAGAAAAGATTTAGCCCCCATGTCCCTCGCAAAAATCCCGGGCTTTTTTGCTAGAGAGCCAAATTCAAAATGGCGTCCGACGGCATCTCTAAAAAATAACTTTTGATCTGAATGACCTAGAATCATGTATGAAGGCACTTTTTCATATGAGTCAACCATGAGGATTCCAAATCTGACATCATTTTGGTAATACAACTTCGTTTTGACAGCGAAATTCAAGATGGCCGCCATCTAGAACCGTTATTTTCGACCTTTTTAGGCCGTCACCGCCCAAAATTATCATATTTGGACTGGGAACCTCCCAATTTGTGTGACTCCATTTCTCATGTAAAGATATTGAAAGAATAGCTGATCTACAAGCCCAGAATTTCTCGCATTGGGAGGAGTAGTGGGCTTGTAGATGGGCTATTTTAACAATGTGTCTTTTTTAATAGGCTATTATTTGACAATTTGGCCGATATTTTAGCATTGTTTGATGATTACTTTGGATGCAGTGATGGTCTTTCACTTTGAGAGTCCTTACATCATGACCCCACCCCCCCAAAACAGTGGGTCTTGACCCACAGGTTGAGAACCCTTCACGTTTCACATTTTCCAAGCATTCTTGCACAGAGAGGCCCGTTGAGGAACTCGAGGCAAGAGCTGCTGAAATGGAAGAAGTGCGCTCACAGCAGTGATCAACTTGGTTGAAGACAGTCAGTTTGTGAAGCTCCCCCAGCTGCAAGAACACTGTGTTGTTGAGGAATGTGTGGTCTTATTCAACCCCAATAGCACATACAGGAAGACGCAGAAGAGCAAGCTCATCTCGAAGATCTCCCTCCACCCTGTTTTGATTTAAGAATCCTATCTTGCTCTAATTGGCATAGGCATGATCTGGAGCAGGGTTTCCCAAACTGGGGTGTGTGCACCCCTAGGGGTGCGCGAGCTGAATAGAGCAATGGAGGATATGCTAGTTTTTTTTATCCAGTATTAATGAACATTAAGTAGTTTTTAATTGTATGGTGCATTGTATGCTGGAAGGGTCCATCTGAAGTGTAGTTTAATTCCAAGGCTATTGGAAAAGAGAATTCCCCAAAAACGACTGTGCTTAATATGCAGTGAATGAGCAGTGAATCCATACTTGTGTGGCCATCAGCACACCAAAATATTCGCTGAGGGGGTGCGCGAACCACATTGAAATGTACAAGGGGGTGCGCAGGGAAAAAAGTTTGGGAACCCCTGATCTGGAGGATGGGAACTCCATCAGCAGAAGATTGGCAGACACAGGACGGCACCCTATACAAGTAGGTTGGGCTATGCCCAAAATGCATCATCCTTGCCTATGCATCATCCTTGCCTTCTCATGCTCCCAGTATCATCGGTGCCAATGATCCCTATGATACACTATACTTAACAAAAGAAGACGAACGAGACCTGCGCATACATGGTAATGCACATACATACACATGAAATTGACAAGTTCCCATCTGCCAAGTCTTTCAAAAGGTTATTGTGTAGTGTCAAAAACAAGAAAAAGACTGCACCATTGAGCAGTCTGAAGCTCTTCACTGTTAATGATGGTCAATGACAGTCAGGGTGTAGTGGCCCTGTTGTTATTGATGCAGCTGATATACCGATGTCTACGGCAGCTTCCTGGCATGCTAAGCATTAAGAGAGACAAAGAGACGGTCCTCTTCTGTGACCTTTTGACAGAAGAGATGGCAGCCTGTAAAACAGTGTAGCTGCACAATGCCATGATGCCAACTCAAGGTTCTATGAAAAAGGAAAATCATCAGTGTATGAGCTCCCAGGGTCACCCCTATGTTGCCTGGGAGCTATGTTCCCCGAGTCCTATGTCCCCCCGCCACCGGGGAACTTAGAACCCTTTTTTCAAAAAGGGGTTCTATTCCTGCTGCTTCCAAGTAGACTGCTGCCGCATGACTAGCGAGGGTTGTTGTTAGAGTTACGGTTAGGGTTAGGCTGCCACTGTTCGCAAACTTGACATGAAATACGCATGGCAACCGTTCGTGCAAGAGATATGCATGTGAAGCATCCTGGGCCATACAATGCGTGGAACATGGGACCCTTTTGAGAAAAAGGGTCGGTAGTTCCTCAGTCCCATACAAAGACCGGGGAATACAGGACCCGGGGAAGCTATACGCTATACTCTCAACCATGTTTGAGTGGCGATGGGTGGTTCTTTAGTGTGGGGTGACACACTAGATACGGCAAGTAGTTGGGACAGAGTTGGCATAAGCTGTCTGCATATGGAGGGAGACAGATAAAAGACTTTCTCTTCATGGTCTTCGACTTGGAAGCACAGGCTTCAGCCATGGTGCTACTTTTCTTGTCTGCATAGATCATCTGTATCGTGAACACAAGCAGCTGTTGTGAACAGAGAGTAACTGAGAGTTGCTGCCTTGCCACAAAGCTCTTTATCACCTTATCATGTACTGATGATTTTCCTTTTTCATAGAACCCTACAGGTAAGTTGGCATCACAGCCTGTAAAATAGTGTAGCTGCACAATGCAGTCTGCCATCTCTTGTCAGCAGGTCATGGAAGAGGACAGTCTCTTCGTTTCTCTTAATGCTTAGCATGCCAGGAAGCTGCCGTAGACATCGGTATCAGCTGCATCAATAACAACAGGGCCACTACAACCTGACTGTCATTGACCATCATAAACAGTGAAGAGCTTCAGACTGCTCAATGGTGTAGTCTTTTTCTTGTTTTTGACACTACACAATAACATTTTGAAAGACTTGGCAGGTGGGAACTTGTCAATTTCATGTGTATGTATGTGCATTACCATGTATGCGCAGGTCCCGTTCGTCTTCTTTTGTTAAGTATGGTGTATCGTACTAGGGATCACTGGCACCGATGATACTGGGAGCATGAGAAGGCAAGGATGATGGATAACAGCTTTTGGGCATAGCCCAACCTACTTGTAACGGGTGCCGTCCTGTGCCTGCCAATCTTCTGCTGATGGAGTTCCCATCCTCCAGATCATGCCTATGTCAATTAGAGCAGAGTTTCTCAAAGTGGGGCGCAAGCCTTCCTGGGGGGGCACGGAGGCATCACAGTGTGACATCTGCCACCCCCCCCCCCAAAAAAAGATTTCCTACATGGCCAATAAGCCAATATGTTTAAACAAGCCCCCCTCACCAACATTATATTATTCATTGTCATTGATTTGAATAGAATAGGAAATGAACACACATCTACACTGCATTTGCTTAGAAACCATTTATTTACTAATTTACCTCAGGTCAGACATAACTATGATAGCGCCAGCCAGAAGTGATTTTTACCCCACAAAAAGGGGGAGGGGCCACGGAGGCATCCAGACCCTCTGAGGGGCAAATGATGGGAAAAGTTTGAGAACGGCTGAATTAGAGCAAGATAGGATTCTTAAATCAAAACAGGGTGGAGGGAGATCTTCGAGATGAGCTTGCTCTTCTGCGTCTTCCTGTATGTGCCATTGGGGTTGAATAAGACCACACATTCCTCAACAACACAGTGTTCTTGCAGCTGGGGGAGCTTCACAAACTGACTGTCTTCAACCAAGTTGATCACTGCTGTGAGCGCACTTCTTCAATTTCAGCAGCTCTTGCCTCGAGTTCCTCAACGGGCTTCTCTGTGCAAGAATGCTTGGAAAATGTGAAACGTGAAGGTCTTTTTTTAAATAGATAAGTGGTTCTCTGATTTGGGGGGTGGGGTCATAATGTAAGGACTCTCAAAGTAAAAGACCATCACTGCATCCAAAGTAATCATCAAACAATGCTAAAATACCTGCCAAATTGTCAAATAATAGCCTATTCAAAAAGACACATTGTTAAAATAGCCCATCTACAAGCCCACTACGCCCCACAATGTGAGGAATTCTGGGCTTGTAGATCAGATATTCGCTCAATATCTTTACATGAGAAATGGAGTCACACAAATTGGGAGGTTCCCAGTCCAAATATGATAATTTTGGGCGATGACGGCCTAAAAAGGTCGAAAATAACGGTTCTAGATGGCGGCCATCTTGAATTTCGCTGTCAAAACAAAGTTTTATAACCAAAATGATGTCAGATTTGGAATCCTCATGGTTGGCTTGTATGAAAAAGTGCCTTCATACATGATTCTAGGTCATCCAGATCAAAAGTTATTTTTTAGAGATGCCGCTGGACGCCATTTTGAATTTGCCTCTCTTGCAAAAAAGCCCGGGATTTTTGCGAGGGACATGGGGGCTAAATCTTTTCTAAAGGGTCCATAGAGGTCAAATCAATCATCAAAACATTGTTGCCAGAGGTTGGTCACGGAACCTCCATTTATGACTACACTATGAGTGACTGCAAATTGAAAAACAGGACAGGGCGGATTTTGACAATCCAGTTTCTAACTCCACAAATAGAAGGCAGAAAGTCTTTACAAAATAAAAAATGGCGTAACATAGTCAAATGCTCTATCAAACCGCTTCTTGGCGGAGGTCTGCACTCTCTGAGCCCTTGATTGTCCTCCCGCCCTCCGGGAAGAGGTTCAGATGCATACGGTCCAGAACCGGCAGGCTCACAAAAAGCTCTGTACAAAATTCAATCAGAATGCTGAACTCCCTCCCCCCCTCCATCTCTCCCAACACTGACACCCCCATATCTTACACACACACGCCACCTTTGGTACTGCACCTTACCTGAACTACCTCAGTCCTCCACTAACGAGAACTGCCTGGATCCTGCAACATGCAAAGCACCAGCGCTGCTTGTCTTTGACAGGAATGCAAGGTTGGAGATGGGTCTGTACTTGTTGGGATCATCAGAGTCGAGGCCAACATTTATGATGAGAGGAGTAATTGCTGCCAATTTGAGAGGTGAGGGGACTCTGCCAGAGGTGACGGAGCAGTTGATGTCTGTTGATGACAGGGGGTCAGGATTTGGCTGATTAGCTTCGTCGATTAGCAAGGCACTTCCTCGTCGCAATTCTGCCACTACTTCGCTCAAAGAGGGTGGACGCGATTGGTGGGTGCGCGAGTTAAGTGTTGGGCACACATACGTAACAATACTCATGAACGGCCATCCGGGTACTTTGCTCTTAAATTTGCGTTACGCCCCTTTATGGGTGAAAACAAACCGAATGTCTCATTGACTTATATGCTATCGGCTAGCCTAAATGAACACATTCCATGCTTCAGCCACGGCTGTTTGGCTATATTATTTGAACAGCCGGCAACACAACACGTTTTCGGCATGTTGTGCGTGCACAACGCTAGTCTACAGGTCCGTATCTTTCGTTTATTAAACACCAACATCACCAATTGATTTGCATGGGTTGTTTTCCCCCACAAATGGGCGTAACGCACATGGAAAACGTCACGCCGTTCATGAGTATACAGGTGTGTGCTTGGGCACCTTCATGCATCCAATGCTCGTCTTCCATCTTTTTGGTCAATCGTAAGTCAGTCATTAACGTGGCACGTAATTGGCTGAGTAAACTGGTGGCGGAAACGACTCCATCTTTGAAGCTGAAAAATTAGTTCAATTTTGGCTGAATTCACAAGCCTTGCATTTCCCATTGAAATGACTGGAGGCGGGACTTATTCACTCTCTCCAGTTCTTATATTACCTCCATGGTTGATGAGTGGGGCGAAACACACACACATGATGCCAGAATAGCAGTGCTGTGTTCAGAGCTGATGAGTAGGTTTTCCTTGTAAGTGAGGGGATGTACTTTGAGGCTATTTTTTGTTGAGTCGTTCTACTTGTTTCTTGAGTTAGTTCCATATAAATACTCACAGGCTTCCTCTGTCCTCCAGGTGCTGAGACCTCAACTCCGGCACAACCAGCACAGAAGTCTGGTATGTTCTGCTTACAATTAATTATTATTAATTCATTAATTTATTATTAATCTATGAAATTATGTTCTGCTTACTCTTTACATTAATTTTACTATCTATTCGGTAAGGTAGTAAATGCTCTTTTTTTTAGGCACATTATCGTTACTAGGTAACTAGGTAAACTATTCAAAAAAAGAGAAAGATTTCATAATTGGGGCATTGACGAATCCCACTATTTTCTGTATGTGCATGTTTTATTTGAATTAATCAGAGGTGGAACGTAACTAGTATTTTTACTTCGTTACTGTCCTTAAAGGGGTATGCCACTATTTTGGGGCTTATTTCAGTTAAAATCGTTGGCTGGGGTTTATTAAGGTGGTAAAGTGTCTTATTTTTCATGTTAAGCGTTGTCTTGCTCAGGGATTAAAGTTCTCCGGCCCCAGGCCGGATTTCCGGCTTGCAGCGATTGACCGTGGGTTAAAAACAATGAAAAATACTCGAAAATAAATTGACGGTAAATAAGTAAATAAAAAGACAATCGAAATCCCTCCTGCGTTTGTCAGCCAATGGTAGCAAAGGAGCGCACTAAAACTAACATTGTTAACCAATCAGAAGAAGAAGGGGGCAGGTCTTAGGAAAGCGTGCTACCAAAGATTCTCTGCATATACACTGAGGAAAATAAGTATTTGATCCCTTGCTGATTTTGTTGGTTTGCCCACTAATAAGGACATGATCATTCTATAATATTAATGATAAAATGTATTCTAATATAGAGAGACAGAATATCAAAAAGAAAATCCAGAAAATGACTTTGAAGAATATATTTTAATTGATTTGTATTCCATTGAGGAAAATAAGTATTTGACCCCTCTAGTCAAAGAAGACAAAATTACTTGGTGGCAAAGCCCTTGTTTTCTCATACGGAGGTCAGATGTTTCTTTCAGTTAATAACAATGTTTGTGGATATATTAGAAATTTTTGTCCGCTTTTCTTTGCAGATCATCTCTAAATCACTTAAGTTGTATGACTGTAGCTTGGCAAATGGGAGCTTCTTTTCCCTCCACAGAATTAGTATAGGGTTAATGTTTGGAAACTGTCTAGGCCACTTCATGACCTTAATATGCTTCTGCTTGAGCTACTCCTTCGTTGCTTGGGCTGTATGTTATGGATTATTATCATATTGGGAGGCCAATCCATGACCCACCTTCAGTCTAGTGGTGGTGGGAAAGAGGTTGGCATGCAGCATTGTACGTTTACATGTCTCCTTCCATCCATTTCTTGATGATGTGAAGTTGTCCTGTGTCTTGGCCAGACAAACAACCTCAAAACATAATGTTACCACTTTCATTTATGATGTTGGAGAAGGTGTTGTTCTTGGGATCATAGGCAGCATTTCTCTTCCTCCAAACACATCGAGTTGTGTTAATGCCAAACAGTTTGATTTTGGTGTCATCTGATTCCAGCACCTCCCAATCATATCCTAATCCAGTTTGATGCTCATTGGCAAACCTCAGGTGAGCCTGAACAGGTTCCTTCTGAAGCCAGGGTACCATACATGCACTGCAAGATTTTAATCCGCTGTGGTATCAAGTGTTTCCAATAGTTTTCTTAGTGATTGAGGTCCCAACTGCCTTGAGATCATTTCCTAGCTCCTCCCATACAGTTTTAAGGTGCTTTATCTCCTTTTTTCTGGTTATTAAATTCCCATAAGGTCAAATCTTGTATGGAACCAGAGACAGGCCTCAGATTGATGATTGATGATCATTTTGTATGTCCTAAAATTGGGAAGAAATGCACCAACAGTTTGCTCTTTAATATCCAGGAGCCCATTTCAGCCTTGTTGAGTTCTAAAATCTTGTCCCTGACATCCTTTGACAGCTTTTTGGTCTGTCCCATGTTGGCGAGTTTAGTTTGATTGATTGACTGATTCTATGGACTGATTCTGCAGATTCAATGTGTCTTTTGTGCTGGTTACTATTAACAGGTGTGTTCAATTCAGATAACAAGTTGATTGGAAGTGCCATTTGATCTGCAGGATCAGAACTCTTAATGGTTGGCAGGGGATCAAATACTTATTTCCCTCAATTAAATATAAATCAATTATTATATATTCTTTAGAGTTAATTTCTGGATTTTCTTTTTGATATTCTGCCTCTCCATATTAGAATACATATTATCATTAACATTAAAGACTGATCATGTCTTTATTAGTGGGCAAACCAACAAAATCAGCAAGGGATCAAATACTTATTCTCCTCACTGTAGATTGTCTCTGGTGCTACTTCAGTATCTTGCTCGAGTCGGACCACCACACAGACACAGCCAGAGCCAGCTGGTCTAGGCTACTCGCAGTCGCCGACTCGCCGCTCTCATGCCGCGGTCACAGAGCAGTGTCAACAACTCGCTCTACATGGCAAGGCACCTTGCACAGTTTACTGCTCTATGAGCAGAAATATGTGCAAAGATAACTAAACTGCATGCTATGGATTGGTGATGCTGTTGTCGTCAAAAACAAAAATGAAACTGGACATTGTGTGTTTGGACATACAGAATGTCGATAAGCATTGATGGAGCTTCTCTGCTCAGTGCTAATAATTAGCTGTCAACAACACACAAGGTTCAGTTTTTTCCACAGACGTTCGATCCCTCTGTGTCTTTTCATAATTTCTGAACCCAATTTAAAGGGGAATGCCTTTATTTTGGGGCTTAATACAGTTAAAATCTGGGGTTTATAAAGGTGGTAAAGTGTCTGATTTTTCATGTAAGCCGTTGCCTTGCTTTAAGATAAGTTAAAAGAGGGAGCATGCTACAATGCTACATGGATCCATTTACTTTCACTAGCTTAGCGACATATTCCCTCTTTTAATAGTCTTAAAGCAAGACAACGCTTAACATGAAAAATAAGACACTTTACCACCTTTATAAATCCCGGCCAACGATTTTAACTGTATTAAGCCCCAAAATAGTGGCACACCCCTTTAACACTGCTGTCACAGCATCTCCCGGAGTGTGGAGCGGGCGAGCGGAACGTTTATATGCTTCTCATCTCCTAATGTCAACCACTGCCTGTGCATTATGCTAGGTATTACCGGTAGTTCCATTCAAAATAATGGCTGGATACCGTGATTCATGAATCAATCACCAGATTACTTTCTGGGGTTGTTGGAAGAGTTTGTAGGAAGATGTGCTTCAATCTACAACTACTTGTGAGAACGCCAACAGTAAGTGTGGAAAAGCTCGTTCTTCTCCTGTCAGGATGACGTTGTAATTGGAGCGTCGGAGGATGGATGATCAGGAAACCGTGATTAAACTTCGAAGCGTTTTAATTTTTCTCAAAACAAAAAGGTGCTCGTGGGCAACATAGACATAAACTTGAACTGGCAACTCGAAATACTCAATACAAAATCAGTCAAATCCAAACTTCTGACACTTAATTAGGCTACTGCGCTCCACAGCAGCTACTTTTTACAAACGTTTCTGAAGACAGCCGCTTCGCCTACCTCGCTCACTCTCAGCAATGAGCTGGGTTTTACATACCCTTCACTACACAGGCAATTATTCAATTAACCATTTCTCAGGACCTTTCCAAAACAAAACGGCAGTTACAAATCATATCGACAAACATTGCCCATTGTTGCCCACAAAATCTCCACACCAAACAGACATAATTCACAAACATTATAGGCCTACAAAACATGAAACATTTAGAGCCCGATCATACAACACATGCCCATTTTCAGTGCTTGACATCACGCGATGGAAATGCTGCCACAACGGTGCGCGCTCCCGTGTAGCAGTGTCGTGCGCACTTGGAGAGGAGAATGCGATTCTGAACGGTGTGTGTGTGCGTGTGCGTGTCCAACTGTCCAGCTCTGCCCGCTCCTCGCAGTGCACAGTAAATACACAAGTTCACAAATAAAGTTAACCAAAATAAATAGTGGTTTAAAATCAGTGAAAAGTGGCGAGGTCACCATATGTGAGAAAGTTGGTTGTTCTCACTAATCAGGATAGGCTTTGCGGTTGGAGTTTCGCGGGAGAAGATGAACGCAGCTCAGAACAAACTTTATATCAAAAATATATGGGCTTTATTTTCACCAAAATAAATGTGCACGTGGGCAACTGAAAACAAACTGAAAGATACTCAACATAACAGAAATTCTGTAACTTAAATTTTCACAATGCTAAGGCACAAATTTCTCTCTTGTTACCAGCAGTTGTCTAAATGAACACAGCCACACAACTAGCTGTTTCAAGCCCCTCTCCTCAGGAGCTACCCATTCCCGGGTTTACATACACACTTCAATCATTCAATTACCCAATGACTGATAGCTTACTAATTACTCACAGGTACTTCACCTGATTACATTGTCGTTTCAACTCAACACAATTCAATTAACTGAATAAACTAATAGGCCTACATTTACCATCTCAAACAAAGAACCAAAAATACAAAGGAAAATAGAATGGCACTCGATAGAGCGCAAACCTTCGCCTACGCCACTTATTTTTTTTCTGGCCATCTTCAGAGTGTGAGGCATAACATTCTTCAAATTTTGGTGTTAGTTTCATTGGAATCGGACCGGAATATCGTAGATTAATCTCACTGTGATTTTGAAATTAATCTAGATTAATCTATGTCAAAATGGCTCATTCAGAATAGACACGCTAGCGAAATAATGACGAAAAAAAAACAAAAAAAACCTTGGGGTTTTTTAAGGTTTCTTAAGACCATTTTTAAGAACGGTCATGTTGATACTAGGTGATGAAAAAAATCACTGCAATAGCCCTATGTGTAAAGTGTGTCGAATATGTTAGGAAGCATTTACAGTCATAAGATACTGAAATTTCAAAATGAACAGCACTATAAGTTGTAGAGACAACTAGTCCTACAGATAAATCTATCAAACATTTAGGCTATTTAAACAAAATGACCTCAACAATTCAGCATTTGATATAGGCCTAGACAGAGAGAGAGAGAGAGAGAGAGAGAGTCTGCCACTGACTGTTAAAAAGAGCTGCGCGCTCCTTTAAAAGAGGGAGGATCTTCGCGCAGCAGGCAAAGTGCACACAGAAGAGCCAGGCTACTAGATATCTAGAACCTACAGCACTGGCCCACGGCGATTTGGCCCAAACCTGGCTAACTACATTGTAGTTAGAATGCCAGAGGAGTTAGGCTAGGCTACAACTCGAAATGAATTCGGTTAGCAAAAAAATATATCAAGCGCGACAAGCGCGAGATTTATTACCGTCGGACATCTCACTGAGTCGCAAATGCGCGATCGTAATACAATTGCAAACATTCAGCTAGAGTAGATATTGACAGTTTCAATTTGACAATCTTCAAAATGCATATCACACGGACTATTTTGCAATTATGGCACAGGTAAGATTTCTGGAAGTTGTTTAGGCCTATGTGTTCCATGCAATGAGTGAGGAAATGTAGGCTATGTCGGGCTGGTAGGCTACTCACACAATAATGTCTCGTTATGCTTCACCTGAAACAATAACGTCTCTCTAGTCACCACTTATGAAAAAGCACTCAGACAACACCTACCACGGCAGAGAGATTAATGTTTTCAGCATGCAAACACTGTTCATATTTAGTTGGTCTGCTGAAACAACAGGTGGAGAGGAGAAGCGACTGGAGCGCAGTCTGAGCGTCTGTCAATCAAATGCTATGATGACGCGCATACCCAAAATCCAAACCCATATTTTGAAAATAGATTAACGTGCGATATTTTCTTTATCGTGCGGTAAGAGTGTCACATTATCGCAGCACGTTAACGCCGATAACGGCCCACCACTAATCGTAATATGAAATTTTTGGCCCAGTCCCTCTTATTCAATTCAGCATGCACACGTTGTTCTGGCATATAGTGCTTGGCAAAGAAAAACATTTTTGACCTTTTCATGACCTTGACCGTTGACCCAATCACTCCCAAAAAGTAATCGATTGTTCCTTGGGTCATGACCAATCATCCCAGTAAATTTCATAAAAATCGGCTCAATTTACGTTTTTGACCTTTTCGTGACCTTGACCTTGACCTTTGACCCAATCACTCTCAAAAACTAATCTATTGTTCCTTGGGTCATGACCAATAATCCCACTAAATTTCACAAAAATCGGCTCAGTTCTGTCTGAGTTATACGAAGTACAAACAAACATTTTGACCTTGACCTTTGACCCAATCTCTCCCAAAAACTAATCGATTGTTCATTGGATCATGACCAATCATCCCACCAAATTTCATTAAAATTGGCTCAGTTCTGACTGAGTTATGCGAACTACAAACAAACAAACAAACAAACAGACATATTCACAAATAAATACACGGCCGTCAAAACATAACCTTCTGGCGAAGGTAACAATAACAGTTGCCCAAGCATTCCCCCCACCATCGTATACACAATATACATTTAGTTCAGTTAGGATCAAAACATTAGTCCATTATTTCAAGCACATAGTCCAGTCGTGATCCCCATAAGCCCCTATACTGAACCCAGAAATGTTGAGTAAGTTTTATTGCAGAAATGTCATTTATGCATCGATCCGAGGAAATAACCGGGAGTAGAGCGGCCGCCATTACTGGAGTGCTTCCCAAAGCAAACTCGTATCTGGACAGTGGAGAAGTCTGTGCCATTAAAAACAAGACATTTAAGAGCTTTGAAAGTCTATAAATCGCTGAATAAATATAGGTGGAAATGAGACTGTCCCAGGCGAGCTAGCGGCTGACAACTAGCCAACTTGTGGTAAAATAACACAAGGTTAGCTCTGGCTTGATAGCCAACTCCGAGCATGTAATGTTGACAACAAACAATTCACATAACCATTTAACAACCCCAAATTATTCAACATTTCGCCGATAGATCAAGGAGGGTCTTGGGGTTGAAAACAAGTAATTTTTGAACTTTTTAAGTGAAACCACAACTTATTAACAAACTCCTTTTGGGGAGGTGTAACACAAGGCTAACCATCCGGGTTGCTAACTAAATCTGAGTATGTAATGTTGACTACAAACAATTCACACAACCCCAAATTGCTCAAAAGTTCGCTGGTAGATCAAGGAGGGTCTTGGGGTTGAAAAGAAGACATTTTTGAACTTTGTAAGTGAAGCCAGAATTTAACTCATTAGCTGTCAGCCATTTTCATGAAGCCACCCAGAAGTAACCCAGAGTGCCAGAGATTTTTCAGCATTTTGGGTGTTTTTTGGAGGCTCACAGAAAATTGAGTTCTGTGTCTGTCAACACCATACCTATTAGAATACAGATTAGACGCTCATTTGTCATCAGAAAAAAAACGGTGTTGCTCTACCCCTTTCCGTTCTTTCATAATCATCTGTTGAAATTAAGTGGAATTCGCCAAAATGCTGCTTTCTAGCCAAAAAGCTGAGAAAACGCTATTTGAAGTAGAACTATTCTGCAAACGTTTTTGCCCATAATGGCATCGTCCTAACAACTCCAAACCTATCAGATGCTATTACAGAGTCTTCTGTCATCTGTAGCCTGAACAAAATATCGTTTGTATGATCTTTTCAACCTAATATACTGAAATATAACAGGGGTTAGCTCGAAAACAAGGGTGTTTTGTTTTAGTTGCTGGCGCGCACAATGGGTCATGACAGCAGGTGCCCATAACTCCGTGAACTCACAGAAATACTAGCCCGGTACGACTTTGTTGCTGTCGACCACCGTTGACGGACGTGAGCGAGAACTTGTCACGATGTGGGTGTTATTAAATACAGCGCATTTGCAGTCGGCCACAAATATGAACGAGACGATGAGCTCGCACTGGTTTGCTCTACTAACACACCACGTGTGAGGAGTGGGGGGACAGGCAGTGAGGAGGAGCTGAAGTGGGGACCTGCGCAAACTTGTGTAGAGGTGTGAGACAAGACCCATATACACACGTGAGTGAGTTGTTGACCAACCAATTCATGGGCGCGTGACCTCGGAGGCAGTCCGCAGACGAGCGTTGAAGGGGATAAGCAACTGCAGAGGTTGCAAGATCTGACTGCAGTCGCATACATCCCGCGATAATTTGACACCATGTGACATGTCACCTCGTCAACGCAACGTCGACGAAATTTCGAAGTTTGACAGGAAATCTAACTGTCATGTCATCAACGCAGACATGCGCACACAGACAGCAATGCATCCTGGATGAAAATGCTGCATGACGGTTTAGGACGTGTGTTGTGTATATGGGTCCAGTGGCGGCTCCTGCCATTTTTTTCAGGTGGTGCAATTTCCACCCGTTATGCCAATAAACACCATAAAACTTCATAGGACTGAGGCATATTTGTCTAGGTAGCAAGACCATTTTCCTAACTTGTTAGTGCCTATAAATTCAGGTACCAGATATCAATTTTAGGCAATATCGCCTTTGTCCACCAGATGGCAATACTGAACTAGTTAAAGCTGTAAAACTAGGGAAATTACATTGGGAAACTTTCAAAGCAAACATTTGCCAGTAAATAATTTAATTTTAAGTTAATTTAACACCTTACTCATTATTTATTTATTTGCCTCACATTATTCCATCCAGTATTCCATAGTTCATTTATTTAGCTGCATCAAATACTAAACAACACTTTATGGTCAGTGCAACTTGGCCTAAGTTGTTAGAAGAACTACTGTATGTGCATTGGAGCCAGGAGCAGTTTATCATTCTTATCTTTATCATTTTTATCTTATTCAGTCTATATATTTATTATTATTATCATCATCATCATCATCATCATTTATATTAAAAAACAGAAATTCCCAGGAATTGAGAGTGAATTTGAGGCTACTGAAATGTGAGACAGACAAGGGAAGTGAGCTTCAAATGCTTTTACTCCAAAAAAAGGGTGCTTGAACAAAGGCACTATGGTAAACCAGCAAGAAACAAAAATAAGTATGTCCAGTATATTTTGTCACAGTTCAAATTGATCAGTAGGTAGCAGTAAAAAGTCACAATACAAATTCCCAACACAGAAGATCCAATAGAAAAATGTCAAAGAATGTCCAACATCCATAATAGCAGAGTACAAGAGAAACATCAATTTACAAGTTAAGGGCTCTGCAAGTGACAATCCCAATAGTGAAGGATGTTAAGTCAATATTCCATATGAATCTTTCACTTGGTGATACAAGGACCAAATCTGGTTCACAGGTGCATCAGGAGCTACTTTCCCAAAAAAAGGTCGCTATCCAGGTGGAAAAACAAGATGGCGGCCATTTTTCAAGATGGCCGCAATACAGATATAATACAGATACTGTTACGGAAGTGACAAAAGCACCAAACTTTGCATGGTGTTTCTTTAGGGTATATGCTGTAATTCTAGCCTTGGAGCCCTCGGAAAAAGAAAAACATTCTGCCATGTCATATACAATATGTCATGCATTACCTTGTTATTACATGACATTTTACTTAGCTGACGATGTTAATATAGTCCCGAACTCAGCAGAGATGAAGCAAGGGCAGGGGTAGCCTGCTTGACCAGATTGCTGCAACTACAAAATGTTCATAGTGTGAAAATATGGGTGAGTCTGTGCTTACATATTTGACAGCAAATGTAACATTGTGAAAATGTTGAGAAGATTCTGATGAGATTCTGATTCTGGTGAGAATAGACTGCTGCTAATGCTCGCTCAGCTGCATCTGAATTGGGAAGTGTCAAGATGATGTCCAAGGTAGCAGGTTCTCCATCCTCTAATTTCCATAACAGATATTTTTTATGTGTATGAGAGAGGGTAAAGGACAATACCTCTCCATGTGTATGAAGAACCCATAAGATCACTTAATTCTAAATTTTCACAAGTAGCATTATGTCTATAGTGACTGCATTTCAGTCTTTAAGAATGGCATTACAGATCACTCAATATACAGTACATGTAGGCTATATCTTCAGTTCAAATCAAATGGGAATGATTTCTAAGTAGGTGTTGAGTAAGTAGGCAGAGGTGTGAGAATTGTTTTTTTTTCCTCCTGAATTTGCAAACAAGTCCTCACCTAGTACTTGTGTCACAAGTTGCATTACAATAAACTCAGTAATCATTGAGTATTTCAATTGCTACTTCAAAAATGACAGCTGATGGACAACATGTTACCTACCGTAGGTCTTTGCCACCTTTAAGAGAAATATCTATGTTAAAAAACAATTCTCATATGGTATATATATATACACCAAATGCCATATGATTTTTTTCACCTTCAAGATTTTGAGTGGTAACAGTAACATAACTCATTCCCACTACATCTTTTTGCATCATATTGTACATGACCTCAGAATGCTCTAAATGTTTCAGTTCTGTGTAGTTGTACTGTACTGTACTGTACTGTACAGTACAGTACAGTACAGTACAGTACAGTAAAGTACAGTAGCATACAGTATGGTGCCGTATAGTAAAGTACAGTACAGTAGAGTATAATACAGTAGAGTATAGTACACTACAGCACAGTACAGTGGCATACAGTACGGTACAGTACAGTAGCATACAGTATGGTGCAGTACAGTAAAGTACAGTAGCATACAGTACAGTAGAGTGTAGTACAGTACAGTACAGTAGCATACAGTACGGAGCAGTATAGTAAAGTACATTACAGTACAGTAGAGTATAGTACAGTACAGTACACTACAGTACAGCACAGTACAGTAGCATACAGTACGGTGCAGTACAGTACAGTACAGTAGCATACAACAGTAGCCTACGGTGCAGTATAGTAAAGTAAAAGTACAGTAGCATATAGTACGGTGCAGTACAGTACAGTACAGTGTGGTATATCACATTACAGTACAGTACAGTACAGTACAGTACAGTATAGCAGTGTACACTACGCCACAGTACAGTACAGTATAGTCTTGATGACTTGTAGGCTACTTTGACAGCTGTATCCCTCCAAAGCCAATGGCATTTCCACATGCTGTTGTTTAAAGTTTTTGAAAGACTTGAGTGTGTGAGAGAGGGAAGGCAGGCAGATATGTTTTAAACAAAGGACCACACGCACAAATAAAAAATAACAAGCAATCAATAAATTAAGTGGTTAGGTAGCCAACATGTCATCTAAGTTTAAGCACAAAGTAGACCAGAAAACCATTTTGCTAATACATACAATACATAAAGTATTTGTCAATATACTGTATGGTGTATTGCACATTGATTATTCATAATTTCCCAAGCATAAAGGCCCCTATCACTCCACAGTACACTTAGGACTTGAGATATACATATCTGAACACAAATCAATATATATTTTATTTTGTAATGACCTTATAGAGGTAGATAATCCAAGCTGACACATGATATGTACATGTATTATTCACTTGATTGATATGAAAATTGAGCAAGTCACTTGGGCTCCTAGGCTTAAATCATTGAGGGGTCCTAAGGAAGCATCGTGCAAAGTTTCACGCTTTTGTCAGCTCCGTAACAGTAGTGCCCTTTTTGTCCCATAACCGATTCCAATAATATGTATTGTGGCCATCTAGGACAATGGACGGCTATCTTGGATTTCAAGTGGCCTGCATGCCTGTTCAAAAGAAGTGTGTCTAAGGAGTATCTATGACAATTCCAGTGCTTGTATCACCATTTGAACAGTTGTTTCAGTTGCTAATTCATATCTGCATGGCGGCCATCTTGGAAAATGGCCGCCATTTTGTTTTTTTCACCTGGATAGCGACCTTTTCTAAAAGAGTAGGGTCTGAAGCACCTCTGAACCAAATTTGATGCTTGTATCACCAAGTGAAAGATTGTTTGAGGTATTTGCTGTACTAGTGAAGGATGTTAAGTCAATATTCCATAAGAATCTTTCACTTGGTGATACAAGCACCAAATCTGGTTCACAGGTGCTTCAGGAGCTACTTTCCCAGAAAAGGTCGCTATCCAGGTGGAAAAACAAGATGGCGGCCATTTTTCAAGATGGCCGCAATACAGATATAATACAGATACTGTTACGGAAGTGACAAAAGCACCAAACTTTGCATGGTGTTTCTTTAGGGTATATGCTGTAATTCTAGCCTCGGAGTCCACAGAAAAAGAAAAAACATTCTACCATGTCATATACAATATGTCATGCATTACCTTGTTATTACATGACATTTTACTTAGCTGACGATGTTAATATAGTCCCGAACTCAGCAGAGATGAAGCAAGGGCAGGGGTAGCCTGCTTGACCAGATTGCTGCAACTACAAAATGTTCATAGTGTGAAAATATGGGTGAGTCTGTGCTTACATATTTGACAGCAAATGTAACATTGTGAAAATGTTGAGAAGATTCTTGGTCTGAATTAAAATGAGCATTTCCCACACTAAAACTATGGTGAGAATAGACTGCTGCTAATGCTCGCTCAGCTGCATCTGAATTGGGAAGTGTCAAGATGATGTCCAAGGTAGCAGGTTCTCCATCCTCTAATTTCCATAACAGATATTTTTTATGTGTATGAGAGAGGGTAAAGGACAATACCTCTCCATGTGTATGAAGAACCCATAAGATCACTTAATTCTAAATTTTCACAAGTAGCATTATGTCTATAGTGACTGCATTTCAGTCTTTAAGAATGGCATTACAGATCACTCAATATACAGTACATGTAGGCTATATCTTCAGTTCAAATCAAATGGGAATGATTTCTAAGTAGGTGTTGAGTAAGTAGGCAGAGGTGTGAGAATTGTTTTTTTTTCCTCCTGAATTTGCAAACAAGTCCTCACCTAGTACTTGTGTCACAAGTTGCATTACAATAAACTCAGTAATCATTGAGTATTTCAATTGCTACTTCAAAAATGACAGCTGATGGACAACATGTTACCTACCGTAGGTCTTTGCCACCTTTAAGAGAAATATCTATGTTAACCCTATCGCGCCGGATGCATCATCTATGATGCATCAAATTAAAAGCCCTCTCCACGCTGACACAAAAAAAAATCCATCTCAAAAACATCCTGCGTGTCATTTCCAAACGTCCTGCAGTACGCGGAAACCGCCACAAGAGAGCAGCGGTCAACAACAAGTTGATCACAGCTCGGCGAAAAATGCAAAAATGGAGTAGAAGCGGTTTCCCTGACCGACGCTGAGATATCGACAAATTGCAAAAGGTTTGTGTACAAATTTCCGAAATATAACTCTACATCCTTTAATTTGAACACTTGCTTTGTGCAATTAATCAAGGAAGAGTTTATATTTTTACACCGTGTTGCAGAGAGATCGTGCTAAAACTGATGAGACATATAAGCACCATCCGGCGGTGGCAGGAAGTCAGCCATCAATGCATTTGCTCCATAGGGAAACTTACAAAGCATACCACGACGATCGTTTAACAAAACACACAAGTTGTTTTACTTCAAGACAAAGATATTGCCCTAAGAAACACGTTTTACTTGCGATTTTGAAAATGTAATGCAAAATGTTGAAATTATGATCTCGTAAAAAATGCATTGAAGTGAATGGAGAAATGGTCCAATTGTAGTAATGGACCCATATATTCAAATTACACATCAAAAATGAATAATGATCTATATTACACTCATAAATAGGTTGTTAAGCATTCGATCAGCTATGTTTTTACATAGATTTTAAAAAATTACCCAACCAGGCTGTGGGAAATGTAAAATATGGTCCTGCTAAAACAAGGATAGGCTTAAAAAAAATGGCAGGATCTCACTAAATATTTAAAGATAATCCTCAAATTAAATTGTCTGACAACTTTTTTAAATAAAAAAAAAGATGCAAATGCATTAAAAGTCATTTTTCAATGGTCATGAAATTGGAATTTTCATTCCCTTTAAAGGCTGATGCATCATATATGATGCATCAAATATCTCGGTGACCTTGACAAAATTTTGAATTTTTTTTTTACATTTCTTATAAGGGACCAATATTGAAGCAAATTCCAAAAATATATAATTTTCTCTCATTGCTTTCATGGTTCAGGTTTCACAGGGTTAAAAAAACAATTCTCATATGGTATATATATATATATATATATATATATATATATATATATATATATATATATATATATATATATATATATATATATATATATATATACAGTCCCAGGAAAAAGTTTGTACACCCTTTGAAATTTCTTACATTTCTGTCAAAATTGATCATAAAACATGGTCTGATCTTCCCGGAAATCACAAGAAGGAACAATCAGAGTCTGCTTTAATTAATTCCACCCAAACATTTACATGTTATCATATTTTTATTGGTCATAAGGCCATAACATTCACAGGAGAGCAGGGCATAAGTAAGTACACCCTTGCATTAAGTAGGTTTTAACCCTCAGTTAGTTGCAATATCATCAACCAGACTTTACAGTCCTGTAGTTGCAGATCAGATTAACAAAACAATCTGTTTTTATCTTGTCTCCCTCTTCTTTAGAGAACTGCCTCTTGTCAGCAAGGTTTGTGGGATGTCTGGAGTGCATAGGCCTAGCTTTCTTGACTTCATGCCATATAATCTCAATTGTTTTTTGTCAGGGCTTTGACTGGGCTATTTCAGAATGTGTATTTCATTATTATGAAGCCATTCTAAAGTCGATTTGCTTCTAAAGTATAGGTTGTTGTCACATTTCAGGACCCATACTCTTGTGTGCTTCAACTGTGTGACAGACTTCCTCACGTTTTTTTCTGTAAAATATCACAATAAACTTGAGTTCATTGTTCCACTGATAATAGCAAACTGTCAAGGGCCTGAGGCAGCAAGGTAGCCGCATACAATGATGCTCCCGCCACCATACTCAGAAGAGGAGATGTAACCAAGAATAGCTAAAAATGGGATTCATTCTGCCAATCTAAAATTAATGGGGTTTCTGTCCAAAAAAATATTGCTGCACCTTTGAGGTTTGTGAAAAAGCATTTATATGCTTCATAGAATTACTGCAAAATATTCTGTAGACCAACGTTGAAACCAAAGTTGAATTGTTCAGGGGAACACACAATGTCATGTTTGGAGGAGAATTGGAGAACCACACCTTCACCAAAACATCATCTCCACCTTTGAGTATGGTGGCGGGAGCATCATTATATGCGGCTACCTTGCTGCCTCAGGCCCTTTTCAGTTTGCTATTATCAGTGGAACAATGAACTCAGAAGTTTATCGAGATATTTTACAGAAAAAAGTGAGGCAGTCTGTCAGACAGTTGAAGCACACAAGAGGATGGGTGCTGAAATGTGACAACAACCCATACTTTAGAAGCAAATCGACTTTAGAATGGCTTCATAATAATGAAATACACATTCTGGAATAGCCCAGTCAAAGCCCTGACAAAAAACAATTGAGATTATATGGCATGAAGTCAAGAAAGCCATGCACTCCAGACATCCCACAAACCTTGCTGACGAGAGGCAGTTTTCTAAAGAAGAGGGAGACCAGATACATCCAGATTGTTTTGTTAATCTGATCTGCAACTACAGGAAACATCTGGTTGAGGTTATTGCGACTAACTTAGGGTTAAAACCTATTGAATGCAAGGGTATACTTACTTATGCCTTGCTGTCCTGTGAATGTTTACATCTTATGGCCAATGAAAATATGAAAACTTGTAAATGTTTGGGTTGAATTAGTTAAAGCAGACTCTGGTTGTTCCTTCTTGTGATTTCCGGGAAGATCAGACCATGTTTTATGACCAATTTTGACAGAAAGGTAAGAAATTTCAAAGGGTGTACAAACTTTTTCCTGGGACTGTATACACACACACAAAATGCCATATGATTTTTTTAACCTTCAAGATTTTGAGTGGTAACAGTAACATAACTCATTCCCACTACATCTTTTTGCATCATATTGTACATGACCTCAGAATGCTCTAAATGTTTCAGTTCTGTGTAGTTGTACTGTACTGTACTGTACAGTACAGTACAGTACAGTAAAGTACAGTAGCATACAGTATGGTGCCGTATAGTAAAGTACAGTACAGTAGAGTATAATACAGTAGAGTATAGTACACTACAGCACAGTACAGTGGCATACAGTACGGTACAGTACAGTAACATACAGTATGGTGCAGTACAGTAAAGTACAGTAGCATACAGTACAGTAGAGTGTAGTACAGTACAGTACAGTAGCATACAGTACGGAGCAGTATAGTAAAGTACATTACAGTACAGTAGAGTATAGTACAGTACAGTACACTACAGTACAGCACAGTACAGTAGCATACAGTACGGTGCAGTACAGTACAGTACAGTAGCATACAACAGTAGCCTACGGTGCAGTATAGTAAAGTAAAAGTACAGTAGCATATAGTACGGTGCAGTACAGTGCAGTACAGTGTGGTATATCACATTACAGTACAGTACAGTATAGCAGAGTACACTATGCCACAGTACAGTACAGTATAGTCTTGATGACTTGTAGGCTACTTTGACAGCTGTATCCCTCCAAAGCCAATGGCATTTCCACATGCTGTTGTTTAAAGTTTTTGAAAGACTTGAGTGTGTGAGAGAGGGAAGGCAGGCAGATATGTTTTAAACAAAGGACCACACGCACAAATAAAAAATAACAAGCAATCAATAAATTAAGTGGTTAGGTAGCCAACATGTCATCTAAGTTTAAGCACAAAGTAGACCAGAAAACCATTTTGCTAATACATACAATACATAAAGTATTTGTCAATATACTGTATGGTGTATTGCACATTGATTATTCATAATTTCCCAAGCATAAAGGCCCCTATCACTCCACAGTACACTTAGGACTTGAGATATACATATCTGAACACAAATCAATATATATATTATTTTGTAATGACCTTATAGAGGTAGATAATCCAAGCTGACACATGATATGTACATGTATTATTCACTTGATTGATATGAAAATTGAGCATTTCACTTGGGCTCCTAGGCTTAAATCATTGAGGGGTCCTAAGGAAGCATCGTCCTAAGGAAGCACCCCAATGGGATCTCCACCTTAACGTGGTGGGGTGGTTTGCGTGTCTCCGTGACCCCCAGAGCTATGTCGGGTAGGGCCACCCAAGCCGAACAGGTCGAAGGGTAGAGACCAGACAAAGAGGGATCCCACTGGCCCTCCAGGTTGGGGGTTGGGCTGTGGGCTGATAACCCGCACTCGGAAAAAACTAATTATTACAGAAACCAGAAACAGAGCACCATATCCGGGGAATGCTGAAGCCAGTCCTCACGACAGGAGAGACACCATGACGCTCAGGGGTCAAAGCCGACAGGACATCCTTGGGCTGAATAGGCCACTGCTGCACCCGAAAAGCACCTTGAAGATTGGAAACTGGAATGTACGAACACTCTACGCAAGCGGCAACATTTCACTAGTAGCAAGAGAAATGAAGAACAGAGGAATCGACATCATGGGCATCAGTGAAACACACTGGACAGGACAAGGAAAAGCGGAACTAGCAGAAGGAGAAACCATCATCTACTCTGGAAGAGACGACGACAACCATAGACAAGGAGTAGGTATACTGATGTCAAAAACAGCAGCAAGAGCCCTGATTGACTGGACTCCAGTCAATGAGAGAATCATTCAAGCCAGATACCACTCCCAACACATCAAGATGACCATCATACATATCTACGCACCCACTGAAGATGCCGAAGAACAAGAAAAAGATGAATTTTATGCGAGACTGCAGGATGTACTCGACAGCAGAAATAAACATGACATGTTGATTGTAACAGGAGATATGAACGCTAAAGTAGGACAGGAAAACAAAGATTATGACAGGGTCATGGGCAAGCACGGTCTCGGACAGCAGAATAACAACGGAGAAAGGCTGTGTGAGATGTGCGACATGAATGAGCTTGTAATAACAGGAACTTTGTTCCCACATAAAGACATACATAAAGCAACCTGGATATCCCCAGACGGGAAGACCAGGAATCAGATAGATCATACATTAGTCAACAAACGATTTAGGAATTCAGTCAAAGATACAAGAGTACACAGATCTGCGGACATCGGAAGTGACCACTACCTCATATGCACAACAATCAAGCTACGACTGAAGAAACATCAAAAGGAAAAGAAGAACTCCAGAGTCAAGTATGAAACAGCAAAGCTGAAAGATAAAACCATCTTAAAGACCTTTTCCATCAGTTTGCGAAACAGGTTCCAGGCACTAGAAAAGGAAGCGAAAGCAGTAGGAGATGAAGAGGTGGAATGTGAAGCCCAAGTAATGGAGAAGGCATTTAAAGAAGTAGCTGAAGAAGTCCTTGGAAGACCACGGAAAAAGAAAAAGCCATGGATCAGTGAAGAATCTTGGAGCCTTGTCGAACAAAGAGAAAGACTAAATAAGGAAATCCTAAACACACATTCGGAAAGAATCAAGAAGCAGTTAAAGGTGAAGTATGCAGAGAAGAACAAGGAGGTGAAGAGAAGTATAAAAGCAGACAAAAGAAAATGGTTGGAGAACATCGCTAGTGAAGCTGAAGACGCTGCAAGAAAACAACACATGAAGACCCTATATGGACTCACAAAGACATTATGCAACGAGAGACCCAGACAGAGCACAGCAGTACTAGACAAAAATGGTAACCTCATCAGCGGAAGAGACGCAATTAAGTTCAGATGGACAGAACACTTCAAGGACGTGTTTAATGCAGAAGAACCAGAATACCCAATAATAGAAGATGATGAATGTGATTTCAATAACAGAATCGAGGAGATCACAGTAAATGAACCTTCAATTGTTGAAGTCAAAGATGCAATAAAGAAACTGCAGAATTATAAAGCACCAGGAATCGACTGTATCACAGCTGAGCTATTGAAAGCTGATGTAGAGTTCTCAGCTAAAAAAGTGCACCAACTTCTAGGGAAGGTATGGAAACATGAAAAGATCCCAACAAACTGGAAGAAAGGGCTTATCATCAAACTAGCAAAGAAAGGAAACCTCAAAGAATGCAAGAACTCAAGAGGCATAACCCTACTATCTGTTGTGGGAAAGATACTTGGCAGGATTATTGTAGACCGTATAAGACATGGAGTTGACTGCAGACTAAGAAAAGAACAAGCAGGTTACAGAGAAGGAAGGGGAACAACAGAGCAAGTCTTCATACTACGGAACATCATAGAACAGGTTAATGAGTGGCAAGCAACACTGTATATGAATTTTGTAGACTTCGAGAAGGCTTTCGACTCTGTCCATCACAAGAGCCTGTGGATAATCATGGAAAAGTACGGAATCCCAGAGAAGATCGTGAGGATGGTCAAAACATTCTATGAAGACTTCCAGTGCGCAGTGGAAGACCAGGGAGAAATATGTGAATGGTTTGACATTAAAACTGGTGTCAAACAAGGCTGCAATATGTCAGGATTTTTATTCTTGATTGTCATGGATTGGGTCATGAGAAGAACGGTTAGACAGGGAGAGAATGGAATCAGATGGAAGCTAACATCAAAACTAGACGACTTGGACTTTGCAGATGACATAGCATTACTATCCTCCACAAAACAACAAATTCAGAATAAAACAACACGATTGAACGAAGAGGCCAGGCGAGTAGGTCTTAAGATCAACACACAAAAAACAAAAACAATGAGGATTAACGCAAACAACCAGGAAATAATTCAGATAGATGGAAAAGACATTGAAGAGGTGGAACAGTTCACATACTTGGGAGCCACAGTTTGTAAAGAGGGAGGAGGGATGAAAGACCTAAAGAACAGACTATCAAAAGCGAGAGGTGCCTTCGTCAGACTCAAGAAGATCTGGAGCTCCAACAACATCACAAGGAGAACAAAATTAAGACTCTACAAGACACTAGTGGTGCCAGTATTGCTATATGGAAGTGAGACATGGAAAATGAACAAAGGAGACAACAAAGCAGTCGATGTGTTCCATAATAGATGCCTACGCAGAATACTCCGTGTACATTGGCAAGATCATGTCAGAACTGAAGACCTACTAGAAAGAGCTGAGATGAAGCCTCTGAGTGAAGAAGTGAAACTCCGTAGATGGAAAATGATTGGACACATACTACGACAAGACCACAACAATGACTGCAATATAGCAATGACCTGGGCACCAGAAGGGAAAAGAAGAAAAGGAAGGCCGAAGACCACCTGGAGACGTACTGTGGAGAAAGAAAGAAAAGAACTAGGATGGACATCATGGGCTGAAGCGAGGACTGCGGCAGCTGACCGGGAGAAGTGGAGGTGTTCTGTGAAGGCCTTATGTGCCACAAGGCACGAAGTGGATAGGTAACAGGTAAGGAAGCATCGTGCAAAGTTTCACGCTTTTGTCAGCTCCGTAACAGTAGTGCCCTTTTTGTCCCATAACCGATTCCAATAATATGTATTGTGGCCATCTAGGAAAATGGACGGCCATCTTGGTTTCAATGACAAAAACTCACAGAGTTACATATTTGTTTTTGGAGACATGTCAAATTGCCCTCTCAAGGGCAATTAGTATGGGTTAAAGGCAAGCAGTTTAGGCTTAGTCAAATACAAACAAGTAGAGTTACATAGACAAAGTGTTTCAAAAGAAAGCAAAATAACAAACATACTTCACTGCGCTCACCAAGGATGCTTAATATTGTTTTCTTCTGTGGTAAAACAGGCGTCAAAATTCTTTCTTGAGTGTGCAAATAAAGCAAGTTAAGCTGGAGCTTGGAGATCAAACATCTCGTGGCTCAGGCTCAAACAAAGCCAAGCAGCTCCCTGATTACCTATACCTGTTGAGCTGCGTACCTTTACAAATCTCCATAGAGGTAGAAGATAACACTAGAGGACCCCGCCCCCCTTTTTACGGCAATCTGTAGCGGCCATTATTTGTAGGTAGATCAGAGAACTGATGTATAAAATAGAAAGCCAAACACGGCTGCTGTAGAGCTACTGAACGTCTGACTTGTGACTTACCACATTGAAACATATATGTTTTGTTGTAGCCTACATTGCCAGATCATTCCAAGACCATGTGAGAGCATTGTTCTGGCGGCAGAATTTATAAATAGATCGCCGAACACAACGTGCTTCTAAACAAAGTAAACAATTGTTTCACTGAACAACATTTAAGAGAGAAGATAAAATAACTCTCTATGACATTTTATTATCCTCAAAATGATGCAGGATCCATTCTGTAGTAGCCTACAGTAGTTGTAGCCTCTCTTCGCAACTCCTGCTTTGTCTGCCTACCTGCATGGTCGCTGGTGGCGCACGACAAGTTACAAAAAATGTGGGGTGCACGACGTCGCGCCACGGCGTGTGACGTCATTTTGGGTCACGTGACGGCGCGCGCCATCGTCGCGAGTGAAGTATGAAGGAGGGTAGCGCCAGTCACGACAAGTATGAATCCCCCTTTAGACAAAACAAAACACATACAAGGACTAGTGCGGTCCTTTACAATACAGTAAGCTGATCATTTTATACAGATCCATACAAAGTAACTGTAGAATAAGTAAAAAATAGTTGACTTACCAAGGCTCCTTTATTTAGGCTTAGTTGTAAGTTGTCAGTGATTTCGTGCTAGCTAGCTAGCGTAGCAAACTTTATAGCCAAGCATTCCCAACTGAGGTGACACATCACCACTAGTCCCGTGCATTTTCCTGTTAGATGATCTTTTGTACACATCATCCTGATGTTGTGTAGGCTGATCACATTATCCAAAATGAAACGGTTGCCACACAGATCATCTCTGGTTGAACATGGTGTATTTTGGGCAAGCTAGCTACAATGCCTACTAGCTAGATAGCAACAGGGGGTTGTATTTTGGTCATGAGAGGAAGTTTTTTTTTTGTCAGGCTCTGACACTAAAATCAGTAGCCTACCTGTGTTAAAATCAGAGGGCAAGAAAGTAGACTACTGTCACAGGTGCTTTACTTTCAAAAATGATTTTGCTATGCTACTTTTGAGATTATAATAGTAAAAAGGGATGTTTTTGTCTTGACATTTCCTCTTGCTCTGAGCTAATGCCCTGCCCTGACTGTTCCTAAGGACACTTCTGCCACCTACAGGAACAGTTAGAACATGCCTAGAGGCGTGAAATTTATACACAGCATAGGTCAGACCGTCCTCAAGGCCTGGCTGTAAAAAAAACCCGCAATTGTCGGCGAACGCCGCCAAAGGCAGGGGGCGTCACTATTCGAAATGACATCATTCGCCGCCAAAGGCAGCCAATGAGTTAATAACGAACACGTTTTGGAGAGATGTCTGGTAACTAACTAGGGTGACCAGCTGTCCGGACTTCGGCCGGACAACCCCGCACCCTAACTTTCTAACCTAGCGTCCTCGCGCGCACCCATTGCTTCGACTTGCCGAATCCCCGCCTCCGTGGAGAAAACAGTGAAGTTGGCATTCTAAACTGTAGGCAGAAATCAGGGAACAGTGCTGCCATCTTACCTCAGACTAACTCAGCTGCCAACAGCAGTTTTACTTGTAAAACAATATTTTTTCATTAGGCATTTCATTAGGCCTACCTCACCCTGATAAAGGAGTCATCAGTAACACTAACTTATCAAATCCTTCCGTTGTTGTCTGTGTAGGCTATTTCATATTTTTTTTTAAATGTATTTTGGGTAGTCATGCATTCGTAGGCCTAATAGCCAACAATTAATTTGATTTACTTTACTCAAAGTTGGTCAGAAGTCTGTTTATCAGCGGTGTTTTAAGGGAGGCAAACCGCTTCTGTCAACCTTTTTTTTTTCATGCAGACGCTGGATGGAGCTCAAAATACAGACAGCGCCCGTGCAGAAAGACGTTTCTTTGCCCTGTTTGTAAAGTTGTGAGAACCCCCCTCGTATCGTTGTAAAGGCATTTAGCGGACAAACTTAGTTGCACTATGCGTTGCCACCAGTGTAGGAAAAAATAGGAAACAGACAGTAGACAATAATTTACCTTATTTAACTTTCATACAGTCAGTTAATGAACTTCATATAGGGCTATTGCACGGAGATTTCCCCGACATAAGGCGACAGCAATACAGTTAATTCGCTGGGCGAATGGGGTTATATCCAGGGGTGCACATAACTGGTACGCAGGTGCGCATGCGCACCAAAAATTAGCAATGCGTACTGCCACCTCAGTCACTACAGCGCACTTGCGTACTGACTATCTCACCAGACTGTTGATGTTGGTGAATGGTCAAACATGTCCAAAAAGAAACAGACAACAGTAGCCTAATCAGTTTCTTTGGAGTTTCGTCAACAGTAAAGAAAATTGAGTCAGAGATTTAAAAAACAAAACTTTCCGAGAAGTGGCTCCAAGTGCCGTGGCTTGAGGCTAATGATGAGCGGACAGAAATGTAGTGCCATGTCCCTTGTAGTGCCATGTCCCTTGAAACGCAGAATCATTCCGTATGTGGTAGTGAAAGCATGCGTTCCGTGTTGAACAGTTAAGGGACGCGATGTGTCCCGTTTTCTCATGAATGCCTAAAAATAGACATGTCACTCGCATATCAACTGTAAATCTAACGACAGTCAGCGCGAGCGCGACTGAGTTGAGCTCCTGGCTCTCTCCTCCTCCCTCCATCATTATGGAATTGTGCCGTCTGTTAACTCCCAGAATGGACGCGCACCCCCGTCATTCTCATTGGCAACTCCGATGCATAGAAGTTAAAAACTGAAAGCATGCATCCATGCGCGTGGCTTCTTAAATGCACGCAGTTCCCGGCCAGCTCCACTTCTTAATTTCGTCAGCTTCCCACCATAAACGGACACCAGACAATAATCACTTAACTTGAAGATGACCTGTTGACCATTTGTAGGCTAATTAAGATTTAAAGATACCAAACTAACAACAAATTTGATTAGGATACCTTGCACCAGTTGCATTAGCCTCCAAACAACATGTGTCAACGTTTGTGGTGATAATGTTTATCCTTCGACACTGCAGACAGTCAGGGCCGCATTATCCTATGGTGCAACCGGTGCTGCAGCACCGGGCCCCGCCACTAGAGGGGGCCCCGGACGTCGTGAGATTGGAAAATATGAAACGATATTTTGAGACAATCAATTGTATTTTTGATGCATTTCGCCATCCGTAGGCAAGCAGAGGCGCATATGGTTATCTTGTCGCCAGGCTAGACAGGCAGCTTGGCCCCCCCAAGACTGTAGCTGGGGAACAGTAGTAGCGATTTGTTACAAATGTTCTTTCTTTTTAATTTTCGCGTGCCCCCCCTACTGAGCCTAGAATCGCCTCTGCATGCACGCAGGAATCGGAGGTCTTCGGAATAATCATTTCAGTCAGATGCTTCTGGTTGTGTGCCACCAGTGAAAACGGTGGTCAATATTTTTTGAGTTTGATGATGGGCTACTGTCTAAAAAAGATGTGAGAAACTCGGCGTCAGCACTTGCTTCAGATTGTACGGATAAACTTCAGCCCGGCATGGATTAACGCATTGAAGAGAAGGTTGGCAACGTTAGTCATTTTTGTAATGTCAGTGTTATAATCGCTTTTTGTAATGGTTGCATAGCGATCATGGACTGCAATCATGTAAGCTAAGCAAACAAGAGCACAGCACACCAACCTAACTTTATCTTATTCTATAGTTAAAACATGGGGAAATAAATCACGCACCCAACTGCATTCGCGAAACAAAAGTCTTGCATGGCGCGGCGAGGATCACTTCTGAGGTGTTATTAAAAAAGTGTTCACAATAATGCTGCGTAGCAAGTGCACCAACCAGCACTCAAAGTTCTGACAGTCTGACAACAACAGGGCAAGCCAAGGCAAACCAAACACTAAAATGATATAGTCGCATTTTCCTAAAGCACTGTTATGGCCATTTCCCAAAAGCACTGTAATAATGTTGATGCTCTGTCAGCGTAGGCTATATCTTTGCGTTGGGGTTTGTCTTCAGTTAACATGCCTGGGTACCACTCGCAGATTGTTCAGCTAGCAAGTGGCTCTTATCTAGGAGAAAAAAAAACTTGTGTGATACATCTACATCCACACCTAAACATTACGAATTTGCACCATAGTCTACTGTAATGATTGCATACTATTGCAGTGTAATGCACCATCTAGATGAAAACCGCTGACTTCTTAATTGGTACATTTTGAGGGGATTTCGTGACAGCTTCGCTTTGCTGTGGTTCGCTGCTAAGGGGATTCCCTCCTTGCGACAAGCGACAGCTGAGTAGGCTAGGCTACTTTCCTTTGACTGTCAGTTAGTCTTTCCAAGGCCATTGGACTCGGGAGGTAAATTATTTAACGCGTGTTTACCACGACGGTTTCGATTCGACAAATTGGTCGGCAGCAACGTAGCAACATTTTTTGGTTGGCTTCTGCTTAGAAGTTCTAGCTGAGCCGACGTTCACTCTGCCAAACGGCAGTGCACAGAATCTCCTCCCTGTCTGGCTATGCTTCCAATGGCTTGCGTTGTGACTGGTGAACTCAGCAGGGGGTTCAGCGCACCCTTTTTTTGTGTTGTAGTAAACCGTGTAGCCTGCGTTGTTTCATGCGTTTTGAATATGGCTCATTATAATGTGGCGTAGGGACCCCGGATTGCGTCTGCACCGGGCCTCGGCGAGGGTTAACGCGGCCCTGCAGACAGTAGACTTTTTTTTTTTTTTTTTTTTACTGCGGATGAGGTGCGTACCAAAACATATTTGTTGGTGCGTATATGAGTAACGGCCTAAAAAAGTTATGTGCATCCCTGCTTATATCGGGAGTAACATGGCGACCGCAGATATCGGAAACGCGACCGACTGTCAAGGTCTAGTTTGCGTCAATGACGTTGCCTCGCATCTCGGCCATAAGCAAAAGGCTAGGAGGAAAGGAAAGACAAAGACGAGGGACACACGGACGTCGTTAACAGGTCGTGAAAACGGACCGATGGCCACCCTATAACTAACAGAAGGCTACCATCCGGGTTGCTAGCTAAATCCGAGCATGTAACAAGAATTCACACAACCATTTAACAACCCCAAATTGCTCAAAATTTCGCTGGTAGATCAAGGAGGGTTTTGGGGTTGACAACAAGACATTTTTTAAACTTTGTAAGTGAAACCAGAATTTTGGAGAGATGTCTTTTGAAGAGATGTCTGGTAACTAAGGCTAACCATCCGGGTTGCTAGCTAAATCCGAGTATGTAATGTTGACAACAAACAATTAACAAAACCATTTAACAAGCCCAATTTACTTAACATTTCGCTGGTAGATCAAGGAGGGTCTTGGGGTTGAAAACAAGACATTTTTGAACTTTTTAAGTGAAACCAGAATTCATTAACAAACTCGTTTGAAGAGATGCCAGTTAGCCCACACACAGCTAGGTCTTCAGTACAGCTTTACATGTCCTTCTTAAATTGGTGTTAAATTAATTTATACATTCGACCAGTTCATGATATAGCTTCATTAATCACCTGTGGCCACTGTCTGTCATCGTCTATCCATGAAACTTTATTCAAAACTTAATTCAGGCTGTCATTTTGATGGCCTCATTCACCAGAATTGATAAGCGCAGCAACTAGGCTATTTATAGGGGAGCATTTCTATGTTCCCTGGGTCCTATGTTCCCCTGTCTTTGTATGGGAGTGGGGAACATAGGACCCTTTTTCTAAAAAAGGGTTCTATGTTCCCCGCATTGTGTGTTTACAAGTTTTCAAATTGTGCCCAAAACCATCCCTAAACTTAACCTGTCAGAAATGCAATGTTTCTGAGTTGTGAATTTGTGCCCTGACCAAAACTATCCCTAAACCTAACCTGTCAGAGGTGCAACAACAACCTGCGCTTTGCCATGCGGCAGCAGTCTACTTGGAAGCAGCGGGGAACATAGAACCCTTTTTTGAAAAAAGGGTCCTAAGTTCCCCGCATTGTATGTTTCCAAGTTTTCAAATTGTGCCCTTCCCAAAACCAACCCTACACCTAACCTGTCATAATGCAATGTTTCTGAAATTTAATTTATGCCCTGATCAAAACTATCCCTAAACCTAACCTGTCACAGTTGCAACAGCAACCTGCACTTTGCCATGTGGCAGCAGTCTACTTTGAAGCAGTGGGGAACATAGAACCCTTTTTTGAAAAAAGGGTCCTATGTTCCCCGGTAGAGGGGAACATAGGACCCGGGGAACATAGCCAGGGGTGCACATAACTTTTTTAGGACGTTACTCATATGCGCACCAGCAAATATGTTTTGGTACGCACCTCATCCGCGGTAAAAAAAAAAAAAAAAAAAAAGTCTAGGGCCTACTATCTGCAGTGTCGAAGGATAAAACATGATCACCACGAACGTTGACACATGTTGTTTGAAGGCTAATGCAACTGGTGCAAGGTAGCCTAATCAAATTTGTTGTTAGTTTGGTATTCTTTAAATCTTAATTAGCCTACAAATGGTCAACAGGTCATCTTCAAGTTAAGTGATTATTGTCTGGATTTCATCTGTTTTGCCGATTTCGCCGTCATGCCTGCTAACTGATGCACAGAGGGGGAATAAACTTGTATGCGGTGTCCGTTTGGAATATGGTGGGAGGAGAAGCTGACGAAATTAAGAAGTGGAGCTGGCCGGGAACTGCGTGCATTTAAGAAGCCACGCGCACAGATGCGTGCTTTCAGTATTTTCTATGCATCGGAGTTGCTAATGAGAATTACGGGGGTGCGCGTCCATTCTGGGAGTTAACAGACGGCACAATTCCATAATGATGGAGGGAGGAGGAGAGAGCCAGGAGCTCAACTCGGTCGCGCTCGCGCTGACTGTCGTTAGATTTACAGTTGATATACGAGTGACATGTCTATTTTAGGCATTCATGAGAAAACGGGACACATCGCGTCCCTTAGGCCTACCTGTTCAACACGCATGCTTTCACATGCGGAACGATCCGCATTTCAAGGGACTGGCACTACATTTCTGTCCGCTCATCATTAGCCTCAAGCCACGGCACTTGGAGCCAATTCTCGGAAAGTTTTGCTTTTTAAATCTCTGACTCAATTTTCTTTGCTGTTGACGAAACTCAAAAGAAATTGATTTGGCTACTGTTGTCTGTTTCTTTTTGGACATGTTTGACCATTCACCATCATCAACAGTCTGGTGAGATAGTCAGTACGCAAGTGCGCTGAAGTGACCGAGGTGGCAGTACGCATTGCTAATTTTTGGTGCGCACCTGCGTACCAGTTATGTGCACCCCTGCACATAGGGATGACCCCATTTATAGATGGCATAACGGAGAACGGCACACTTCAGCAATGGCGGCAGCGCACAATGGCGGCGCCCATAAATCGCTTCTCGGATCGGTGTATAGGTCAAATGAAGGAGATTTAGCTTGGTTGCCCAAAGTGCCTTTAATAATAGATATCACCTTGAAACTTTCTCAGTTCATTACTGATGATAGGACAAGAAAAAAATGTATTGGCTGTTTTTTGTATTTTGATATTAAGATATGCGAATGAGGGCATGAATCATCAATTATGCACTAATTTGCATACACACGAAATCAGCTTTGCATGGTAAAACAGACTCCAAATTATTTTTCTGTGGGTAAAATGTGTGTATTTGGGTTGAGTTGGTGAAAACCTTTTGAGGACCCTGATCAAGAGGCTGTTTTGACATGTACCATAGATGGATGAATCAGGTGTTTCATGCTAAACAGCCGTATGCATAATCTATCAATCGTGATAACATGAATCAATAATTTGAATCCCTCACCACACCATTTAAAAAGTTTTTGGGGGACCTTACCTTACTACACAACAAAAATAAACCATTCACAGTTCATAAAGATGAATACCAAGAAGATAATGAGGCTGAAGAGTGTCTCAAAACAGAATATGGAGATGGTGAAAGCTATGTGGTTCTAAATGTGTTGGTATGGTATACAATAATTAATCGATTGACTCTCAGTAATTCATACCAAATGTGTTCTATCAGGCTCAGGTTAGGACTGTGTGCTCTGTGCCAGTCAAGTTTATCCACACCGACCACACTCTGTCATTCAGGTGTGCACCAATGCACAAACAAGGTACAAGGTACATAGTCATGTTGTAAGAGGAAAGGGCCTTCTCCAAACTGTTCCTCCAAGGTTGGGAGCATGGAATTGTTCAAAATGTTATGGTGTCCTGAAGCATTCAAAGTTCATGAAGTTTGGGGCTCTGTAGCAATCAACTCTATTTGATGACATCTTTGCATTATGTCCTTCTCCGTCAGTTTATGTGGCCTACCACTTCAGTATGGTTGAGCTGTTGTTCCCAGTGTCCATTTTCTTATAATAAAGCTGATAGTTGATTGTGGAATACGTATAAATGAGAAAATTTCACAACTGAATTTGTAACACAGGTGACATTCTATGAGAATAGAATTCACACATGAATTCACTGAGCTCCGGAGAGCAGCCCATTTGTTCAGCATCTTAGCAGTAGTAGGTAGTGAAAGTGTACTACAATCAGATTTTGCTCCGAAACGTTTCGCTACCATATAAGTTATGATATTTAAGGCCTTAAAGCCCTTCCTCAAACCAGTAAAATTACTCTTGTGTAATTATTTTGTGTTTGTATGCACAATCATGCTGTAAATAGTTATGTACACTGCATATCTTCATGCTGTATACAAACTATGCAGTATAGGCTATGTAATACACTGTATATAATATTGTATGGGGCAATTCCATTTATCCAGGTCAAAACATCCTCTTGACCAGGTTCCTCAGAGGGTTGTCACTAACTCAACCCTGAAACATACATATTTTACCCACAGAAAAAAATAAGTTTGAGTCTGGTTTTACCATGCAAAGCTGATTTTGTGTGGATGCAAATTAGCGCATAATTGATCTTTCATGCCCTCATTTGCATATCTTAACATCAAAATACAAAAAACATCCAGTCACTGATTCTTGAGAAAGTGGCTAAAACAGGTTGTAATGTTGACAGAAAAAAACAAAGTGAATTACAAAATTATATGGTATATCCTCGTAGACTAAGGTCTTGGCTTTTCAGAAATGCACAAGGCCAATCTCCCCATTATGTTTTTTTTTTCAGAAATCAGGCTTTTCTCCGATCATACCTTGTTTTTTGTCAACACCGTCAGACAGAATTAAAAGTTATTAAAATTGTATTGATTTGGTTGCATATGTATCTGGAGTTTTTAAGTGATTATGTGTATTTTTTGGTTCACACATATGCCTTTAAATGTTGAAAATTCACTTTTGTTCTATTTTAATACTGTTTCATGTGTTCTAATTTTAAAATATGTACCGTCATACGATGCTTACTTAACGCCTAAATAGAACAAACAATTTTTTGTAATTTCACAAATATTCGTGCAGGCTTAAATTGGCTATTACTTTGATAATTCAACAACTCCTAAGGAAAATCTTGTAAGCACATTCCTTTAAAATGTCCAAAACTCCTTCTTACGGTGGTGACTTAAGAACTGACGGTGGTGACAGTAATCTGAGAGTGGTGAAAGTGGCCTAATTAGTACCTGCATTTAGCAAAATTAATAGCCCTCTCAAGTCAATGGCATCTTGCATAAACACATTATTTTTGTGTGTGCACAGTATAAGCATGTGTTTTTTCTTCATTAGTTAGATTATCTAGGAAGTAAGCCACTGGTTGTTGAAAATGTGGTAAAAACAGCTTTTAAGTTGTTCAAATCCAAAATATAGAGGTGTATTATCATAGATGTAGGTCTTGGCTGTGCAGTGAATGCATTGGCCAAGCTCCCCATGTTTAACATTTTTCATAAAATGGGCTCTTTCTTGTTTTGTCAGCAGCGGCAGACAGAATTAGAAGTAAAAACACATGTTTACTGTATTAAAGTGAATTACTTTAACAATTCAACATAACTGTAGATACTTATTGTATACATATTCTTAAAACATGTCAAAAACACGTAAAACATGTGTTTTTTGGTTAACTCCATCAGATGTCACCACCGTCAGGTTTTCTGACAAAAAAACCTCCAAATGCACCTCAGTGGTGGCTAGAGTATCATTTTGGATCACAATTATTACTAACATGCCTAGTAATGTTTCATTAACCAGCACAATTTAGTAAAATATGGAACAACATGATGAGCAGAACAAAATCTGACGGTGGTGACATCTGACGGTGTGAGACAAAAAAGCACTCTTTTAAATAGTATGCATTGTTTGTTCACATTAGCCATTTCATTTTCGCTGTGTTTCTTGGGTGCTTCATACCTTTTCTGAAAAAAATTATATTTATTAACATTAATGTAATACAATACTATTAAAACCCCCGACGGTGTTGACAGTTTATGGTTGGGACAGTACCAGTGTCCAAACAAATTAACAAATTGAGGAAAAAATAATAAACTTACAGGAGCTTCAGTGATGCTGAAGTATGCAGTAGAGCTAAAGGTTTGAAGAGGGGTCCTCAGTAATGAAGAGGATCTTGTGCATGCCTGAATTTCTTGTCTTTTAAAAAAGATCTTACGATGGTGACGAGTATGTGGGACACATATTGAGCAATCAGTAAATAATAGTAAATATTGTTTTACATCCACTATATGCACATCTGTAGAACCACTTTAATATGGTCTTCCACATCATGGTGATATTGTTCAATTCTGTTAGTGATTTTTGTATTTTAAGTCAATTGAAGTGATGATGCCAGTCCTTGGGACAGGCGTTTTTACAGGGTGTGGACAGGTTTATAGCCATGAAAAGTAATAAAATTACTCTTAAATATTTCAAACAACTGTGTATTCGTGTAACAGACCCCTTGGCCATTACCTGGGTTCATTTTGTTTGTGAACATTTAGTTGATTTTCAACAGAATTAATATTTTACTGCAGGGACATGTTTTTGCCAAACTTTCAAGAATCAGTGAAATACAATTATTTTCATCATCAGTAATGAACTGAGAAAGTTTCAAGGTGATATCTGTGATTTACGTTTTTTTTGCCTATTCACCCATAGTAGTCGTACCTTATTTATGCTAATTTTGCAAATTGCCCAATGTGCAACTTTGGGCAACCAAGCTAAATGTCCTTCATTTGACCAATAGATGACATTTCTGCAATAAAACGTTAGGGTACTCAACATTTCTGGGTTCATGAAATCACGAGACTAATGTCACACCCCCAAGGGGCAGGTCTTCAACCAATATTCAACGTCAACACCAGGGAGCTTGCTAGACAGATTAAAATACAGTTTATTCATTTAACAAAATTAAACTAAAAAAGGAATGTCCATTGTCCATGTGGGCGTCCAGTCCACCGTCACTCCCGTCTAGTCGTCCTTCCCCCCTGGCCATCGGTAGCAGGCTGAAAAGAAGACACAGGTCACTCGGTAGCGTCTAGTTGCAGGCCCTCCCTCCTCAGTCAATGATCCAATTAGGCTAGTGACAATGGCCTCAAAATTTGGAGACACCCCAACCGGAGGTAGAACAAAACCCAATAATGTTTTTCCTCATCTCTAAGGTGTCCCATACATGAAAATGATTCTTGGCCAAAGTGATTTTAATGCTAAGCCTAAAATTTTTACACATTTCCATATGCACCTCTACTACTGTAATACAATTGTGAGCATTCCTGTCACCACTTAAGTGCATTGAAATAGGTCCTGTAACTCCTTTTCGATTTTTTTCATTCTGGGCACCTCATACATTGAACGATATGCCATCTTTAATATTCAGACAATATATACATATGAGGTATTGCTGGATTCAGAACAATCTCACCTTTCCATCAAGATATCATATGTGTGCATATGGTATTCCCTGACAAAGCAATTACAATGTACATGATGACATTCTGTATGAATATCACTTTTTTCATTTTCCGCCTATTTTAGATGTGTGATTAAATGCCTATATCTCCTTCATACATCAAAATGGTCGAATCCAACCACTTCTATCTGGTGCAGGTAGCCCCTGGGCACAAGCATACCAATTCTCAAAGCTCTCAGAGCTTCTGGTAATTTTCTGCATGATTTTTTGTATATCTACTCCCATACGGAGAAGTCACATTTTGGGTGCTTTTTTTGTTTGGAGGTGCATATGGAAATGTGTAAAATTTTTAGACTTAGCATTAAAATCACTTTGGCCAAGAATCATTTTCATGTATGGGACACCTTAGAGATGAGGAAAAACATTATTGGGTTTTGTTCTACCTCCGGTTGGGGTATCTCGAAAACGAAGGCCTTTTTGGGCCCATTGTCACTAGCCTAAATATGCATAGCACACGATTCAGGGTATTTTATACCATAGCACACAAGAGAAGTCTCAGAACATTGAAAACACTCACTACATGATGAGGTTGTTGATACAACACACTGCAACCGATCTACTCGAGAAAACTAGGCACAGCACAATAAGAGTCGAGATCAATTACTAAGGAGGGGGGGGGGCACACTACAGTGTCTTATGTCTTAGTAGAGATCACAGAAACGGCCAAATGTAGAAGAAGGGGGGGGGGGGGGGACTGAGGAAGCAGGCACGAACAGGAACAGGACAGAAGAACACTCAACTTAAGGAGGGGTGAACGTTTTCACCCCTCACAGCTCCAAAGCGCCCATCATAATCATATAGTCCATAGTAGCCATCAAAATGACATTAATGAATTAAGTTGATTTGCATTTGTAATTCATTAAAACTAAAAATATTTTGCATTATTATTCAGCCATTTCCAGGCATTTTCTTTTCTTTTAATATAAGGCAGGATTATACACTTTGGCCAAAGTCAGTGTTTCCCAACCTTTCTTGCGTCTTGCGTACCCCCTAAGCCTCTTAGTTGTGCCATGAGTACCCCCTAATTAATTTTCTATATAATTTTCTCTGTCCTGATGTGGCTGCTCCATACATTTGTTATATAATAATAACACTTTTTCAAGTACCCCCTGCAGTGTGCTCGTGTACCACTGGTTGGGAAACACTGGCCTAAGTAACCAAAGATTATGCTTTTACCTCTGTTCTCCTCTGTATCTGACATGTCTTGGTATTTCAATCTTTGTTGCTCATATTCTGCTACACATACTTTTCTAATGCTTTTGTGATGAAATAGCCTATGTAACTACAATATTATGCATAATAAGTATGTAATTATGTAATAATGATTAGCGCTATTGACACCCTTTTGGTCTCCTTGGTAGGCCCTATTCGAGTTGCAAAAGTCATTTAAGTCATTCATCATTTTGACCCTGACATGGCACCCACATAAGAATAAGATAAATAAGATAAACATAAGTGTAAATACTAAGCTTAAAAAGCAATGAAATTCTCGTTTCACCGTGTATTGTATAGGGTCACGTGGACGCACCAAAAAGTTCAGACTCAGGATTTTTTTAAACTTTAATCCCTGCTTGCCTTAAGACAAGTTAAAAGAGGGAGTATGTCGCTAAGCTAGTGAAAGTCAATGGATCACTGTAGCATGTAGCATGCTACATGGATGCATTGACTTTCACTAGCTTAGCGACATGCTCCCTCTTTTAGCTTGTCTTAAAGCAAGACAACGGCTTACATGAAAAATAAGACACTTTACCACCTTTATAAACCCTGTCCAACGATTTTAACTGTATTAAGCCCCAAAATAGTGGCATAACCCTTTAAGTAGTTTTTTTCTGGAATTTGTACTTACTTGAGTAAAAATAAAAATGCAGACTTTTACTTTTACTCAGTTACATTTTTTGACAATTACTTCTACTTTCTACTCCTTACATTTCTCGAAGAATACTTTGTTACGAGTTACATTTATCCTATTTTTCCGGTTGTGTTTCGTGGATATTTGAGTATCCTCAGCTGCAGGCAGGGAGGCGGGACCAAGCCCCTCTTCCAAATTAACACCCAGACAGAAAAGATAGGCTTACTTTAAAAAAAACATTAACATGACTCCATAGGGTCATTTCACGTGAAATCAGACACTTTGGAACCGGACAGACACAGATTTCAATCATACTTGCTGTGCCAGTTTAGTAGCAAGGTAGCACCCCAGAACTGCTGAATAAAGAACCAAACACCATTACAGGCTATGTTTAGACAAGAAACCAGCCATTTTAAAATATACGTTTTTTTGGATATTCAATTTTTAATTTTTCAATGTATCATAATTCATATTCTGAAGGTTGTTGTATTCCATGCTGTGTGTGTAATTTGTAGAGCCAGAAAAGAGCTTTCAAACAACACCTCAGACATCCTTTTGTGACTTACACTGACTGATATAATCAAGGCTGAATGCATAGTGTCCTACCCTCATATGTAAACCTTTGCTAGTCTGTTTCTCCCTTAATATTGGTGTCAGATTCACACAAATGCAGTTCTGGGGTGCTACCTTGCTACTAAACAGGCACAGCAAGTATGATTGAAATCCGTGTCGGTCAGGTCCCAAAGTGTCTGATTTCACATGAAATGACCCGATAGTCATTTTCAAATAGAACCGAAAACCGTTGCAGAAACTTTTTCCTATTGGATCAAGTAGGCAGACATGGAGACAGACAGCCATTGCGCGAGTAGGCCTACTTGTACTTTTACTCAAAAAGTAAATTTCGCCGGGTACTTCTACTTTTACTTAAGTACACAACTTCAGTACTTCTTCCACCTCTGGAATTAATCATATCTAGCTGGATGGTCTCNTTCAGTTCTTTTGGAAATATTTGTATGTGAGCTGAATCATTGATGCATGTGTGTATATGTGTATAAGATGGCCAACACAATCTTTTTGAACTGTCTGTATATTATATGGGCTGTTTCCAAGATGACAAGCTAGTTAAGAAGTTCCAGAATGTGCATGTAGCTATCCCAAAGCAGGGGAAAGTGGCATCTCTGGAGAAAATGTACACAGAACTCTACATCACAGAGGGGGAATGTGTTGAGGTCAGTACTGAACATGAGGTCAAACAGATTGAGATGGCATCCAAGAAAAACACAACCAAGGGGGAGACACCAATCAAATGCAATGACATCTTCAAGTGCTTATCTGTGAAAAAGAAACGCATCAGAACAGTGATGACAAAGGGAGTTGCTGGAATAGGGAAAACAGTCTCGGTGCAGAAGTTCATTCTGGACTGGGCTGAAGGAAGAGCCAATCAGGACATTGACTTGCTGTTTCCTGTGTCTTTTCGGGAGATAAATGGGATCAAAGATAAGAAATATACTCTTATGGAATTCATTGATCATTTTTTCAGTGTAAAATGTGACCTCCCCTTCTTCACTAATGAAAAGTACAACATTGCCTTCATCTTTGATGGACTGGATGAAAGCAGGCTTCCTCTGGATTTCCACCATAATGAATGCATCTACAATGTATCAGAACCTGCTACAGTGGACGTCCTCCTTACAAACCTCATCAAAGGGAATCTGCTCCCCTCTGCTAAAATTTGGATCACTTCCCGACCAGCAGCAGCCAATCAAATCCCTCCTAAGTGTGTTGACCAGGTGACAGAAGTGCAAGGGTTTACTGACCCACAGAAGGATGAGTATTTTAAGAAGAGCATCAATGATGAGGAAATGGCCAGCAGAGTCATCAAACACCTGAAGAGATCCAGGAGCCTCTACATCATGTGCCACATTCCAGTCTTCTGTTGGATGGCAGCCACTGTTCTGGTTTCTGTCCTGTCTAAAGGCAACAGTGATGCGATTCCAGCCACCCTGACCCAGATGTACATACAATTCCTGTTCATCCAATCACACATTACTCAAGACAGGTATACTGGCTGGAACGAGGACAGTGTTCTGACGCTGGGGCGACTGGCTTTCCAGCAGCTGGAGAAGGGCAAGCTGATCTTCTATGAAGAGGACCTGATAAAGTGTGGCGTGGATGTTAAACAGGCCTCAGTATACTCAGACGTCTGCACCCAGATCTTCAGGAAGGAGATTGGGATGTACCAGAAGGTGTTCTGCTTTCTTCATCTGAGCATTCAGGAGTTCCTGGCAGCCTTATATGTGTTTCTGTGCTTCCTCAAAACAGACAGAAACACATCTGATCAACAGCAAACCTCTCAGCTCTCTGCTCTGTTCAAAGCTAAAACACTTCATGACCTGCACGAGACAGCAATGGATCTTGCCTTACACAGTGAGAATGGACACCTGGACCTTTTCCTCCGCTTCCTCCTGGGCATCTCACTGGAGTCCAATCATAAACTCCTGAAGCGTGTACTGCCACAGATCAGTAGCCAATCACAGAGCTTAGTGCAGACAATCCAGTGTGTCAAAGAGAAGATCAGGGGTGAGAGAAAATCAGGCAAAGGGATCAACCTGTTCTACTGCCTCAATGAGATGAATCATCATGCTGTTGTGGAAGACATTGACAGGGAGGGGAGCTGTCTGTAGAGATGCTGTTACCAGGAGAGTGGGAGACTGTGGTATTTAATCTCACAATGTCAAAAGAGCAGCTGGATGGGTTTGACCTGCAGAAATACATGAAGACCCCAGAGAAAGATCAGACTGAACTCCTCAGCCCTGATGATGTTCTTCAGAAGCTGGTGCCAGTGATCACAACATCCACCAAGACAGAGTAAGTAATACACTGTGTTAGTGCATGACTGTAAACTATGTGTGTGTGTGTGTGTGTAGTGCATGACTAAACTGTGTGTGTGTGTGTGTGTGTGTGTGTGTGTGTGTGTGTGTGTGTGTGTGTGTGTGTGTGTGTGTGTGTGTGTGTGTGTGTGTTTTAGGGTGGCCATCGGTCCGTTTTTACGACCCGTTTACGACGTCTGTGTGTCTTTCCTCCCATCCTCCCCTTGTGCTTATGGCCTCGAGATGCGAGGCAACGTCATTGACACAAACTAGAATGACAGTTGCGCGTGTTTCCGATATCTGCGGCCGCCATGTTACTCCAGATTTTACTCCAGACTTCGCACAACAAATTAACTATATTACTTTAGGCTTATGTCGGGGAAATCTGCACGCGATTTGTGTCATTTGCGATCCATAGCTTACGTGAAGTAGCTTACTTTGACTGAGTGTATGAAAGTGAAATAAGTTTGCTATATTATTGTCTACTGTCTGTCTCCTATTTTTCCCTGCATTGGGAACGCATGGTGCAAGTAAGTTTGTCTGCTAAATGCATTTACAATGAGGGCTCTCACAACTTTGTGAACAGGACAAAAAAAAGTGTCTTTCTGCACAGGTGCTCTGTCTATATTTTGAACTGTTGTTGTTGCTATAGTTTTCCAAGCAAGCGTCTGCATGAAAAAAAAGGTTGACAGAAGCTGTCGCCTCTCTCCGATAAACACACTCCTGGCAAACTTTGAATAAAGTAAATCAAATAAATTGTTGGCTATTATAGGCCTACGCATGCATGACTACTCAAAATACATGAACAAAATATTTATGAAATAATACAGACTACAACGGAAGGATTTGTCTATTGTAACCTGCCGTCTCTGATACAACATTAAGTTAGTGGTAGCCTACTGACGACTCCTTTATTGGTAAGGTAACGACATGCGAAAATCTGTCCCAAAACATCTTGTTTTACAAGTAAAACTGTTGTTAGCAGCCGAGTTAGTCTGAGGTAAGATGGCAGCGCTGCTCCCTGATTTCTGCCTACAGTTTAGAATGCCGACTTCACTGTCTTCTCCATGGAGGCGGGGAGGCGGCGAGTCGAAGCAATGGGTACGTCGCGAGGACGCTAGGTTAGAAAGTTAAGGGGCGGGGTTGTCCGGCCGAAGTCCGGACAGCTGGTCACCCTAGTGTTGTGTGTGTGTGTCTGTGTGTCTCACTTGTTTATGGGTGGTTGACGTTTAAGGGCGTAACGCAAAAAAAAAAAAAAGAATAAAATAGAAAAAAAATAAAGCTCATAGTGGTCCGTGGAATTTCGCCAAATTTTTTGCCATTTTTGGGAAAATGTGGCCTGCGGTGTGACATCCTTGGTGTGACATTTCTGTAAGATACAATAAAATTATTAATATTCTGCATATCCCCCAAACATATCCCCCATGCTCGTTGTTCCTGTAACCCCCACCCCAGACACACACTTCTACCCACCCACACCCACACACGCCTATGCATTGTACAGGCAGATTACTGTGATTTCACTGCATGGTTTCACTGTATTACTTGTAATAATTGTGTGAATGTGACAAATAAATATCCTGGTATCCTTATATCCTTGCATGATACATGAAAAACAAGTAAGGATTGAGTAACACATTGCATAAGCATGTCACACCGCATGACATGAAGTCACACCACAGGAAATTCACTGCATTGTGGTCATTTTGTATACATGACTGACCTCTGAGATCATGCTAACTAGATAATGATATTGTGTTTAATCTTAACCCTATCGCACCGGACGCATCATATTTGATTCATCAAATTCAAAGCCCTCTCCCCGCTGACACAAAAAAATCGATCTCAAAAACATCCTGCGTGTCATTTCCAAACGTCCTGCAGTACACAGAAACCGCCACAAGAGAGCAGCGGTCGACAACAAGTTGACCACAGCTCGGCGAAAAATAGAAAAATGGGGTAGAAGCGGTTTCCCTGACCGACGCTGAGATATCGTCAAATTGCAAAGGGTTTGTGTACAAATTTCCGAAATATAACTCTACATCCTTTAATTTGAACACTTGCTTTGTGCAATTAATCAAGGAAGAGTTTATATTTTTACACCGTGTTGCAGAGAGATCGTGCTAAAACTGATGAAACAAATAAGCACCATCCGGCGGTGGCAGGAAGTCAGCCATCAACGCATTTTGCCATAGGGAAACTTACAAAGCATACCACGACGATCATTTAACAAAACACACAAGTTGTTTTACTTCAAGACAAAGATATTGCCTTAAGAAACAGGTTTTACTTGCAATTTTGAAAATGTAATGCAAAATGTTTACAAATTATGATCTCGTAAAAAATGCATTGAAGTGAATGGAGAAATGGTCCAATTGTAGTAATAGACCCATTGTTCAAATTCCACATCAAAAATGAATAATGATCTATATTACACCCATAAATAGGTTGTTAAGCATTCAATCAGTTATGTTTTTACATAGATTTTAAAAAATTACCGAACCAGGCTGTGGGAAATGTAAAATATGGTCCTGCTAAAACAAGGATAGGCTAAACAAAATGGCAGGATCTCACTAAATATTTTAAGATAATCCTCAAATTAAATTGTTTGACAACTTTTTTAAATTAAACAAAAGTTGTAAATGCATTAAAAGTCATTTTTCAATTGTCATGAAATTGGAATTTGCATTTCTTTAAAGCCTGATGCATCATATATCATGCATTAAATATCTCAGTGACCTTAACAAAATTTAGATTTTTTTTTTTACATTTCTTATAAGGGACCAATATTGAATCAAATTCCAAAAAAATAGAATTTTCTCTCATTGCTTTCATGGTTCAGGTCTCACAGGGTTAATAAGTGTTTTCATTTATAAAAAACATTTTTCCCCTTCTATAAGAGCAGTCACACCACAGGACACCATAAAATGAACCTAAGCATTGCGTGACAGAAACATTGCAATATGTAGACATATTAAGTAGTGAAGAGTCACCTTAAACTTCCAGACCACTCTCCAATAGCTGAGGTACTGACTGGTTAGGAGCCAGTCTTTAAGACCCTTGTAGTTGGCCTTGCAGCTGCCCGTTCACCAACATTGACATACATGTCACCCCACAGGACGCAATTTGTGTTACGAAATTGAACTTGTAGTTAATATTACTGTCTTGAATTTTTTTCACATTCACATATCTTAATATCAAGTTAATATTTATGCAATCATGCCAAATGCTTCATACATTATTCAAAATGCTGTTGGTTAATTTATATATATATTATATTCCAGGTTTCATTAATGTTACAGTCACACCGCAGGATATTTGACATATAAACCTTTACATAAAAATGTTTCTTCTCATCTAAGACTAATATGAAACATAATGTACCACATCTTCTTTATTGACATTTGTTTTTAAGAGGAATAATAACAGTTTTGTAGGTTTTTAACCAATGTTACGAAAAAACAGGGCGTCACGTCTCCCACCTGTGTGTGTGTGTGTGTGTGTGTGTGTGTGTGTGTGTGTGTGTGTGTGTGTGTGTGTGTGTGTGTGTGTGTGTGTCTGTGTGTGTGTGTGTGTGTGTGTGTGTGTGTGTGTGTGTGTTTGTGTGTGTGTGTGTTATTGAACAGTCAGCTGTGGAGATTGGAGGTTACAGTTTATTTACAAAAGTGCCGCAATTATAAATGCCCATGAGCCTTCGAAAATAGCAAAAAAACAGAAATTCAGCAAAAATATACAGAAAATATACACTCACCTGCCACTTAATTAGGAACACCTTTCTACTGATAGGTTGGACCCCCTTTTGCCTTCATAACTGCCTGAACTGTCTGCACCAATACTCAGGTAACTGTAGCATTCCAACAAAGATCAAATGGTACTAAGTGGCCTAAATTGTAATGAGAAAATATCCTTATGCCATTATATCTCCAACCTGAAACATTGATATAAGGCAGGGTTGACCCATGTGTTCATGCTGTTGTAGATATCAAAACTCATCAGACCAGGCAACCTTTTTTTGATCTTCTAGTGTAGTTTATGGTGAGTCTGACCAAATTGTAGCCTCATTTTCTCTTCTTAGCTGACAGGACTGGCACCAAATGTGGTTTTCTGCTGCTGTAGCCCATTTGCCTCAAGATTTGATGTGCTGTGTAATTGGGGATTTTCTTACGCATACCTCGGTTGTAATGAGTGGTTATCTGACTTTATGTTGCCTTTGTATCAGCTCAAACCAGTCTGGCCATTATCCTCCGACCTCTGCCATCAACAAGCCATTTTTGCCCACAGAATCGCTGCTCACTGTATTTTTTTCCTTTTTCGCACCATTCTTTGTAAACCCTAGAGATGGTTATGTGTGAATATCCCAGTAGATCAGTCTTTTCTGAAATATTCAAATCAAGCCTTTCCACACCCACAGCCATGCCATGTTCAAAGTCTTTTAAATAGCCTTTCTTCACCATTATGATGCTCGGTTTGAACCGCATCATATCATCTCGACCATGTCTACATGCGTAAATGCATTGAGTTTCCACCATGTGATTGGCTGATCAGTCATTTGCTTCAATGAACACTTGTGCCAGGTGTTCTTAATAAAGTGGCCGGTGAGTGTATGTATAAATGTCCATACACAAACTAATGTGAATGAGCTAACAAAATGCTAAAAGCTTTCAGCTCCAGTATAGCAAATAAAGCCCAACAATAAATTAACACACAAAATCAGAGTTGCATTTACAATTTCATGTAGCCTCACACCAAGCCTCTGATCCTTCTCTCTCACAGATTGAAAGCATCTTAAATATAATAATAATAATAATAATAATAATAATAATAATAATAATAATAATAATAATAATAATAATTGTATTTGTATAGCACTGTGTCATACAAGGCATGTAACTCAAAGTGCTTAACAAATGGGAAAAAACATCATTGTTAGAGATGGATTTAAAAGGAGAGGTATAGAGGAGAGGCAGAAATAGTAGGAAGGCAGAGGAAGAAGAGATAGACAGAGATTGTAGAGTCATAAGGTCAACGTAGGTTAGGACCAGGGTTCTTAGATGCGTAAGGTCCATTGTGGCTGGGCCTATCATAAGTCATAGATAGTCACACAGAGATTGGGCGCTCAGGTGCGGCCCCTGGTGGCATCAGGGGTGAGGAAAAACTCCCTTTCGCTTGAATCATAGTTTGTAAGGGGGAAAAAAAAGCTCAGTGAGGTCTGAGGAAAAAAAAAACCCTATAGTCAGGAAGAAACCTCAGGCAGAGACCAGCGGCCACCTAGGGGAGCCCCCTGCCAGGGCTGGTTGTGAGCAGTAAGGGCGCTGCGGCAGCTGGGACACTATGACGCCTTGGCAGCTAGGAGTTGGCAAGGATGAAGAGGTGGGTCCTCAGCTACTTCTTGAAGGAGTCGACGGAGCTGGCTGATCGGATCTCGATGGGGAGGGCGTTCCATCTCTTGGGCGCATAGCAAACAAACGCGGCGTCGCCGATCTTCTTTTGCGGGGGGGGGTGGGGGTCCTTAGCAGCTTGGCATCAGTGGACCTGAGAGCTCGAGCAGGGGCATAAAAAGAGAGCATGTCAGAGATATAACTAGGGGCAAGTCCATTTAATGCTTTAAATACTGTCAGCAGAATCTTAAAGTCGATTCTGTATGAGACAGGTAACCAGTGCAGGTCTGCCAAGACAGGAGAGATGTGCTCTCTCATTCTGGTTCTTGTTAGGATTCTTGCCGCAGAATTTTGAATGAGTTGCAATTTGTCAATTAATTTTTTTGGGAGACCAGAGAAAAGAGCATTACAGTAGTCTAGCCTACTGGTGACAAAGGCATGAATAAGTTTCTCAGCGTCTTGTCGGGGGGCCAAGCCGCGCACTTTGTTGACATTTCTAAGATGGAAAAAAGCAGATTTTGTTATCTTGTTGATGTGAGGTTCAAAGCTCAAATCCGAGTCTATGACCACGCCTAGGCTAGTAACCTTATCTTTAATGTGCATGCTTAGGTCACCTAGGCTTGAGTGGAGTTTTGCACGTTTTTTCTTAGGCCCAATGAGCAACACTTCAGTTGTATCCTCATTTAATTTTAGGAAGTTACTGTTCATCCAATCTGTGATGGCAGACATGCATTTAGTCAAGGCATGAATGGCAGTGGTTTGGCTAGGCTCGACAGAGATATATAATTGAGTGTCACCGGCATAGCTATGAAAATCAACATTGTGCTCTCTGTTGATGGAGCCCAGGGGCAACATATAGAGAGAGAAGAGGAGAGGGCCCAATAGTAGAGCGGCTACAAGGCCAATTTGGCTTGAATCGTGCAAATTATGATACAAGCATGAAACTTGGCAGGTATGTGCTTAAGACCAATACAATCAAATCTGCCTGATTGGCCACTTGAAATGGTGGCCATTTTCCAAGATGGCCGCCAAAAAAGGCTCCAGAAATGTATTTATTGCATAGAATTGACCTTGAAAATTATGATACAAGCATGAAATTCAACATGTATGTGCTTAAGACCAATACGATCAAATCTACCTGATTGGCCACTTGAAATGGTGCCCATTTTCCAAGATGGCCGCCAAAAAAGACCCCAGAAAATGATTTATTGCATTGAATTGACCTAGAAAACTATGATACAAGCATGAAATTCAACATGTATGTGCTTAAGACCAATACAATCAAATCTACCTGATTTGCCACTTGAAATGGTGGCCATTTTCCAAGATGGCCGCCAAAATGACCCCAGAAATAGATTTATTGCATAGAATTGACCTAGCAAATTATGATAAAAGCATGAAATTCAACATTAATGCCCTTCAGACCAGTGCAATCAAATTTACCCAATTGGTCACTTGAAATGGCGGCCATTTTCTAAGATGACTGCCAAAAAAGACCCTAGACAATGATTTATTGCACAGAATTATCCAAGCAATTTATGATGGACACATGAAATTCGGCATGTATGTGATTAAGACCAATAGGCCTACAATGAAATATACTTGATTTACTACTTAAAATGTGATGACGATGTGTCCAAAAAGACCCTAGAATTTGGTGGAAATAATTGTTCACTCTCCTCAAATATGTTTCCATAGATGATGAAGTGATACAGATATTAAAATGTTCAGCAATGACACATAAGCCAGTTCTTAACTTAATGTCAATGGACCCCAAGGTTATGACATGCTAATAATATAAAGACAGTGTGGTAATAATATGCTAATAACAGCAATTCATGGTTCTCTCGATATTGCTGTTAAACAGAAGGTGCGTGAACACCAGAAACAAGCTTTGTCATGAATTTGCGTTATTTGCTCTGGACTTCACATTAAACATGTTTAATTTAGCTAATCACATAACTGCTCTGGCTTGTCAGCCTGGGACATTCGAAGATATGAACATCCTCCCCTGGCTGCCCTCTCCAGCCACTGTGCTGTCCCCTTTGCGCACCCGACCTCCGCTAATGGTGGTTGACGTTCGGGCACAAGTTCTGTGGAACACAAGACTGATCGTGGCAAGGCCACCTGAATCCTCGCCTCTCCTAATAGGACGCATTACCCGTGTCTCCCTTGGGTCGGTCACCCCTTACTGTGCGTGTCTCATGGGCTCAACAGGAGCGCGAGTGTCAGTTGTGCTGCCTGGAGCGCTGTCCCTGGGTAGGGCGCCCGTGGTAAGTTAGATCATACTTCTCCAATGAAGTATCTCAGGCCCCTGCTCGACCAGGCTGCCTGATCGAGGGGAAGTGCGTCTTTGATGTCCCCCTGGGAACCAGAGCGTGTGCCCTCAAACAGGTGTCTATCGGGGCTTTCTTGGCCGGCTCGCTGTGGTGGTGGTTGCTACTCTGTTCTCTGTCCGCAACTTGGACCTGCAGCCCTGCTGGAGAATGACTGGGTCTTTTCTGCCAGCAAGATCACATGGCAGCTCAAGCTTGCCTGGCGGTCTTGGGCATGGTGCCTCTCAGTTGCACCTGCAGGTGTTGTGTACTGAACATGCTGGATATTCCCCCTTGTGCCAAGGCCTGGTTTTCCATTGGGGAATACCTCTTGATATTGGGGGCCTCGCTATACCTCTGTGGGCTCCACTTGCACATCGGTTACACTCAGACGGGTGGTTTCCGTGCCCTGGGTTCCCTCCACTGTGTGCTTTCCGTGGTATTGGATGTCTGGACGCTGCCTTTGTGCGCCCCGTGCTTAACCCCTCTTCCCCCTCCGGGTTCGGAACGAAGACTGCGCCTCTTTCTTGTTCCCCCGCTAGCGTTGCCGGGATCTGCCCTCTAAACACTTTATTGACACCGGTAGGCCGAGTCTGGGCGGTGTGCCTGCTCTAATGATGGTGTCAAGTGCCTGCCTAACCCCTAGGTTGGTACTGGTATCAACTTTCCCCATGGTTGGTGTCTGTCTGGAGGGATTAGGGGCTTGCCTCCCCTGCTCTTCCAAGTGCACCCTTCGGGTGCAGCTCTTGCCCCTGGGCCGTGGGGCGGCTGTTGGGTGAGCCGTGTCGCTTATCGCTGTTGATGGACGCTGCCTCTCCGCCTTCAACAGCTCTGGGCATCGGCAGGAAGGGTCTGTGCTGCGGCCAGGCTTTTGCTTGCGCATTCTAGGTAACTGGCAACGCAATCAGGAGTTTTTCAATACCCATAGTAAGATGTCGAGTGATTCAACCGAAAGAGAACTATAGGTCACCGAGGGCAACCCTGGTTCTCTGAGGGAGATGAACGAGACATCTCACCAGATTGCCACACTCACCCACAAGCTCAAAGGTTAGTTGTCTCAGATTGAAGATCAGAGCCCGGCACACCTGGGCTTTGTCCCCGAGGGGGCGCAGGGGGCCCATCTGCGCAGCTCATTGGTCTGACGGCATGATTGAAAGCAAGTTTTGGCAAATGGCCACGCAAAGGGCGTTACCCATAGTGAGATATCTCCTTCATATCCCGCAGAGAACCGGGGTTACCCTTGGTGACCTACATTTATGTGCCTTTCCGCTTGATTATGTTTCCTTCTATGATGAATTTATTGGAAATTCAAACATAGTGATTGTTTATTTGGGCCACATCTGGTAGATTAATTGCAATTAATGAAGTTCTAGTGTCTTCTTTGATGGTCATCTTTAAAAATGGCTGCCATGTTACATTTTCAAGTTGCAAATGAGGGGGATTTGATTATATTGCTCTTAAGCACAAACATACAAATTTACATCGTTTTCTTGCTCACTTCTGGGCTAAATTCAGTGTTTTAGCAGCCATATTGTAAAATGGCTTCCATTTCAAGTGTTGAGTCAGGTAAATTTGATTGTATTGTTGTTTTTTTGCACATTCATGCCTAAATTGATGCTTGTATAATAACTTGCTTGATCAATCCTGTGCAACAAATCCCTTAGAATGTATTGTGTTGGTCTTAAGCACATAATGGTCATATTTCTTGATTGTATCATAATTTCCTTTCTCAATTCTGTGCAACAAATCAATTTCTGAGGTCTTTTTTGGCAGCCATCTTGGAAAATGGCCACCATTTGTATTGGTCGTAAGCACATACATGTTGAATTTCATGCTTGTATCATAATTTTCTAGGTCAATTCTATGCAATAAATCATTTTCTGGGGTCTTTTTTGGTGGCCATCTTGGAAAATGGCCACCATTTCAAGTGGCCAATCAGGTAGATTTGATCGTATTGGTCGTAAGCACATACATATTGAATTGCATGCTTGTATCATAGTTTTCTAGGTCAATTCTATGCAATAAATCAATTTCTGGGGTCTTTTTTTACGGCCATCTTGGAAAATGGCCGCCATTTCAAGTGGCCAATCAGGTAGATTTGATCGTATTGGTCTTAAGCACATACATGTTGAATTTCATGCTTGTATCATAATTTTCTAGGTCAATTCTATGCAATAAATCAATTTCTGGGGTCTTTTTTGGCAGCCATCTTGGAAAATGGCCGCCATTTCAAGTGGCCAATCAGGTGGATTTGATCGCATTGGTCTTTAGCACATACATGTTGAATTTCATGCTTGTATCATAATTTTCTACGTCAATTCTATGCAATAAATCAATTTCTGGGGTCTTTTTTGGTGGCCATCTTGGAAAATGGCCGCCATTTCAAGTGGCCAATCAGGTGGATTTGATCGCATTGCTCTTAAGCACATACCTGCCGAATTTCACGCTTGTATCATAATTTGCACGATTTTCCCTGTAGCCGCTCTACTACAAGCAACTGCCCTGAGCAACTCCAAAAGGCACATCATACTTGTTGGAGACGTATTCTCCATTGGTGACAAAAAACTGCCTTCCTGTAATATATGTTTTGAACCACTCTAAGACGTGGCCGGACAGTCCTACCCAAGATTCAAGGCGGTCAATTAGTATGTTATGGTCTATCGTGTCAAAGGCTGCACTGAGGTCGAGGAGGATAAGTGCTGAGACTTTGTTAGCGGCAGTGCTGAGCCTAAGATCACTTATTATTTTGGTTAGTGCTGTTTCGGTGCTATGGTTGGCTCTAAAGCCTGATTGGAATTTTTCCAAGATATCATTCCCAGCCAGATGTTGATTAAGCTGTTTAAATACAACTTTTTCTAGTACCTTGCTTATAAAGGGGAGGTTTGATATAGGTCCGTAGTTGTTTAGTGAATTCTGATCTAAATTTGTCTTTTTTAAGAGTGGCTTTACCATGGCTGTTTTGAATGAGCTTGGAAAAATGCCTGTAAGCATAGAGGTGTTAACAATTTGCAGTAAAGGTGCTGCTAAGCAACCAAGTATGTTTTTTAGCAGATATGTGGGGATCGCGTCAAGGCTGCAGGTAGACTGCTTACTTTCCCTGACTATTTTACAGAGGTCGTCCTCTGTAATTGGACAAAAATTTTGGAAGCTCTCAGGTCTCCTAGGGGGGTTTAACCCTCCCCTCGGTGTATCGCCTGAGTGGGCGACAGAGGTTGCTGCGTTTCCACCTTGGATGCCTTCTCTAATGTCTGCAATCTTTTTATTAAAAAATCTAGCAAATTCCTCGCACTTGGCATGTGATGCTGCATTTAGGTTGTTATTGCTATGTGTTGGATTAAGCAGGTGGTCAATAGTGGAAAAAAGAACTTTAGCATTATGCTGGTTGTCTGTTATGATTTTGGAAAAATATGCTTTTCTCTCTGAGCGTACCGCATTATTGTAGGAGGAGATCTCATCCCTAAGGGATTGTCTATGGACTTCTAATTTAGTTTTCCTCCAAAGACGCTCGGTTGCTCTGCATTGCTCTAAGTGAGTCATTCATCCAAGGTGAATACCTAGCTCTGGTTCTTGTCGTCGTTCTAATTGGAGCTATGTTATCTAGAATCCCTCTTAAGTTGTTGTTGAAGCTATCAACCATTTCATCAGGTGTGCAGTGACCATTTAGTAGGTCACCTGATTTGATGAGGTCTGAAATCTTAAGCTCAGCAGAGGCATTAATGCGTCGTCTGTGAATGACATTGTTGGGTGTACTAATTTGTGTTGAAATGTCAAAATCAAAAAACACACAGTGGTGGTCGGAGAGGCCGACATCCGTGACCGATATATTGTTGATATCAAGCGCATGTGAAATAACAAGGTCAAGTGTGTTGCCTTTCCGATGGGTAGGCTGTTCTGTAACATTCTGGATGAGACCGAATCCATTTAATGTATCTAAAAAAGACTTGGCTATTGCGTCATCTGATTTATTTACGTGAATATTAAAGTCGCCAGCAATTATTGCTTTATCATAGTTAGTAAGTACGTCGGACATGAAGGTGGAGAAATCAGACAGAAATGCCGAAGAGAATTTCGGTGGGCGGTACAGAACAATAATAATCAGTTTGAGGTTTGCTTGGACCCTCATTGCCATGTATTCAAATGAAGAGAAAGAGCCCAAATTAGTTACAATTAAACAAATACAATTAAATTTGTTGGAGAAAAGTATGGCTACGCCTCCGCCTCGTTTATTTGGTCTCGGGGCGTGAAGGAATTTGTAATCGGAAGGGCAAGCCTCAATAAAAGTAGCCGCTCCGTCGTCTTTAAGCCATGTTTCGGTAAGAAACATGAAGCTTATGTTTTTGTCCGAGACCAGCTGGTTTACTACGAAGCTTTTGTTGGTCAGGGACTGCACGTTAAGTAATGCAGCATTAACATTCAAAGTAGTAGAGCTATTGTTAATGCGTTCAGGTGCAATCGTAATTAGGTTGTTGTGTACACAACCAGAGGGTCTACATCTGCGAGCTTTCCTACGGGTAGTCACAGCGTGGATAGCTAGTGGAGTACTCTCTGTTGGGCTCGCAGTGTCTAAGTTGGTGTACTCATGAACGGTGTGACGTTTTCCATGTGTGTTACGCCCATTTGTGGGGGAAAACAACCCATACAAGTTATTGGTGATGTTGGGGTTTAATAAACGAAAGATACGGAACTGTAGATTAGCGTTGTTCACACGTAACATGCCGAAAACGTGTTGTGTTGCCGGCTGTTCAAATAATATAGCCAAATAGCCGTGGCTGAAGCATGGAATGTGTTCATTTAGGCTAACCGATGTAGCATGTAAGTCAATGAGACATTCGGGTTGTTTTCACCCATAAAGGGGCGTAACGCAAATTTAAGAGCAAAGTACCAGGATGGCCGTTTATGCGTGTAGTGCTTTGGATTTGAAACGCCTGTTAGTCAGTCCAAGGACCGATGGGCTTCGAGGGTCAGCTCCAGGTTGGTCGCGAGGAGACGTGCACCAGATCTGTTTAAGTGCCTTCCATCTCGTGCGAAGAGGTTTCGGCGGTTCCAGAAGGCAGAGAAGTTGTCAACGTAGGCAATGGCTTCTTGACGGCAGTGTCTCATCAGCCAGACGTGCAGTTGGCGGATTCGGGAGAACTGGAAGTCAGAGAAACAAACAGAGGGGATGGGGCCTGAGATAGCGTATTTTTTTCCAGTGCTGCGAAGGGTATTAATAAGGGAGAGGAAATCGGACTCAAGTTTTTTAGACTGCTGCAGCCGGATGTCATTGGAGCCTGCATGGACGATGAGAGTTGTGGCAGTAGGATACTGTGACAGCGCGCCTGGCACATTCGACTGGACATCGGCTACGAGAGCTCCAGGTAGGCACCACGTCTGGGCATTTCGTAGGGTTACGTGGCGAACCATCGAAGATCCTATGAGGACTGTTGATGGTCGCCGGGGTTCTGAATGGGCAGGCTGCTCTCGGGTGATTTGCCTGGGGGTAGCGAGGGTCCGGCGGCTACTGGGTCGCACTCTTGGTGGTAGAGGCTTGGGCACCTGGTGGGAGGGGGGGACAGGGTCAGTTTCTGCATCGGTGACTGTGTCAAGTACAGAAAAATGATTGCTAGTCTCTAGAGGTGGTGAACATTTCTGCAGTACTCCCCTGCCGCCGTTAACCACGTCCGTCCAGCTACGATGCGCGACGGGAGTGGAGCACGGTGGATTCGGGGGGGACTTCATTTGCTGTTTGCTGGGTAGAAAAGATAGTGTAGTTAGGTTGGCGCTAGTATTACTGGTTTGGTGTTTCAACGTGGTGTTATGGGACTTTATGACTATCTCGCAACGTAACCGACGAGTGTCACTTCTAAGTGCTTCAATCGTCATGTTGGCTTTGGCTAGTCTTTCATTAGCATTAGCTAGATCACTGCAGGCGCAGGTAGAGTTGGCCATAATTAGGTCTGCGGATGCAGCAGAAAAGGTTATTTTTGCGAGATAGTTGGTGTAGTGTTGTAAAATTGACTATGAGGTGAGGCGAAACTAAAGCCGAGTAGGGCTCAGCACGAAAAAAGTTATGTAGGCTAGCCTGGTGGATAGCAAAAATCAATTTGGAAGGTGGGGAGGTTAGTCTATGTGTTTATGTTGTTGTAAGAGTGTGAACAAGGTAATGCAAAAGTAACACAACAGCGATTCAGTTGTTTGTAGTTGTAAATTAGTCGTAAATATGAAAAACCCACTAATGCTAAATTGCACCAATGCTAAATTGCTAAATTGCACTAATCAAAACCTCTTGAAACCCCATTGGTTCTTCTACCCCAACATCAAATACATTTCCCCAGATTATATTTATATTAATAAAATTGGCCAAAACAACATAAAAATACACACACATTACACCCTCACAAATAACATGTCACACTACCATTACCAAGATTCAAAGTAAACAAACATATTTCGAAAATAAAAAACTAGACCGTGTACAATATGACAGTTTGATTGGCAAAGCCTAAAAATGTTCTCTCCCCCAGCTTTTGAGAGAATGGTGGAGCTGGTGTGTGGAGGAATGGTGATTGGAATGACTGAATGTTTGTGCTGAGTGAACTGGCAGGGAAACTCTGGTGTGTTGTGTAATGGAATGATGCTGTAGATGTTTGTTTTAACGGCAGAGTGAAATGTGATGTCTGACTTGACAAACAAACTCATGGTGTCAGTGGCAGCCAACACTGTACTAACTTTCATTCCAATAATTTAAGCTTTCCCCAACCAAACCTGACACAACTAAGGCCATTTCCACCAGTCTGAAATTTGCTTGTGTGTGTGTGTGTGTGTGAATGATTGTGTGTGTCTGTGTGCATCTGTGTGTGTATGCATGAGTGTGTGTGTGTGTGTGTGTGAATGATTGCGCATGTTCCAATTGTGAGAGTGAGACACATACACACACATACGCACGTGCCATACACACACAAGCACACGCACTAGTGGTGTCAACAATGATCGATTCTGCGATCCAATCCAATGCGGGGCATGGACGATCCAGAATCGATCCGGCAAGTTCCAGAATTTTCGAGAGCAAATGAATATTAAATTAAATAAAAGCACTTCAAAGCATTGCAAGACTGATCCAGACTGAAACAGAAAACAGCCAATACATTGTTGCTCAGTATCTGACTACTCAGTATCTGACTACTACTATCATGACTGATGAAACATTTGCTTTGCTTTCAGTAGAAATGTAATGCATTGCAATGCATTGGGGAATTGAATCAAATCGCATAGAATCGAATGGAATCGGATCGCTACCTCCCGAATCGTGATCGAATCGGATCGTGAGGGTAGTGCCAATCCACACCACTAACACACACACAAACAAGTACACACACACAGCCCTGACAAACACACACACAAACACAGGCACACACACAAGTACACACACACAGCAAAAACCTGCCAATGAACACACACACACACACACACACACACACACACGTATGCCTTGACACACAGAAGCACACATACACACACACACACAGACCTCACACTGACATTGTGTGTGTGCGTACTTGCGTGTCTCTCTATGTGTGTGTACATTGTGTGCATGTTGGTGTGTTTAGGTGTGTGCACAAATGCAACAATCACATCCGTCACCCCTCTCTCTCTGTATAGCTCTCTCTTCCCTGCCTGTGTTTCTTCTTTTCCATCTCTCTTTCTTACATCTCTTACATCTTAACATCTCTTTCTCTCCCCCTCTCTATCTATCAATCTATCAAACAATCTATCATGTGTTGTAAAGGGTTAATATCAGATGTGTGTGTGTGTGTGTGTGTGTGTGTGTGTGTGTGTGTGTGTGTGTGTGTGTGTGTGTGTGTGTGTGTGTGTGTGTGTGTGTGTGTGTGTGTGTGTGTGTGTGTGTGTGTGTGCGATAGACTGGCGGACCTCATCGCTGCCCAGATCCCCTGTGCTCCTCGGGAACAACTATACAAACATACCCCTGTCAAGCCCCACTGGTTTAATGCATCCACATAGCACTTCTCACGAATTCCCAACACCCCAGACATAATTTGCATATCACAAGAGGAAGAAATAGTCAGAGTCTTTGAAGTAACCTGTGCCTTTGGCCTGTTCATGTAGGAATCTTACTGTACAAAAACCTGAAATCCCATCCTCTAACATCTGCCATTGAAGGCTATGGCTATAAATGTGTCCTCATTGTTCTTGTCTTTGGCAGTCTAGGCCATGTGCATAGGCTGGTGGTCAGTGGACTCAATAAATAGTCAAGTGCATTTATGACTTAACCCCAAAAAAATTCTAACAAAAGGTTTCTCAGTGGTTTACAGTAGTATCAGATGTAGTTAACAACATACTAAAAGTCTACCAAAATGTGACCTCAGGAAAGGCCTCATTTTCAAGATGGCCGCCACTGGGGCCTTAAATTCACTATTACCTTAAAATGACATTGAAATGACTAGGAATAGTTATTTATGATGTATGTTTTGGCCATATCATGCTATAATTAGAATACTTTCTTGATATTGAATGGTTTTAAGTGAGGTTTGATGTTTAAACAATCCATTACAACTGTACTGTAATATTAGTCAAATTTGGGCTACCATGTGTAGACTAAGTAGGCCTCCTGCTATCCTCTTCTTTGTAGGCTATGTATTTTAGTTTTGTTGTTTATGGTCATTTTCAAAATGTTATTAACCATTTGCATGTTTTAAAATGTATTATTAAAATGTAAATATAAATATATAATTATTGCATGTATTTTATTTAGCCAGTGATGATGAATGGTGAAAAAGCAAGGAATCCATACAAAGGATTCAAAATTTTACTTTTCAATGTCCCCTGTATAGACAAGACATTGGCAGCCTGGTGGGTGGTCAAAGGAAAGAATTCAGCATCCTAAAGGGCTCTGCATACTTCACGTGCGCACTTTGTCGCGAGTGGCGCGAGAACCATTAATGACGTCATCACTTGCGACAGACTATTCATACTTCAAAAGCGCCTTGCTCGCATTGTCGGAAGTGCCCTCTGCTGTTCATGAGAGAAACGGCAGTATTTTTCGCAACTCGCAGCGTGAGTTCTACTGTATAAACTAGAAAGCCAAACACGGCTGCTGTAGGGCTACTGAACGTCTGACTTGTGACTTACCACATTGAAACATATATTTTTTTGTTGTAGCCTACATTGCCAGATCATTCCAAGACCATGTGAGAGCATTGTTCTGGCGGCAGAATTTATAAATAGATCGCCGAACACAACGTGCTTCTGAACAAAGTAAACAATTGTTTCACTGAACAACATTTAAGAGAGAAGATAAAATAACTCTCTATGACATTTTATTATCCTCAAAATGATGCAGGATCCATTCTGTAGTAGCCTACAGTAGTTGTAGCCTCTCTTCGCAACTCCTGCTTTGTCTGCCTACCTGCATGGTCGCTGGTGGCGCACGAAAAGTTAGAAAAATCCTCGTGTGCACGACGTTGCGACATGCGCCGAATTTTGAGCTTACGACGGGGGGCGTGTCGAAATTTTAGGTCACGTGACGGCGCGCGCCATCGTCGTGAGTGAAGTATGAAGGAGACTAGCGCCACTCACGACTAGTATGAATCCCCCTTAACAGTGCACCAATGCAACAAAGTGGGATCAAGTTTCTGTCTCCTAAATTGGAGTGACATTCCTTTGAACTCCATTCATTCTCCTAGTCTCCTAAAGGGGCATGGCTGCCGATTCGTAGATATCCATGAACCATGTCTACATGATAATTGTCTCTGATATGTATTGCAGAGACAGGTACACTAATGATCTTGGCTGTGCCTGCAGAGCTCTACTATTGCAGTCAGCGTAGCTCCTGGTACTGTGGTGAAAATGGAATGGATGCTCTCTATGGTTTGTCTTAGAAATCTGGTCATGATGAGTGGTGAAGCACTTGCCTGACTTGAGATTGCTCTGGAAGTTGAGCTGCAACTTGGCTTTCTTCACTCTCTATTAAAAGTCCTTATTGATGTGCAAACTCACATCTCTCATCATTGACTTTTAGTATGTTATTAAGCACATCTGATACTACTGTAAACCACTTAGCTTTTTTAGGGTTTGATGTATTATTTTCATAAATGCACTTGACTACAACATCAGTGGACTAAGTAAAAGAAGGGCTAGCTAAATACTGCTCAATATCAGCTGTTATAGGGAGCATGTTCATCCGGGAAAGAAGATGTTTCCTGTATCCTTAAAGATGCATTCCCTGTGTGTTGTGTATAGGTGTGTATAGGTGATACCTGTTGAGCTTTTCCTATAAGGCAGGGGTCAGGAACCTTTTTGATGGAGAGAGCCATAAAAGCCCATTTTTACGTGAGAGCCAAACCATTTTAAAAACACTGAATACATTTAAGAGCTTGTCGTTCAATTACGGCCAACAACTGTCAAGTTGTCAAGTTTTATTGATAACAGGTAAGTATGGGGTTGCCAACTGACAACTTTATTGTGGCAGGGGGTGTAGGGGTCCTCCCCCCGCAAATTGTGTATTTCTTCGATATAATTTCCAGCATTTTAATGGATTTTAACCTCCAAAAACCTCCATTTTAACCTCCCTCCTGTGTGCATGCGTGCGTGCGTGCGTGTGTGTGTTGTGTATAGGGGTGTGTGTGTGTGTGTGTGTGTGTGTGTGTGTGTGTGTGTGTGTGTGTGTGTGTGTGTGTGTGTTACCTGTTGAGCTTTTCCTGTAAGGCCTCTTCCCTGACCTCATACACTTCTCTGTGTGTGTGTGTGTGTGTGTGTGTGTGTGTGTGTGTGTGTGTGTGTGTGTGTGTGTGTGTGTGTGTGTGTGTGTGTGTGTGTGTGTGTGTGTGTGTGTGTGTGTGTGTGTGTGTGTGTGTGTGTGTGTGTGTGTGTGTGTGTTCCAGGCTGCATCAGTGTAAGCTGACAGATAAAAGTTGTCTGCATCTGGCCTCTGTCCTGTCATCTCCCTCATCACGTCTCACATGGCTGAACCTGAACTACAATAATCTGCATGACTCTGGAGTGGAACTCTTATGTTCTGGACTTCAACATGAATACTGCAGATTGGAAACACTAAAGTAAGCATAATTTCATGTTGTGAGCCTGTTTGTGGCTCTCTGTGTGTGTGTGTGTGTGTGTGTGTGTGTGTGTGCATGTGCATGTGCGTGTGCGTGTGTCAGAGTGTGTGTGTTTCAGAGTGTATAGATGTTGCCTGTTGAGCTTTTCCTATAATGCCTCTTCCCTGACCTCATACACTCCTGTGTGTGTGTGTGGTGTGTGTGTGTGTGTGTGTGTTCCAGGCTGGGTACGTGTAAGCTGACAGGAAAGAGTTGTCCTCTTCTGGCCTCCGTCCTGTCCTCACAGTCCTCACATATGAAAGTGCTGCGGCTGCAGCTTAATGACCTGAGTGCCTCAGATCTTGAGCAGCTTATTGCTCTGAGGAATGACCCCAACTCTAGACTGGAGACACTAGAGTAAGTAAAACATTTGTAAATGTGTGTGTGTGTGTGTGTGTGTGTGTGTGTGTGTGTGTGTGTGTGCGTGTGTGTGTGTGTGTGTGTGTGTGTGTGTGTATGTGTGTGTGTGTGTGTGTGTGTGTGTGTGTGTTCATGTTTCTTCTCTTCTTCAATTCTTCTTCATCTTCTTTCATCTCATACCTCTCTTTTTAAACATCATGCTGCCTTTTTCTCTTGCTCATCTACTCTGATTCTCCTACACTCTCTCTCTCTCACACACACACACAGACACACACACACGCGTGCACGCACACTAACACACCCACACACACACACACACACACACACACACACACACACACACACACACACACACACACACACACACACACACAATCACAGCCGCATCCGGCCCGCCAAAGGGTTCCATCCGGCCCGGATGTACACAAAAATATATATATATATTTTTTTTATTTTTTTATTTTTTTTTAAATAACCGAAATGCGTAATTACGCCCCTCGGGGCAAAATCGAGACCTGCATGACATTAAAGGAGTAGTCCGGTGTGAAATGGTTTACGTTGTGTCAATATGTGATGCTGAGCGCTGACGTTTGCCTCATACCTCGCATCCAAAGGTCCCCTGCATTCCGAAATCCGAGTGCTAGTCGGACCCCGCGAGCTAGGTGAAATGCAGCTTCTGTTGGGAGGTCCTGGCACCTGTGTTAGCCATGGGGCTAAATCTTTACTTTACACCCATTTACGAGGCTCAAAGTTGCAAAAATGTTGATCCCGTAGTGTCGGGTGGTTGTTGACATGTAAATCCAGGCACTGAGAAGTTTGATAGTGCACCGTTGGTTTAACTACAATTACGTTTTTGAAGGCTGCGCCTCGGAGGACTCTGCCGGGCGCCGCCATCTTTTTTCTAGTCAATCGAAACAATAGGTCATGTGATACATCACGTGGTTATTGGACTGCAGTCGGAGACCGTCTAAAACTGACTTCAGCTTCAGCGACAAAATATTACAGTACTTATAGATTTGTTTTTTTTTGTTTTTTTTACAATGGGTGTTTTGTCGCTGAAGCTGAAGTCAGTTTTAGACGGTCTCCGACTGCATTTTAGATTTAGCCCCATGGCTAACACAGGTGCCAGGACCTCCCAACAGAAGCTGCATTTCACCTAGCTCGCGGGGTCCGACTAGCACTCGGATTTCGGAATGCAGGGGACCTTTGGATGCGAGGTATGAGGCAAACGTCAGCGCTCAGCATCACATATTGACACAACGTAAACCATTTCACACCGGACTACTCCTTTAACCCAATGGTCCCTCTTTTATACTGTATATATGTAGTAAAGTGCACATCACACTTATAAATTATAAATAGTGAATTTGTACTGTAACAGGCATTTGATAAAGCTCATATATTATAGACCTCATATGTAGAGATAACATGTTAATACTTCTTATTCGTATTGTATTGGTATTGGTTGTAATTAAATAATAAATATAATTGGATTTGTATTGGTTCCTATTAAGCTGAAACTGGAAACGGGATGTTAGAATGCGTGAAAATGCAGGAAATTACATCTAAGAAATCCAAAATACAAAAAAACCCCAGACCCCCTGCCAAAATAATCTGTCCCATATCTCATTCATTGACGGTTGGCAATGAATGAATGAAGTCAAGGAAATTTTTCATAGGATTATCAGTATTGCATTGCTTTCTACATATTCAACACACTTAAAACGTGATAGTACTGAACACTAATCCTCTGCTTTACGTTTTTTTTTTTGCGATGATAATACTAATGCGGCTTGCTTGAGGTCCACATGGGTTGTACGTATGCGGCCCCCGGACCAAAATGAGTTTGACACCCCTGCACTAGAGCATGACACGGGAGTGGATTTTCACTCCCGTCCCATCCCAGTCCCAGAAAAAAAAAAATTAAAAAGTAAGAGAAACAAAACCCATCCCGTCCACTCCTGTAAGAATCCACTCCTAATCCTGCCCACTCCCACTCAAAATCAATCCCACTCTCGTTTCGTCAAAAAAAAAAAAAAATGTAATGATAAAAATCATCATCTATATTTGGCATTCCCGCTGCCGTTTGTTTTTATTCCGCCCGCTCCCATTCATCTTCATTCCCGCTCCTGCCCGCTCCCGTTCATCTTTAAAATTTTGACTCCCATCCCGCGGGAATCCCGCAAGACCCGCGGGACCCGCGGGAATTCCCGAAAAATGTTATGCTCTAACTCCAACTCCCATTGTCATTGTGACACACAATGCACACAATGAAATTGCATTCATGCCTCACCCGTGCAAGGGGGCAGCCCCCAATGGCACCGCAAGGGAGCAGTGCGGCGGGATGGTACCATGCTCAGGGCACCTCAGTCATGGAGGAGGATAGGGGAGAGCACTGGTTAATTACTTCCCAGACCAACCTGGCAGATCGGGAGTCGAACCAGCAACCTTTGGGCTAGAAGTCTGATGCCCTGACTACTTACCCATGACTGCCTATCTATCTATGTATTAGGTCTGTAACAATATTGTATCGAACCGAGAATTTCTGATATCCAGTCATGAAACTGCATTGCTGTGGAAGAGGGCAGAATCGTGATGCGCCCTTTCAAAGCTCTGTTACTCAGTCCACTACCTCATAATATCATTATGATCATTTTTAAATTTCTTTTTATTTTAGTAGCCTGTTGCAACCTATTCTACATATAACCTATTGCAATTATTTCATTTATAACATTAGTAAAAAGTTAATCAATTTATTAATTTTAAATGTTAACCATTGGTCAAAATTCAATATGAATCACATTGCGTATATATACAGCCTTACATCTCTCTCCTCCCTCAGGCCATTTCCCTGTTGCTCCTTTCTTTCTTTCTTTCTTTCTTTCTTTCTTTCTTTCTTTCTTTCTGTCATGAGCTCACTCCCCCGCATGTTTATGTCCCCTTAACCACCCTTTACTACAAAGCGGATTCCAAAAAAGTTGGGACACTTAGTGTTTTGTGAATAAAATTAAAATGCTGGCATTTTCAAAACATTCAATATGTTAATAAGGTAGAGCATTGTGTGTAGACAACATATCAGTTGTTAAAGCCAAGCACAATGATTGTTTTGGGGTAATTATGTGATCATTTAAAATGTCAACCCTGCAACAAATTCCAAAAAAGTTGGGACAGGGTCAATAAAATGCTTTTTATGTTGGATAAGACTAAACACAACACAAGGGAGGAGACTTAACATTTAAATACTTTGACTGATGGCATGATTTTATTTTGAAAATAGATATTTTGATATGTGAGACATGATTTCAGCAGCTCAACTGATAGGTGTGTTCTTCGACTTGTTTACCTTCTTGTTATGCTTAATATGTGGCATATCCTGACTGCAAGAAAACAATTTTGTCACCTGTTTACTCTTATGATGGAACCACACTGTTGGAACATAGTAGAGATTGAAATTTGCCATCATTATGGGGCAATATCTAAAGGCTGTGTTCCGAAATATAATGCCTTGGTAGCTATATATGCTGTTTAAAGTCTGAATATATCATTCAGCACGCATTGTAATGCTCTACATGAGTAAGAAGACCATAACCAAGGCATATCTGCACCCCTTTACCATCATATATGCTGTCTTTCAGACTGACCACTAAATCAAGCTGAAGTATTCATTTTCTTCATAACCTGGAGGGTGCATGACTCCATGATTTTAAAAAAGAATGAAATATTTTCCATTCTGTAATCAGAGGACAGTTTCACATGTCTCCTAGGTCCATGTAGAACGAGCTTTGCCACTTGCAACACTGTTTAATGTCTGCATCATGTGCCTTAATCAAGTGTTGTGTTTATAGTCATTTTTTCAACAGCTGTCATTGTTGGAGTGTCATAGTTTGCTTATTGACGATGGGTATGTCATGATCTCATAACTCGTGCAATGATTTTACAGAACTCTACATTACAGAAATAAGCCTTATATGCCTGCAATTTTGATAATTCAATCTTTCTGTGTAATAGATCAGTAATTAGTCCCTCAAAATCTTCGCTACTGAGTGCCACAGCCTCTCTGTGATGGTATTTTATTTGTGCATTCATGTTGGCAGTCAATATAGTTCCTTTCAAAATACTCCTCCTGTGTTACTTTTAGAATTATCCAACCATTACAAAAAAAATTGGCCCTGTCCCAACTTTTTTGAGATTTGTCGAATTTTAAATGACCACATATTTCCCTCAAAACAATGCTTTTGCCTCATTTTAACTGTTCCTATGTTGACCCTGTGCCATTGTGCATCTTATGCATGGATTGAATGTTTTGAAAATGCCAGCATTTTTATTTTATTCACAAAATACCAAGTGTCCCAACTTTTTTGGAATCCGCTTTGTATCTATCTGTCTGCCCCCCGCCCCCCTCTTTCTTGCTCTCTCTGCCCCCCCCCCCCCCCTCTCTCTCTCTCTCCCCCGCCCCCCCTGTCTCTCTTCCGCTCTCCTGTCTCTCTCTTCCTATCAGCCTGGTTCTCTTGGTCAGTCTCAGGCTGTGTCTCAAATCACGCACTTGTGCACTTCGGGCACTGTTTTTCAGTGCCTAGGGTGCTCACGCTGAAAATTTCAGTTGAGCCAGTGCACTGAAAGTGCCAGGATGATCCCCTAACAATGGCGGACAAATGCAGTGCTTGAATGATGGACACTGCACGCACTAAACGGCGGCCATGTTGACAATGACACGGAGGAAATGTGGCATTCAGTTCAGTAGAAGAGTTAGGTCAACAGTCTCCTAATTCTGTAAGTAATGTTGATGGGACACCAACCTTTTCATGCAAACCAAAGTATTGTATGTGTGATTGTTGTCCTTTGGGGTGAAGGAAATGGAAATACAAGCACCAGACGCTGTGCATTGCAAACAGTAGCCAACTGATATTTTGGCAAGCTAATGCCATGCCCAGCCTTCACTTCCAGCGAGGGCACAGTGCATAGTGCTCAATTTTTACCACCACACTATGCACTAAAGGCCTCAGTGCACTGTGTGCACTGTGCACTGACAAAAGTGCGCCATTTGAGACATGGCCTCAGTCTCTCTCTCTCTCTCTGCCTAGTAATGGCCACTAATTTCTTTCAATCAGCCACTCTGCTATCTGCTCTTTCTCTACTCTATCTGATTGTAGCCACCTGTCTCTGCTCTACCTGATTGTAGCCACCTGTCTCTGCCAGGGTAGGAATTTCGCGACTTGTGCCCTCACACTTTGGCCTTGTGCCCTTGAAAAAAATAGGCTCGTTCGTGATGACGCAGTAAGATTTTTGCTGTCTCTACTGCTCTATCTGATTGTCCCCACCTGTCTCTGCTCTAAAGTATCTGATTGTCCCCACCTGTCTCTGCTCTACATCCTAAACCCGAACCTGAACAAACAGACACAACTGGGTCCTCATCTGTTCATTCTCTGACACTTTCTTTCTTTGTTTTTTTTCTGTCTTTCCTTCTTTCTCTGTGTGTGTGTGTGTGTGTGTGTGTGTGTGTGTGTGTGTGTGTGTGTGTGTGTGTGTGTGTGTGTGTGTGTGTGTGTGTGTGTGTGTGTGTGTGTGTGTGTGTGTGTGTGTGTGTGTGTGTGTGTGTGTGTGTGTATTCTGATAGGGTGTATGAGATGATCTCATTTTCTCCTTTATCCTGCAGGTGGGAGTAGAAGCTGAGCAGCAGTGAAGAGCCCTCAGATGACGCACACACAGACACGCACACACACACACACACACACACACACACACACACAGACACACACACACACACACACACACACACACACACACACACACACACACACACACACACACACACACACAAGCACAACTCCTGTCAGCTGGAAGAAACAAATTAGACAGCCTGCACACGACAACACGGCAGGGGCATAACACACGCACACACGCGCACGTACACACACACACGTACACACACACACGTGTGCACGCACACGCAAACACACACACGTACACACACACGTACACATCCACACACTTCATGCAACAGAAGTAGTCTCAGTACTGTGTACAGTTTGAACTATATTGAACAGCCTTAAAGACCTTTGATTACTCTGTTAGTCAACAACTTCAACATTACAGTGTGGTGCTCTGAGAAAGGGACTCCACAATGATTATGGAAACATTTAAATGGAAATATGAATCAAGCCTATGTGAACATTTAAATGGAAATATTAATTATGCCTATGTGAACATTTAAATGGATATATTAATCATGCCTATGTTAACAAATGGAAATATTAATCAAGCCTGTGTTAACATTTAAATGGACATATTAATCAAGCCTATGTTAACATTTAAATGGAAATATTAATCATGCCTATGTTAACATGTAAATGGAAATACTTATAAACATTTAAATAGAAATATTAATCTTGCCTGTCACAGACTGAGCTGTGACAGCCAATAGCGTCCAGACAGCAATTAAGCCGGCATTTCCAACATGCTGCACTGACGCCGACTATGTCTTCCTTTTCATTAATCTGTATGCTGTTTTCATTCCCAGGTTCATTGTTCAGTCATTAACCACCTTCATTTGCCATAACTTTTACCCAGCATTGTAACATGGAGTGCAGGGAAAGGCCTACCAGCATTTCTTATGTTGCGATGTGTCCATTTCACTGCATTTCAAAATGCGCATTTCATAGCGTTACCCATTCATCATCTCTCATCTGTTTACTAGTTTCTAAGGTTAAAGAATCACCACATTTGAAACATAGAAGTTTATTTAGTTATAATATTGTAAAGCAAACATTCCTGAGTCAGTCACTGACCAACTTACCTGCATGCAATCACTTCCTGATTGGGGAACCAGAGGGAATGTTCCACTGTGCATTTATAGTGGGGTGGCCGAGGTCCATTTTTAACGGGGGAGTTTTTACCAGGAATATGGAAAATGTATTTTATGATGCTTAGAAAGAGTTTTGGCTAAAGAAAATGATTTTGGTTAAATATGTATTTTGTTTGCATTTCTTTGGTTTGTTATTTTGGGCTTCTAGTATTGTTATTGAGTTGATTGATTTATTTTGTGAATGGGCTTACCTGAGGGGAGGGGCTGTTTGTTTGATGATGGCTCAGAGCCTCATTGTTTGGTTGAGCAGCATAGGAGACAGTTGTGTCTCAGAACTTATATGCAAGTAGTGGCTCAGAAGCCGTAGTAGCTATAGTCTGGCACTCTTGGCATTGTTTTTGGTTCATGATTTTCTCATCTTTGTTTTGCTCATTTTTGAAGCCCTGTAAGTGCACTTTTAAGAAAATTGAAAAAGAAGAAAAATAAAAAGAAAAGCTTTTCCATTGGGAAGAAAACTGTCTCTTGTCCACTCCGTCGCCGGTCATCCTGCTACATGTGGTGTCAGAAGCTTGGGGTAGCGGAGTGAGACGGAGAGAAGACCAACCGAAGCAGCTGACAAGATGGCAACCAGGAAGATGGAGCAACAGGGGGCGCCACTGAGACGGGAGCGCCCACGCCACAGCCTGCCACAGCAGATCCAGCCATCGAGCGACTTGCTACTATGTTCCAGTCGTTTTTGGAAGTCCAACGTGCCAGAGATGAGAGAATGGAGAGAGGTGCGTCCGTGCAAGCCCAGCAGGTCAAGGTCCTGACTCATCAGGTGACGCAGCTCCAGCTGGACATGGAGTCGGGCCGAGCCACACCCCCACCACCACCCGAGGGCACTTCAACGCCTGAACCAACATCACCCCGTGAATCTTCAAGTTCAACGGCGGAATCGGCACAGCGAGTGACCACCGAGGGGCGTCCACCGAAGATGGCCAAGCTGGAAGAAGGTGACAATATCGAGCACTACTTGACGACCTTCGAAAGGCTAGCCACAGCTTTTGGCTGGCGAAGAGCGACTTGGGCCGTGCACCTCATCCCGTTGCTGACTGGAAAGGCCCGCAGTGCTTTCGTGGCCATGAACCCTGCCGACTCAACCGACTATGACCGCCTGAAGGAGGCAGTGTTGAAGAAGTATGAAATCAACACAGACCTACAGACAGCAGTTCAGAGCCCTGGAGACTAGTCCGACTGAGACGCCGCAAGAGTTGCACCTCCGTCTGAAGGACTTGTTCTACAAGTGGACCAGCTATGAGAAGAGCAGCAAAGAAGACTTGATGGAGACTCTGGTGCTCGAGCGTGCTGTATCCCGATGTGAGGACCTGGGTCAGGGAGCGTAACCCGAAGACCACAGCAGAGGCCGCTACACTGGTGGAGAGCTACGTGGCTGCGCACAGAGGTCCCCGAGGCTTCCGGTACGCTGGAGTGCTGGAGCAGAGCAGCCGGGGTAAATCGTTTGGGAGGGGAGTTGGCTCTGGTACTGACATTAGTCATGGCCATAGTAGAGCCCCACCCCCTGCAGACCGTGCTAGACCCCAGAACATTTCTTGCTACAATTGTGGCCAGGAAGGTCATGGAGCTCTGTTTGCCCCCTGCCAAAGTATTAAGTGCAGGGCAACCATTTGACTTTGAAGTACTGTACAGGTCTAGGAAGATGAACCTTAATGCTGACTTTCTTTCTAGGCCATCAGAGGGGCCATCTTCAGACTGAGCTGTGACGCTTACGCAGCCAATAGCGTCCAGGCAGGTTCATTGTTCAGTCATTAACCACCTTCATTTGCCATAACTTTTACCCAGCATTGTAAAGGGTGGGAGACGTGACGCCTTGTTTTTTCGTAACATTGGTTAAGAACCTACAAAACTGTTATTTTCCTTTATTATATGGTTGTGACGTCATCGGTCGAATGCTCCATTCATTTCAACGGGGCTCCCCAACGTTCGCACGTCTGTTATTTTTCGATAACGGACGGGTTGGTCTATAACAGACCGCTGTCAATGGCAACAAGACTTTTCACTGCTAAAGCGACTTTAAACAAGCCTCTAATCAGCTGCTGTGATAGACAACACCTGTTGTCCTGGCTACCTAGCTGTTGCCTAGCGGTGTTCCACAACGGCACTGTTTTGTTTTGCGCAGCAACAATCTTTTGACTTAACATTAAATAGGCCTAAAGAAATGTCCCCGCCATGTGTGAATCATAAGTATATCCATATAATAAGCGGGTTAACTTTCGGCGAGTCGGTCGCTTTGTGGAATAGCAGCACTTCAGAGAGAACAAGACCCCTCCGCTACGCGTCGGGGTCTAAAGATTCTCTCTGTCGTGCTGCTATTCCACGGTAGCGACCTTCTCGCCGAACGTTAACCCTTACTTAAAAAACATATGTCAATGAAAGACGATGTGGTACATTATGTTTCATATTAGTCTTAAATGAGAAGAAACATTTTTGTTAAGATTTATGTAAAGGTTTATATGTCAAATTTCCTGCGGTGTGACTGTAACATTAATGAAACAATATATAATAATATATATATATAAATTAACCGACAACATTTTGAATAATGTATGAAGCATTTGGCATGATTGCATAAATCTTAACTTTAGATTAAGATATGTGAATGTGGAAAAAACTCAAGACAGTAATATTAACTACAAGTTCAATTTCGGAACACAAATTGCGTCCTGTGGGGTGACATGTATGTCAATGTTTGTGAATGGGCAGCTGCAAGGCCAACTACAAGGGTCTTAAAGACTGGCTCCTAACCAGTCAGTACCTCAGTTATTGGAGAGTGCTGTGGAAGTTTAAGGTGACTCTTAACCTCTTAATATGTCTTCATATTGCAATCTTTCTGTCCCGCAATGCTTATGTTCATTTTATGGTGTCCTGTGGTGTGACTGCTCTTATAGGAGGAAAAAAAAGTTTTTTTTTAATGAAAACACATATTAAGATTAAACACAATATCATTATCAAGTTAGCATGAGCTCAGATGTCAGTCATGTATACAAAAGGATTAAAATGGCCATAATGCAGTGAATTCCCTGTGGTGTGACTCCATTTTCCTGCGGTGTGACATGCCTATGCTATGTGTTGATGCAGGACACATATTCCCAAAAATGGCAAAAATAAGGTGAAATTCCACAGACCACTAAGTGCTTTATTTTTTTCTATTGTTTTCCAATTTTTATCCATCATTTTTTCAGGAATTTGAAAAACTTTTTTTTTTTTGCGTTACGCCCTTAAACGTCAACCACCCTAACATGGAGTGCAGGGAAAGGCCTACCAGCATTTCTTATGTTTCAATGTGTCCATTTTACCGCGTTTTAAAATGCACATATCATAGCGTTACCCATTTATCATCTTTCATCTGTTTACTAGTTGTAAGGTTAAAGAATCACTACATTTGAAATCATAGAAGTTTATTTACTTAAAAGATTGTAAAGCAAACATTCCTGAGTCAGTCACTGACCAACTTACCTGCATGCAATCACTTCCTGATTGGGGCACCCCACTGTGCATTTATAGTGGGGTTGCCGAGGTTCAGCGGGGCAAACCATTTTTAACGGGGGAGTTTTTATCAGGAATATGGAAAATGTTTTTTATTATGCATAGGAAAGGTTTTGGCTGAAGAAAATGATTTTGGTTGTTTAAGTATTTTGATTGCATTTCTTTGGTTTGTTGTTTTGGGCTTCAAGTATTGTTATTGAGTTGATTGATTTATTTTGTGAATGGTCTTACCTGAGGGGAGGGGCTGTTTGTTTGATTATGGCTCAGAGCCTCATTGTTTGGTTGAGCAGCATAGGAGACAGTTGTGTCTCAGAACTTATATGCAAGTAGTGGCTCAGAAGCCATAGTAGCTATAGTCTGGCACTCTTGGCATTGTTTTTGGTTCATGATTTCCTCATTTTTGTTTTCCTCATTTTTGAACCCCTGTAAATGCACTTTTAAGAAAATTGAAAAAGAAGAAAAAGAAAAAGAAAAGCTTGTCCCTTGGGAAGAAAACTGTCTCTTGTCCACTCCGTCGCCGGTCATCCTGCTACATTGCCTATGTTGACATTTAAATGGAAATATTAATCAAGCCTAAGTTAACATGTAAATGTAAATATTAATCATGTCTATGTAAACATGTAAATAGAAATATATATCATGCCTATGTTAATATATAAATGGTAATATTATGCATGCATATGTAAACATTTAAATAGAAATATTAATTGTGCCTGTTATCATTATGAATGCAATAGTGATGATTATTATTGAATTTTAGTGTTTTACCTGCTGCATTTGTAGGTGACAAAGTGACAAACAAGTGCTTGACCAAATGCTGTTGAGGAGTTAAGTATGTTGAGCCTACTCTTCACAAAGGAATGTGCCAGGTTTACTCTTGCTGCTTCTGATATCTTGAGAGCTCAGAGCTGGCGCCTCTGCTGTTGAAGGCCATTTGTAGTGTGCTTTGATCTCCGATACCAGAAGCGTCCATAAATGTTATCCTTGGTAACACTTCACAATAACCTTCCGCAAAAATGGTTAACTAATAGATAGCTAATGGTTTGTTGTGCATTTATAATCCTATTATAAGCATTGATATATCATTATTACATCATGCTGTTGACAATAACATTTAGGGCTGCACGAAATTATAATCACGATTATTTAGATCAAAATCACGATCACGATTATTAATCACGCTTATCCAGCAGAGCTTATAAATAACTAATAATAGCCCACTAATAAAGACATGACTATTCTATAATATTAATGATAAAATGTATTCTAATATAGAGAGACAGAATATCAAAAAGAAAATCCAGAAAATAACTTTGAAGAATATATTTTAATTTATTTGTATTCCATTGAGGAAAATAAGTATTTGACCCCTCTAGTCAAAGAAGACCAAATACTTGGTGGCAAAGCCCTTGTTTTCTCATACTGAGGTCAGATGTTTCTTTCAGGTAATGACAATGTTTGTGGATATATTAGAAAGGATTTTTGTCCACTTTTCTTTGCAGATCATCTCTAAATCACTTAAGTTGTATGACTGTAGCTTGCCAAATGGGAGCTTCTGTTCCCTTCACAGGATTATTATAGGGTTAATGTTTGGAAACTGTCTAGGCCACTTCATGACCTTAATGTGCTTCTGCTTGAGCTACTCCTTCGTTGCTTGGGCTGTATGTTAGTCAAGTCAAGTCAAGTCAAGTCAAGTTTATTGTCAATTTCTTTACATGCACTGGTCATACAAAGAATTTGAAATTGCGTTTCTTGCTCTCCCATGCAGACATAGACTAATCTAGGTAAGGACATAGACAGTATAGACATAGACAGTACTCATACATGGACATAGACAGTATGGACGTAGACATTGCTCATACAGACATTTAAAGTGCAAGACTGGACAACAGAAGACTTGTAGAGAACATACATTAAGAGGAGGTATTTTGTTGTTCTTTTTCTAAAAGTCCTTTATAGCGTTCTGACATAGTAATAGTAGCATTTGAAGAAATAAATAATTAAAAAAGGTTTTTATTTAAGTACACCAGCAGCAGTATGTGTGTGTGTGTGTGTGTTTGTATGTGTTTTGTGTGCGTGTGTGCGTGTGTGTGTGTGTGTGTGTGTGTGTGTGTGTGTGTGTGGTGTGTGTGTGTTTGTGTGTGTGTGTGTGTGTGTGGTGTGTGTGTGTGTGTGTGTGTGTGTGTGTGTGTGTGTGTGTGTGTGTGTGTGTGTTTAGTGCAGGTAGAAAGTGCGGTGTGCGTCTGTGTGTGTGTACCTGTGTATGTGTGTGTGTGTGTGTGTGTGTGTGTGTGTGTGTGTGTGTGTGTGTGTACAGTTGAGGACGATATTATTAGCCCCCCTCCTGAAATTAGACATTTCTCTTCATTGATCATTGAGAATGATCATTATTAATAAATGTGTGTTATTCTGGAAACAAATACACCATGGAGATAGTATCCAATAAGTTAAATTTGGACTTTTCCATTTTCACAATGAGTTTAAACAAAAAAGTCTAAAAATGGCAAGGACAAAATTATTAGCCCCCTTATCATTAATAGTCAATACAGTGCCATTTATGAACAAAAATTGACACCAGGCACTTTGATTAGTTGTTAACTATGTTGGCACATGTCCTACCAGGGATTTTGGGTTTTTTCATCCCAAATAGTTAAGCTGGTCCAAATTGCATGGATGTTGAGGATGGACATTCATTTTCAGCACTCTTCAAACACTATCTAAAGGATTGAGGTCTGAACCACTCCATGACCATGGTTTTAGTATCCTTGAAGAACATTTGAACTATTTTGGATGCAAGTTTTGGGTTATTATCTTATTGAAAGATCCAGTGAAGATCTTAGCTCCCTCTATGAGCATATTTTTTCAAGGTCACTTTCCACATTCTATCAAAATTTTCAGTTTTTATGGTGCCATACACCCAAACAAGGTTTCCTGTGGCTGAGGCTGCCACAGAATGATGCATCCACCACCATGTTTAATTGTGAAAACCATCTTATAACGATTCAAGGACTATCCCTTTCTTCACCTGACAGAAGCAGAATTCATGCATCCATGCAGGTGCAATTGAATATCATCAGATGAAAGCAGAGACATTCAAAACTCATTTTTGACTTTCAAATGTTCACAGGTAAAGCTCAATAACACTCTGATATGCACTGCCTTTAGTAAAGGGGTTCTTCTATGATGATGGCCCCGAAGCCCAATATGATGACAAGCCCTAACAACTGTCTTTCTTGGTGGGGGAAAAACCTCCAGGTGAGGCCAGGTCAATAGCAATCATCTAAGCAGGTGTCCAATGCTTCTTTGGTCTAATGAGGCTAAGCAGTTTCCACAGTTACACATAGTGGTGGGGCATTAAGTTCAGTCTGTTATTCAGCCTCAGACACAGGGAGTCTGGGTCTGATTATGGATTGCTGGGTCTTCCAACAACATTGTAACCCAAAGCATGCATTTAGATTAGTTCAGAGGTTCTTGAAGGACACTAAAACCAAGATATTGGAATCACCCGCTCATAGTCCAGTCCTCAATCCCACTGAGAGTCTGTGGTTAATGTCTATGCTCAGCATCCATGCGATTTGGACCAGCTAGAACACTTTGCAGTGAAGAAATGGGCCAAAATCCCTAGTGGGGCATGTGCCAACCTAGGTAGCAACTTATCAGAGCCTGTTGTCAGTTTTGGTTCATAAATGGCACCATATTGACTTTTAATGATCAGGGGGCTAATAATTTTGTCCTTGTCATTTTTGCCCTTTTTTGTTTAAACTCATCGTAACAATAGAAAAATCCAAATTCAACTCATTGAACATTATCTCCACCAGTGTATTTGTTTCCAGAATAACAGAAACGGTTAATAATGGTCATTCTTACAGAGAAATCAAGAGAAATGTCTAATTTCAGGAGGGGGGCTAATAATATCGTCCTCAACTGTATGTGTGTGAGTATGAGTTGTGTGTCAGTGTGTGTATGTTTGGGTTTAGTGCAGAAAGTGCAGTGTGCTTGTGTGTGTGTGTGTGTGTGTGTGTGTGTGTGTGTGTGTGTGTGTGTGTGTGTGTGTGTGTGTGTGTGTGTGTGTGTGTGTGTGTGTGTGTGTGGTGTGTGTGTGTGTGTGTGTGTGTGTGTGTGTGTGTGTGTGTGTGTGCATGTGTATGTTTTGAGTTAGTGCAGGTTGAAAGTTCAGTCACAGATGTAGTAGTGCAGGTGGAATGTTCAGTCGCAGATATGGTGGTGGGGATGAGGGGGGGAGCGTTGTCAGTGGCCTGGCTGGCTAGAGGCTGACAGTGAAGGGAGAGTGGGTTGAGTGTTCAGTATCTTGATTGCTTGATGCATCGTGCTGCTTGCAAGCCTGGTGGTACGGGAACGGAGGCGCCTGTACCTCTTTCCAGAGGGCAGGAGGCTGAACAGTTTGTGTGCAGGGTGGCTTGTGTCTTTGATGATCATCAGTGCTTTTCGGGTGAGGCGTGCGGTGTAAATGTCCTGCAGGGAGGGGAGTGGTACTCCAATGATCTTCTTCGCTGTGTTCACAACACGCTGGAGTGTCTTCCTGTTTTTCTCCGTGCAGCTTCCTCCCCACACTGTGATGCAGCTGGACACGACGCTCTCTATGGTTCCTCTGTAGAATGTTGTCATGATGGAGGGTGTAGCACTTGCCTTCTTTAGTTTGCGCAAGAAGTAGAGACGCTGATGGGCCTTCTTCGCCAGTGATGTAGTGTTGGTGGTCCAAGAGAGGTCGTCGCTGATGTGCACTCCAAGGAACTTGGTGCTGCTCACTCTCTCCACAGCATCACCGTCGATGGTCAGTGGTGGCAGTTGTTTTTGGACCCTCTGAAAGTTGACAACAATCTCCTTGGTCTTGTTGACATTCAGCAGGAGGTTGTTGTCTTTGCACCATCTGGCCAGCAGGTCTACTTCTTCTCTATGTTATGGATTATTATAATTTTGGGAGGCCAATCCATGACCCACCTTCAGTCTAGTGGTGGTGGGAAAGAGGTTGGCATGCAGCATTGTACGTTTACATGCCTGCCTCCATCCATTTCTTGACGATGTGAAGTTGTGGCCAGACAACCTCAAAACATAATGTTACCACTTTCATTCATGATGTTGGAGAAGGTGTTGTTCTTGGGATCATAGTTGACGTTCATTGGCAAACCTCAGGTGAGCCTGAACAGGTTCCTTCTGAAGCCGGGGTACCATACATGCACTGCAGGATTTTAATCCGCTGTGGTATCAAGTGTTTCCAATAGTTTTCTTAGTGATTGAGGTCCCAGCTGCCTTGAGATCATTTCCTAGCTCCTCCCATACAGTTTTAAGGTGCTTTATCTCCTTTTTTCTGATTATTAAATTCCCACAAGGTCAAATCTTGTATGGAACCAGAGACAGGCCTAAGATTGATGATTGATAATCATTTTGTATGTCCTAAAATTGGGAAGAAATGCACCAACAGTTTGCTCTTTAATACCCAGGAGCCCATTTCAGCCTTGTTGAGTTCTAAAATATTGTCCCTGACATCCTTTGACAGCTTTTTGGTCTGTCCCATGTTGGCAAGTTTAGTTTGATTGATTGACTGATTCTATGGACTGATTCTGCAGATTCAATGTGTCTTTTGTGCAGGTTACTATTAACATGTGTGTTCAATTCAGATAACAAGTTGATTGGAAGTGTCATTTGATCTGCGGGATCAGAACTCTTAATGGTTGGCAGGGGATCAAATACTTATTTCCCTCAATTAAATATAAATCAATTATTATATATTCTTTAGAGTTAATTTCTGGATTTTCTTTTTGATTTTCTGTCTCTCCATATTAGAATACATATTATCATTATCATTAAAGACTGATCATGTCTTTATTAGTGGGCAAACCAACAAAATCAGCAAGGGATCAAATACTTATTCTCCTCACTGTAAATGCAAAATAAAACAAATGCAATGTAATATAAAGCATGCAACTTTGTAACATGGCAGAATAGTGTTCAATTTTGAAAGCATGTGTTTTATTGTCGGTGCCTAAATCTTGTCATACATCCATGTGATTAGTTTTTTTTTTAAAGATGTGTTTTCACAATGACACTCTGAGATTTTATATTATATAATATTNTATATTTTTATATTTTATATTTTATATTTTATAATATTTATATTATATCATATTTTATATTACTTTTGAACAAAGTGTCTTGTGTATGAAATTGTGTGTAGACAGCTGGAGTCTGTGTGTTGCGTAAAGGAGCAAGTGCCTTGCTAAACTGGTATGAAAGTGTAATGCTTACTTTTGTTTAAAGTCAAGCAATAAGTGTTTAAGTTATGCACCAACAACTTAACGATATGCTACTTTGGTTTAAGCATCTGCCTATAGTGTTTAAGCAGTAGGCAAAAACTGTAAAAACAGTGTTTGAATGAAAGAAAGTACTTAAGAATTTCACAATACTGATTTTCATGCTTTTGAGTTTAACCCGTCAATAATATCAACTCTTTGTGTGTGTGTGTGTGTGTGTGTGTGTGTGTGTGTGTGTGTGTGTGTGTGTGTGTGTGTGTGTGTGTGTGTGTGTGTGTGTGTGTGTGTGTGTGTGTGTGTGTGTGTGTGTGTGTGTGTGTGTGTGTGTGTGTGCGTGCGTGCGTGCGTGCGTGTGTGTGTGCGTGTGTGTGTGTGTGTGTGCAGGCCCGCCGCTGGGCCCAGAATTGTGTTACCATTTCATTGTATGTACTGGGTAGGGGGCCCTTTCAGATGACTTTGTCCTGGGCCCAGGAAAAGCTGTCAGCGGCCCTGTGTGTGTGTCCGCGTGTGTGATGAACAGAAACGGAGACTTTGTTTTATTAATGAGTTTAATTATTTATAGCAACAAAATTCCTCCCACCCCCTCACAATCACACACACACACACACACACACACACACACACACACACACACACACACACACACACACACACACACACACACACACACACACACACAAACAGACACACACACACACACACACACAGTACATGCACACACCCACATACAGAGATACATGTACACACACACACACACACACACATACAGAATAAATACAGACATACTGTACATATACACATACACACACACGCACACACACACTCCATTACGTAACAGGTTCTGTGGTGAGGCAGTGAGTCATTTTAGGTTTGAAAACCATTTACTCTTCATACCGAACTGGCCCCTACCCTCACACATGCGAACACACACGCACACACACACAATTTTCATGAAAGAAATCCCTGTTTTTTTTCCTGACATTTAAAAAAAATTGCACTAATTTATTGTTAAATATTGGATAACCACACGAAAGTGATCTCTTGTATAACATATTTTGGAGTTCAAAAACTAAACAAATGTGTTTTCTCACTGCATCCACTCATGTTTTCATCAATATCACATGCAATGTGTGTCCTTATGGGGTGATGATTTCAGATTGTAAACTGATATGAAGAGAGTTTGCTCATGTGATGAGGAAGTGAACATAGTATGGCAGTTGATTTTAGTGTTTTGAATGACAGTGTGTTCAATGCGACAACCAGGGATTTTCTTCATGAAAATTGTGTGTAATCCAGATAATTGTGCATAGTGGTTTGAAACGAGTGTGTTTTAAAACTAAAATGTGAGTGTAAAGAAGGAATTGTGCTTAGTGTTCAGTGACATTGTTTAGGGGAGTTGGGAAATGGGTGAGATGTTCTGAGAATTGTGTGTGAAGTACCAGAAATTGTGTGTAAGCAATCGAGGACTACTGTAAGTAATCCATCACACTTCCGACCGAAAAGGAAAGTTCCATGTCAATGTTCCTCAGGTAAGTATTATTCACAGGTGCGGTGAGTAGAACCAAAGAAATTCGACAGAGAACAATCCCTTGGGGGGGAAATGCATTGGCCATGGTGTAGTACGGGGGCGTTGCCTGAGGACATGAGTAGATGGAAAATTAACTCCCTTGCGCATGGTCATTGGTCAGTGGGTGCGATGGATACAATTTCCGTACTCTCTTGCGCATGGTCAGTGGGGGCGACACCATGATGGATAATTTGTGGCCAAATTAACTGCAGCTGTTGGTCAGCAGTAATTGGTGGGGGTAATTATGGACAGCTGACAAACATTCACGCTGTCCTATGACCTGTTCCACACTCGCGGAAGTGGCATTGCATGCTTCCCTGATGCTTCCAATACTAACCGTGAAAGAAGAATACAATTTCTGTACTCCCCTCGCCATCATTTCGTACTACGCTGTTATGACGTGAGTAAGCCTTCCTATCTACAGTATATCACGAAAGTGAATACACCCCTCACAGTTTCGCAGATTTTTGAGTATATCTTTTCATAGGAAAGCATTACAGAAATGTAACTTTGACACAATGATTAGTGACCTTTTAACAACATATTTAACCACATTTCTTGTTCACTCAGAAAAAAACAAAATACAGCCATTAATGTTTGAACATGTACTCACAAAAGTGAGTACACCCCAGATTAAAATCCGGTAGAGAAGGGGCTATGTTGGCTCGAATCGTCTCGAAATGAAACAAAATGAAAAGGGATGACAAGGGAGGTCATCACCTAATTTGTTTATCTTGGTCTCAAGAGAGATGAACAGACCAAGGATATGGATCACTGGAACCATGTCGTGTGATCTGAAGAGACCAAGATAAACAAATTTGCTTTAGATGGTGTCAAGCATGTGTGGTGGTAAACAAGTGAGTTTTACAAAAAAGGTGTATCCTCTCATAAGCCAAGCATGGTAGTGGGACTGACATGTTTTGGGGATGCATGAATGCTGTCAACATTGGCAATCTGAAATACACCTAAAAGAAACATGCATGTCAACATGCACTGTGACTACTGAAGCAGATCATGATATTCTCCATAGGATTGCATTCAAATCTCACACCAATCTATTAAGCCAGATGCAGACTCAAAATTTAAAAGTTCAATGCAAAGAAAGGTTGAAACGCACACTGATGACCTCCCTTGTCATCCCTTTTCATTTCGTTTCATTTCGAGACGATTCGAGCCAACATAGCCCCTTCTCTACCGGATTTTAATCTGGGGTGTACTCACTTTTGTGAGTACATGTTCAAACATTAATGGCTGTATTTTGTTTTTTTTCCTGAGTGAACAAAAAATGTAAGTGGTTAAATATGTTGTTAAAAGGTCACTAATAATTGTGTCAAAGTTACATTTCTGTAATGCTTTCCTATGAAAAGATATACTCAAAAATCTGAAAAACTGTGAGGGGTGTATTCACTTTCGTGATATACTGTATATATCTCTCCTTGGTAGAACTCTCTCTAAACTCACAAACCTCTGAAGACACTCCTCTGTTAGGCAGAGACAACCTCAGCCTTCAGTCTCCCTCTCCAGGGTGATTCTGAAAGAGTTTCTAACTCGCTCAAACTACTCAGCTGCTCCAATCATTGATTGTTGGTGTCTGTTAAGGCGTGCAGGTCCTGGCTCTGCCACCAGATGGAGCCGTAGAGGGCAGTTGTCAACATTTGAAACACACTGGCTGAATCTCAAATGGTGCACTTGTGCACTTTAGTGTTCATGTTTCAGTGCGTATGCCGTATTAGTTACGCACTGAAACATAGTGCCCGAAGTGCACAAGTGTGCCATTTGAGATCCAGCCCATGTCATCGTTGGGTGCCCTCTTCTGTGTCACATGACAATGCATCTGTGTTGGCATGTTCACTGTGAGTGAGTTCCAATATGTGACCTTGCGTCCTCCACTTGTGCTTGTGGCCTCATACCAGGAAGTAATACGTCAACATTATAAGGGGTCAAACATACCAAAGCCAAACGGAACAGTCACGGGACGAACGCGGCCTTTCTGCTTAGTTTCGGCCGGCGTGTTTTTCTCTGCCTTTCACACTGACAGCGTCGGCGTACGCGGCCAGTCCTGTTCAAAACCCCCCCACAGCCAAATCTAGCGTGCTACTTTGTCATTCATTTGAATGAGACACCGCCAGTCGCCGGCGTGAAAAATACGCTCAAATTCTATTTTCCAAATGCAGCACGGCGCGGAGCCAGCTCCAGCGCCGCTGACGCCCGACTACTGCCGGTTGGTGTGTAAGGACAGATAGAACTATGTTTCAATGTATTTTCACAGGCGTGGGTAAAACACGTGGCCGTTCCGCGACGCTTTACCGCCCTGGTGTGTAAGACCCCTAACAGCTTCTGGATCTTCTGTACTGGATGTCGTAATCGTAGGCTAACAGGAGTAAGGGGAAGTAGCGCCCCTCTAGGACACAGCCTCTCCTCTGTGTGTGTGTGTGTGTGTGTGTATCCTCTCCACTCTCTACCTTACACAAAAACACCTACTGTGTCTCGCTCTCTTTCACACACACACACACACACACACACACACACACACACACACACACACACACACACACACACACACACACACACACACACACACACACACACACACACACACACACCTCCTGACATCACAGTGGGCATTTCTCAAAACCTAGTGTGCGCACTTCCAAGTGTATTCAGCCTAATTGGTCACGCCCAGTGATTGGACACTCCGTAGAGTTCACCAAAGAGTATCCAATCACTGGGCATGACTAATTATGTGCACTAGGTTTTGAGAAATTCCCTGTGTGTGTGTGTGTGTGTGTGTGTGTGTGTGTGTGTGTGTGTGTGTGTGTGTGTGTGTGTGTGTGTGTGTGTGTGTGTCCTCACCTCTCTCCCTTACACAAACCCACCTACTCCTGAATCTCTCTCTCTCACACACACACACACACACACACACACACACACACACACACACACACACACACACACACACACACACACACACACACACACGCGCGTGCGCACACACACACACACGCACGCACGCACGCACACACACACACACACACACACACTTACTTTCTGGTAACAGTACAGTAAGCCTTTGGTTCCATAATAAATATAGCTGCAACTGAACATTCAGTCAAAAACTTACAAAAATAAAATAAAGAAAAAAAGAACAAAAAAGAAAGACAAAAAATGACATGTCAGAACTGTGTTGGGGGGAAAGGCATGTCAGGCAAGTGAAAGGAGGAAGTGAAAGTTAGCTTCTCCATTTTGCGACAAGTAAAGACTACCAACTTCTACCTTTTCACGGTTGCCCTTCCTTCGACAGTCTGCAATTTAAACACGCTTTGTGTAAGTACATCTTACTTGACTGAACTTGTTAAGAAACAAAAGAGTTTATGGGTCTTTGACAGTCTTGTAGTGTTCACATCCCCTTTTAATTTCAGACTTGTTAAATGTGTATGATTGTTGGCTCTGTGTCATTTGCAACGGTCCGTGTAACACAGTGTGTTGCTCTATTTCCTCTACCCTGTCAAAAAAGAAATCTGCTTGGGCTGGTAATAATAATAATAATAATAATAATAATAGATCGGATTTATATTGTCTTGGTACTCAAAGCCACTGTTCATGGAAAGATATGGTCTGTGAAAGTGTAGGGTTTTTTTGTTTTTGTTTTCCCCCCCTACTTCGATAGCCTTCTCTAACTGTATGTGTCTGGTTGTGGACGGTGCAACACTGACATTTACATGCTGTGGACGGTGTAACACTACCATTTACGTGTTGTAGACGGTGCAACACTGACATTTACGTGTTATGGACGGTGCAACACTGACATTTACATGTTGTGTTTCAGCAGAGATTAGTGCAGAGTTTAATTTCAAGTTTATTACTGCTGCCCTATCAACAATATCCTGTCGGACCTATTCGTTTTGTAACTAAGACTGACTACGAAACATTCTAAGAAAAAAAAAAGAACTGGAATATTTCCGAGCCTTCCCTGTGCCATTCTAATGAGCTGCTTAACTCATTGAGTGCCAGGCATTTTCAAAATCAGACTTGGGGGTTGCCAGGCTTTTTTCAACATTTGAGTGTTTTTTCAAGAGCCATAAAATATTGAGCTCTTTGTTCATGTCAACAACAAACATACCAGATCAACGTGTTGGGCCCCACCCCCCATAAAAAAAAACGCAGTTGACTTGATATCAAGTCTTTGGCACTGTGCCATACATTCTGAAAAGACGCGTTTTCAGGTCCATGGCACTCAAAGAGCTACAGACATGAAAGTAGCCTGACTAATCATGTTTTCATGTAACCTACTGTATATGTTCTACAATTAGACTACTCATACAGAATTAGTGAGGGCCACAATATGATAGATGTCACTTTGTCACTTTATAGCCTACTTTGTATAGAAACTGTCAATGTAAAGTTGTTGTTGTTTTTTTTTACTGGTGGAGACTGGCCGTCTGGTAATGCTATTAATAATAATTAAGATTAATATAATTAACAAGGTTGATATTCACCAGCACTTAAGCAAGATTCTAAGAGCATCATTGTACGCCACCTTTATCTTATTTATTTTTGCTCTACTGTAGCCACACCAAAGATGAGCTGTGTACAGTGGTGTACAGTAAGTCCTGAACAGAGATAATTTTACTTCCTTTGTACACATATAGAATTTTCGTGCCAGCATATTTGCTTGAGCATAAAGTTTGCAACACTGGCGCTGCATATCATCATCGAGCCCTATCTCGCTTCTTTCCAAAAACGGGCAATAACGTGAGTGCACCACATCCTTTGTAGATTTTTCCCTAGATTTTGCCCCATTTTTTTGTGAAAACGTTACGAAAGACGTGAGATACGGTTGCATCATTATCACATAGGTCACTCCTAAGAATGTGACCTAAGTATTTAGCTTCTGTCATTTAGAGAAAAAGAAGGGAAGTGTAGCTTTTATCCTCCTTATTCCTAAAAAGCATTACAACACTCTTTTTGAGTTATATTTGATGTCACACTCTATACCATACTCTGAGAAGACTCTGAGCAGTTGCTGAAGACCAGAACTATAGGGACTCAGGACAACCAAGTCATCAGCATGCAATAGATGATTAATGACCTTATCCCCAACCATACACCCAGTCTTACATTAATTTAATTTCCTGGATAGATCATCCATGTAAAGATTAAAAAGAAAAGGGGAAAGAATACCACCTTGCCTGACCCCATTGGTGACCAAGAACTGGCTAGAGAAAGCTTGGCCCCGTCTGACCTGCATGGTTTGATGGGAATACCAGTACTGTAAGATTCATATTAATTATAAAGGGACCCCTCGTTGATGTAGTTTTATAAACAGTTTCCCATGGTTAACACGGTCAAATGCCCCGGACGCATCTAAAAAAACATGTAAATACTGTTGAGTTCTTCCTCTTATATGTATATCTCTTTCAATGCATATATACACAAACCTGTTCCATGTTTATGCTTAAAACCAAATTGATTGTCAGTTGTTTCCACATATCCTTGGAGCCTCCCTAAAATGATCCGCTCTAGAACTTTGGATATTATACTAGCAAGTGCAATGGGCCTATAGTTGTCAATACTAGATGCTTTACATCAGTGGTTCTCAAACTTTTTGTGTGAAGTACCACCCGAGAAGATATTGAGCTTTCCGAGTACCACCTTGATAACCAACATTAGCATATCGCAGCAAAGGCCTTCCATATTCACTTTTGCCAGTCAATACAGGAGATCAACACCTACGGTCACATTCAGTGCAAGCATGTTTTTAAATTTCTTGCTTGCCTAGTATATTCTGCATTATGTTTTCAGATTCATACAGTTCAATATTACACAATGTGAGACCAGAGACAGTTTCTACTGCAACAACTTGATCAGCCTTCAAATCAATGCACAAAAAAATTAATTCTTCCAAGTACCACCAGAGATGTCTCACGTACCACAGTTTGAGCACCACTGATTTACATGTTTTATCTTTGATAATTGGTACCAGAAGCACATATAACAAAGAGTGGGGTAATATGGCATGTGCTAACAGGCTGGAGGAACACAAGGCAAGTAGCACTGACAGTCTGTAACTAGCATATTAAAGATGCTCAGCAGTGATTTCGTCCTGACCACTGGCCTTATTCATTGCTAGCTTCCCAATGGCATTGTACACCTCGTCTGGTCTAATAACCATACCAACATCATGACTAACATCATCTACTTTAAAAGCAGCACTCTCAACACAGTTAATGTCCCCAAAATGCTTCGCCCATAGCAATATTCCCATCCCCAGATACACCATTTACAGTGGAGGGAAGAGGCATCTGGCTGTTGTTAATGACTTTAACTTCATTCCAGAATTCCTGGATATCATTTTGATGGAGTTTTCTAGCCATTGATTTTGACCTCATAATTTGCTCATTTCTTTTTACATAGCGTACAGGATATTTAAACCTGGCATTAGTGGCCTTCTTATGCTGAAACTCTGGGCCATATTTTACTTTCCCAGCTGCTACCCAGTTTCTTAAAGCCTCTTTTGCCTCAGAGTAGAGCTCTGCCACATATTCATTCCATCCGGCCCAGTGCACATCTAAGCCTATCACAGTTATCATTGGATCATATTTCTTTTGCCAGAATATGGCCACACCACCAGGTATTCGGCCACGTACTAATCCCACACTTAAATCAGTTGTAGACTCCCCTGCCCCATAGAAGTCATTATGATTCTTTAAGATCATTAAGATCTCTCGAGATCCTGTTTGGCCAGCAGGGTCTCTTGTATGCATAGAATGTCCGCGCTGTCAAAGAGTTGGTCAATCACAATGTGTTGCGCTTTGTCACTAGTGCTCTGACCTAAGGGCAGGCCTCGCGCATTGTAAGACACAACTCTCGTGGTAGCAGTCCAAGCGCCTTGAAGAAGCGGGCTATGAACTTTTCCTACATGTGACTGTGTTAGCAGGCTGAATCTGCTGATGTCCACATTGTCACAGTTCGTGGTGAAAAACTATGTATTTTTTGGTTTGCATTGCGAACCAACTTTCCAGTTCGCTAAGATCTACAGCGTGAACACGACGGCCAGTTGGCGATTAGGTGCGGGGACAGGTTCTCAGTTGAATGCACCAAGAGAGGACAATGATGCCGCTTTCGACTTTGCTCACAGGCGAATATCAATTTTATTTACCAGGCATTCGCATGAAAAAGCACAAGCAGCTACTGTTTTAATAATAAAAAAAATTATATTGACAGGTCGGTAACATCTCTTGCGGTTAGAGTTGTGGCCTAAGCAAGGTGGTCCAGGTGTGAGACAGCATGGTCCCTCATCCCTGTTCATGGGGGCTGAGGCTGGGCTGTGCTTTCTGATCTCTATTGAGTCCTTAACCCTCAAGCGACCGGGCTGTTTTAGCGACTAATATGGCCAAGCAGGGTAATTTATGACCCCAAATGAGTTTATAGAAGAATATCACTATATACATTATTTGTTGGAGGTCATCCAAATTTATTTACAATTTTGACATACCTCTCCCTCATCTAAAGCACAAACCATGTCTCAAACATATGAGCATAGTGTGCACTTCAACATTTCTTACACCCCTTTTTTTCTGGAAATTGCTGCTAGGAAAAGGTGTCTTCCATATATTTAACACCAAAGTGATGATTTAATTGACGCTTGAGCTTTTGTACAGCCATGTAAAAGTGAAATGTCCAACAGTGCCAATGATTTCTATACTGTAAACTTGTTTCCACTCTTTTTGATCATCAGGGTGATTTCTATTCCACTTTCTGATCTTGTGTCTAGCACCTCTGTGCAATTATCTCAACAATATACAGTGTGGTGTAATAATTGAGGAAATGCTAATTGGATGCCCTCACAATGTGCTTGATTGGCAATCTCAGTGGTAATATTTAATATTATAAATAATATTTATATCATGAATATTTTAGGTCTGCCGATCATGATCTGCCCCAGGACACAAAGTATAATAAGTTGAGATGGAAAACTACAACATAAATGTAAATTATAATGCTGATCATCTCGTGGATCCTCTTGGTCATACATGACCCCAGAAATGTTTTGATTATTATTCCCATATTGTATTGGTCTTTTACCAAAGTTCCATGATGACTGATTGGGAGTAATAGTTCCTGACTGACATGCCCTTGCCCAAGACGTTTAAACGTTGAAAGATGGAATGTCCACAAAAAGAAAATAGATTTAACCTCAAAATGGTGAGGATTTATTTTTACTGTACAAATGGTTTAAACAAAGAAATTAAAGAGTTCTGGGTTTCAGCTTCTCATGGCAGGAGACAGACGTAAGAAAGCTGTAAGCCTCCAATCAGCCAGACCTGGTCTGGTCATCAGCAGGTCTTTATGCCTCAGGATTGGAGACACAGCACTCCAGGCCTGTAGAGGGTGCACAAGAAATGCTTCCGACGAAAAGGTTAATTACACTTCAAGACTGTAGGTGGTGCAAAAGAAGCGTTTTCCTAGAAAGGGTTAAATTGGCTCTTACACATATAGATTGACCAATCTTCACAAAATTCATTTATGACAACATACCTATGTATGGTCAAACTCCTAGAAGGAAAGGTTTTTGGTTTTCTTGCACAGCTTTTTACTTTGTTGCTCTTGTCTCTGTTCTGTTTCTCTTTCATATTCCTTTCCACACTCCTTTTTTCTTTATCAAATGTCCTTCCTGTCTCCCCAATATAGGTCTTGTTAAATGACTGACAGTATTTCATATATGACGTTACACTTGTTGTGTTGGTCAATTTTGTCCTTGTCTTGGTGTGTACTAACTGTCATAGTTTTGTCTTTGGTTTTACCGGTGTGTGTGGTTTTACCGGTGTGTGTGGTTTTACCGGTGTGTGTGTGGTTTTACCGGTGTGTATATGTTTATTATGGCTCGTTGGATACTGTCCGCTGACATGTGGTCAACATTACTTTTGTTCCCTGTTTGTGGTAGTCCGTTATTTCCCTTTTTATTGCTGTTCTATCCTACAAAACCATACAGCAAGAGAACAAGAGGAAATTATATATTAAACACACGTAGGTATACTGTATATATATGTGTGGTGGTCATAGATTTTTTAAAATCTAGATTGTTCTCACTGTAATCATGTTTAGAAGTAGGGTGCCCACATCCACAAGTAGTTGTCCAGGTGCCAGACAAAAGGTAGTAGGTAGTGTGATGAAGCGGTCCGCACACTGTATATTAACTCCAAAAATATTTTATTTCATTTTAACATACGGCAAAACAGAGGGATCTTCCTCAGGCAATGAGAACAATGGTCTGAGTTGGCTTATATCACATGACCTACAGGTAGGCTACCTGGCAGAAAGGTGAGCGCACCCTAAGGTGACAAGTGGCCTGAGGGAGATCCCTCTGTTGGATCGAAACGTTGCCTTTTAAACGTTGTTAAAATGTAATAAAGTATTTTTGGAGTTAATACACAGTGTGCTGACCGCTTCATCACACTACTTCTCACTGTAATCATGAAATTAATCTACAAAACCCAACTCCATTGAAGTTGGGACATTATAGGTAAACTGAATAGTAACAAAATGCTATCATTTTCAAAACATCTGATTCTTACACTATATGGAGAACAGTACAAAGAAAACCATTTTAGTTGTCGAAACTGACCAAAATATTGTTTTGGGGGAAATCATGAATATAAAAAAATAACATGTCTCAAAAGAGTTGGGACAGGGGCAATAAAAGGAAGCAAATGTTAAAGAAGACTAAAAACAAAACGAACGACAACACTACAGTTACTCATATTAACCGATGAGATCACTTTTATATTAAAACAGTGTCAATTCCTGTCTTGAACATGTTTTCCACTGCTCAAATGGTAGGTGTGTTCTTCATGTTCCATAGTGCTTTCCTCTCTATAGTGCTTACAATGGGACAGGTCTTGACCACAAGCCATCCATTTTATCACCTGGTTTTCATTATGATGGAGCTAAACTGTTAGAAAATAGTAGAAAATGCAAATTGGCCTTATGTGGCACTAATCGAAGACCTCCCGTCAAAATATAATGCCTGAGTGTCTTTGTTAAAGTAAGCTTAGTCTTGAGGACAGGGGCGCCGCCAGGAATTTTGGGCCCTATGAAAGATTATAATTTTGGGCCTACCCCCCCTGATATAGGAGCTCACCTTGAGCTATTATGTGACCCAGGAATGACCTGGCTGACGCGTTAAGAAACGAAGTCCACAAAAGCATCTTCTATGCAAAGAGTTGTTGGTTTATTCCATAAAAACGCGAGCCATTAGCATCAGGCCGCCACACCACAGACAGGAAACGGTCAAAGCCATTTGCCCATTCCGGGTCAACACCTAGCATCAACAGATAGCTTAGGCCTACTCAACGGTTTCCTTTCCCTTTCTTTGCGCCTACTCCATGTGGTTAGTATTGCCGCCTGGGTCCGCGATGCAATTCCATTGCACTCACAGAGCATATTGGTAGTCGGTGTCAGTCAGGTAACCATAGGCTGTGCAATGCGCAGATCATCCAAAATGCTTTAGTGATGGGCCGGCAATATCTAACCTGCAGCTGTCTCGTTAAATCGCTGTTCATTTTCTGCATCCAAGTTTTCTGTTGGACTTAAACCGAACGTGACCAGATTGACGAGTTTGTCTATCAGCACCACGCTGACATTAGTCTAATTTAGACGTCCGATAAGCATTCATTTCATGCCAAGGGTAAAACTCTAAGTGATATTATGAGAACAAAACAATCTCTTGACCTAGCCATTAGGCTGCTTCGTGTTGTTGCACTGTTGTGTGAGGGATAATTGTAAAATAGGCACCGCTTGTAAAAAGCACCACTCTCCTGCGCAAACATGATACTTCAATGGATGATGGATGGAAGCATCCCCAACGTAGGTTGTTTGTCAAATCTGCGTTAATTTTCCGCACATTAGTTTCAACTGATGCTGTCGGTTGCTTTCACATTTGCCCACCACTCTGTGGTTAAGATTTCACTTAATCCCCACGAGGCTCATAGTTTATCACGGACGTTCATCCACTTTTTCCGTTTCAGCGCGGTGACAATAAAGGTGGAGTTTTTCAATAGGCCTAGGAAATATGCTAACGTGCTCTCTTGGATGCTATTCCAAGGATTCTTACCATTTGATAGCGTTTGAAAACGTAATGTCATTGAGTGAGCACCTTCTTTCTTGGAGAAAATTTGAGTGACCAGTTGCCTGCCTCTTCTGGCCCTCTCCTCTTTCTCCCGTCTTTCCTTGTTTTTGCCAACCTGCCTTCACTGTCACCACCAGCTCACCATCATGTGATTAACACATAGATTGTATATTTAAACACTTAGTGGTTTCTTTTGCCTTAAGACATGTAAAAGTTTTTATCTTTTACCTGACATGTTTCGACTGTGTTACTTCCGTCTTCATCAGAGGGTCACTGTGATGTTGATGAGTGACGTGCTTTAAAAACAGCTGATGTTGTTGTGGAGGTGTGACCTCCCTGTCAATAATGACAGGTTGGTCACACCTCCTGCTGTTAGAGCTGTCCTCTTAGGATGGTGGTCCAGGTGTGTGAGAGCATGTATGCCCCCTCATCCCTGTTCATGGTACTTGGGCTACGCTTTCTGATCTCCATAGACTCCTTAATCCAGCGGTGGTATCTGTTGTTCTCTTGCTGTATGACTTTTGCCTTGTCCCAGTCCATGATGTGATTTTCCCTCCTACAGTGGTCAGTTATGGCTGATTTGAGGTTCTCCTGTGTGGCTCTCTCCTTTATTGCTCTTGTATGTCTTTGTTCTGTTTCCTTTTCACACTCTTTTTTATGCTCATTTTTTCTTATGTTGAATGTCCTCCCTGTCTCCCCAATATATGACTTGTTGTATGACCGGCACGGAATCTCTTATATGACATTGCATTTGTTATGTTGGTCTATTTTGTCCTTGGGGTGTACTAGCAGCTGTCGTAGTTTGGTGTGTGGCTTTACTGGTGTTTGTATCTTGTGTTTCTTCATGGCTCGCTGTATGCGTTCGGTGATCCCTTTGATGTAGGGCAGGATCACCATTCCTTTGTTTTCCGGTTTTTGTGTGGACTGCTTTTTTCTTTTCTTCCCTTGTGTGTTTAAGTTAAACAGTTAGACATAATGAACTTAACACATAGATTGTATATTACTAACATTCTATATGTTAGCCCACGCCTAAGACCTCAGTCGCTCTGTACACCTGTTGGCAGCATTTTTCGGATGCTGTCCGATTCAACGTCTCGCGCGCCAGATTGGACCGCACCATTTCGCAAGTGCTCAGGGGGAAGGGTAAATGACAATAGGCTATAATAAAGAACTGACTAAAACGTTATGGGAATCGACAGTTGTGTGTTTAATAAGCTTATTTCAATTACTATTTCTTTGTAATTATAATTTTTTTTAAAAAAAAGCAAGATTATATTATTAATATTTTATTATCCCATTCGTGGGCCGAAGGCCGTGCTGCGTTGGGCCGGGCCGTTAGAATCAGTACCACCTTTCCCCCCCTAGCGGCGCCCCTGCTTGAGGAGGGGTCTTCAACCATTCCTTGGTGAGAAACCAAAGAGACTGTCCATTCCCTATACTACCCTGAGAGGTCCTGCAAGTCAGAGCGCTCGGTGCACAGAGGAAGAAACACAAGTTGTAGCAACAAAAGGGTTTATTCCATTATGCACACAGATACGAGGGAGCTCCTCTTATATATAGATACAGACACAGACCTGTCCTGTGCATGCAATCAACAGCTAAGCTAACACATTATAGTCTATATAATCTACAGGATGAGGTAGAGACTATGGGTTAGCGAACAGAGCAGGATGTTCTGCTGTCTGTGGTTAGACATCTAGCTGTCACCACAAGAACAGGATGTTCATGTTAGTGTCTTGAAGCTTGCAAGACAGAAGGCAGTTTGCAACACAGCAACATTATGTTGCTGGGCAGATTATTTTGGTGTCAAAATTGAGTTAACCCTTTCAATCTTCTAATGCTGTTTAGAAACCACATATATAATACAGTTAATATATTGTCTTTACACTATTATCCATCTAATGACTGATGAATGTTTTGAAAATGATAGTATTTTGATTCTATTCACTGTTTACAAAGTGTGCAAAGCGTGTATATATATATATATATATATATATATATATATATATATATATATATATATATATTGAAAATTGTCACCACAATGAATATATTTAAGCATTTACAGAACTGTACAAACTTACATTTCAAGAAGAGCAGTGTTATAAACCTACATTTAACAAAAAACTTAATCAAAAGCTTATTTGAACTAGATTGCATTCTCACAGAAAATGCTGGAAGCCGGCTTGCCCTTTGGGGCAGAGATGAGCAGTTTCATTTTTGATATCTCTATCCCTAAATTAAAAACAAACTACTATTGAGAAAACAAAGCGGTAACACTTTATTTTAGGGATACATCTATTAGCACTAATACATACAATATTAATGCCTGTGTAAGTAATGTGTAAGGCATGTACTAAGCAAAATCAGACAGTTGTTAAGCATGTATTCGCAAATGTCTTGTTCATGCCCAATTAGGGATTTATTACTAATATGACCTTAGTAAGGGCCAGTAAGCCTATATTTCTATTTATTAGTAAGTAGTAAGTTGCAGAATACAATGTGTATAAGCTCCGGACACACTGTGTGAACAATCCCTGAACAGTGTGAAAACAGAGGTGGAATAAGGTTCCCTATTCTAAAGTGATACATTGCTGAGCCCAGATGCCTTAGGGCCCCCGCACTACCAAGGTCCCCATCATTACCTAGGGCCCCCACACCAACTAGGCCCGCACTACCTAGTACCCCCCCGATCAGCAAAGTGTAAGTTAAGTAACTAAATCCCAACAAGTGCATTTATCTATTATTCTCTTGTTCATATCAATGTGAGAAGGGGAACAGGAGTCATTATATAGCAAAGATTGAACGTACACTTGTCAATGACGGTGGGTTGGTGAGATGTATTTTTTTTTCCATGTACCACTGAGTTTTAATTGTAAAAACCCCAAAATAAATGCAGAACATTAGAATAATCGTTTTGAAGCGAAACTAAACTATTCTTTTGTGATAATTAAGTTAATGTTTGAGAACATTAGCTCCAAGAAGTGCAGTGCATGATGGGTACGCAATCTAGGCCTACAGACAACCTACCCGGCTCTGAGTCTACCTACGTCCTTAGCTCCTCCCCTCACTTGTGCAATTTAGTTGTTATCCAAACAATTTGCCATGTACGTAACAACAGAAATATTATCATTGCTGCATTGGCCATGCATTGCATTTCTGACAAAGGGCATACCCATCATGCACTGCACTTCTAAGTTTCTCAAACATTATCTTATTTATCACAAAGAGATTCATTTCGCTTCCAAACTATTACTCATCGTTATATTCTGCATTTATTGTAGAATTAAAACTAATTGGTGTATGAAAAAAGGACATCTCACCACCCCACCGTTATTGAGAGGTTTACGTCCAATCCTTGCTATATAATGCTTCCTGATTCTCTTTCATATACTGAGTAGATTAAATGAGAACTGCAATTCTAAGTTGACTGATGCAAAATTGGATAAGCTCTTACACTCTGCCACCCAAGGGGGCCCTGGGTAGAGTAGGGGCCCTAAGACATGTGGGCCGAGCAATGCCTCACTTTAGAATAGGGACCCTTATTCCACATCTGTTTTCACACTGTTCAGGGTTTGTTCACACAGTGTACCAGGAGCTTATACAAATTGTATTCTGGCCCTTACTGCTTACTCATAAATAGAAATCTAGGCCTACTAGGTCCTTACTAAGGTTGTATTGGTAATAAATTCCTTATTGTGCATGAACAAGACATTTGCGAATAAGTGTCTAACAACTGTGTGACTTTGCTTAGTACATGCCTTACAAGTTACTTACACAGGCATTAATATTGTATGTATTAGTCAGGTTCATCACGTTTGGATCTGAACCTTTCGCTGGATTTTTATGGGGATTTGGAAAACTATACATTTTTGAAAAGTATATAGCATAAGCAATCAGAAAAACCATGTTTCCATTTGCACAAATGTCTGCATGGCGGCCATCTTGGATTTTTCAAAATGGCTTCCGAAAAACCATAATTTTGCAATATCTCAGCTTCTGAATGAGCTAAAACATTGATTCAAACTGCTAAACCTACATTTTCAGGGTCACTGAATCTACTGGTGGTAGTTTTAATGTTCTCAGACAGTCTGTTACCATGCTAATTTATTATAACTGGTGATTTACTGTATAGTATCTACAAGTAGATGCATGTCTGTCAAGCCCACCATACAAAACATCCCAGCTAGAATGTGCAAAACAGTTTACGTGTCCAGCATTGTGCTGTATATATCCAAGCTTGCCTGTGCAAAGCTCATACCAGCTACATTGTATCCAGTAAACAGGAGCAGTGCCATGTAGTGAATATATTGAATGTCAACAGGCGTTACATTTTTGCCTTTTGCCTTCCTTCAGCATGCATGTATTTTCTGTATGATGATCCTGGAAACTGTCTGCAAGACACAGTTACAAATCAAGTAATAAATTGGTGTTATAAATATTGTTAATGCACATACTGCCATTAACTGGTGTTGGTGATGGTGGTGGAGTGTAACGGTGAGGGTTCTGTTTGCTGTTTGTTCTGGTTATAATCATGGGTGAAGAGCATCGAGGTGAACAAGAGGCATTATCAAGCATTATGAGCTCATTAACTGGAAGCTGTGTGTTCTATGCCAGTCTGACGATGCCAAAAGGTGGTTCTGGTCCGGAATCCAAGATTAGACGCTGATGGACATGTACGAGAAGTAGTTCAAGAGGGGGCCAGTCTGAGTGATGGGGGCTATGTTAAAATCAAAAGACGACTGCAGAACTGCACTAGACAGGCCACACCCTCCCAGTGATGCAGCACCTTCAGCATTGCTTCTAGGCAGGCCAAGAGAAATGTAAATATTGTTTCTGATCTCAAAAAAATCGGGAACTCCACTCACTTGGTCGGACAACAGTCAACCAGTAGCAAACCTAAGGAGGCAGATCAACCATGCCGTTTGGGAAATGTTAATTGTTATGGACTTGGTCAGACCAAGTCTCGAAAAATGACTGACCCAGGCACCTCAGCATCTGATTCTTCTCCACCATCCACAAGATTTCGTACGAGTCCACTCGATAAGAAACCATGCTTCTTCTACCAAAAGGACAATAGTGAACTGCTTTATCAGGTCAAAATTGCAAATGGCGGTAAAACTCTAAAGGCTGCTGTAAAGTCCCAGAATCCCACCCTGAAAACAAGAATGACCACCAGCATCTTAGCAGATGATGCACATTCAATTGCTGTCCAATATCACAAAGATTGCATTCAGTAGAAAGTGGCTGAAAAAGAGAATCCTCACAGTCTTGCCATAACTGAAGTCTGTCTGTTCTAAATGACCGAAAGAAGTCAAAAGTCCCTACTATCCAGAAGCATGTGAAGAAGACATGGTTCATGCTGCAATGACAACTGATGAATATGATAACATGAAAGCAATTTACAAAGCAGCACAGGTGACAAGGACGAACATTGCAACCTTCACCAAGACAGGCCAGGGAACAGATGCCATACAAGTATCCAGCAACATCAATGATGTCCCAGCTGAACTGTACAGACTAGCAAGGGTGTGTCTCTCTTTCGGCCACTTTCTACTGAATGCAAGTTCATGATTCTCCAAGGCTTCTGAATCAAGCATGTTGACATAGGCTACATTTTTTTTCAATGATGTCCATGCTTTGTTTTGTGTTTCCACATCAATACGGTTGATCAGCTCAAGCAGACATGTTAACGTCAAGGCTTCTTTGAGAGTTGTATTTCTGTCAGGCCTGGGTCTCGCCGTACATGACACATGTTTTGTCCCACAATCTTTGTGATATCATACATCAATTGCATGTGCATCATATGCTGAGATGCGGGTGTTCAGTCTAGTTTTGAGTGTGAGATTCTGGGACTGTTCCAAAGCAGCCTTTGGAGATTTTCCGGCATTTGCAGTTCTGACCAGATAAAGTAGTTCACCATCGGCCTGTTGTTTNTTGACGAGTGGAGTGGAGAATTAGATGTTGAGGGGCCTGGGTCATCCATTTCTGTTCATCCTCTCTTCTTGCCACGCTTCTTGGCTGTGCACCGTCCTGTAGAAATGATGTGCATGTTGGTTGCTTGCATGCTGTATTTGAACCTTGTTGGTTGCACCTGAGTGACAGGAGAGATGCTAGACTGCTTTCTGTGTCCCTGCTGTCTCAGCTGTGCAGTTCTGCAGTCATCTTTGGATTTAACATGGTCCCAATCACTCAGACTGACCCTCTCTTGAACTACTTCTTGTACATGTCCATTAGTGTCTAATCTTGGATTCTGGACCAGAACCACCGTCTTGGCATCATCAGACTGGCATAGAATACACAGCTTCCAGTTAATGAGCTCATGGGCTTGACATGTCTCTTGTTCACCTCAATGTTCTTCACCTGTGAATATAACCAGAACAAACAGCAAACAGAACCCTCACTGTTACACTAAAGCACACTCACCAACACCAGTTAATTACCTGCTCGTATGTGCATTAATAATATTAATAACACCAATTGATTTGTCACTCTGTCTTGCAGTCAGTTTCCAGTATTATCATACAGAAAATGCATGCATGCTGAAGGGTTCCCCCGAATGAAAAAATTGAACACCTGTTGACACTCAAAACATTCACTATGTGGCGCTGCTCCTGTATATTGGATACAATGTAGCTGTGAGATTTGCACAGGCAAGCCTGTAAATGTACAGCAAAATGGTGGACATGTAAACTGTACCAGTTTTGCACATTCAAGCTGGGATGTTTTAAATGGTGGGCCATCTACTCATAAATACTATAAATCAATAGTTCAAATAAATTGGTGTGGTAACAAAATGTCTGACAACAATACAACTAACACCATTGGATTCAGTGACCCTGAAAATGTGGGTTAAGCAGTTAAACTCAATGTTCTAACTTATTCAGAAGCTGAGAAATGACAAAATATAGGTTTTTCGGACGCCATTTTGAAAATTCCAAGATGGCCGCCACCTGTGCAAATGGAAACATTGTTTTTTTGATTGCTTATACTATTATATATACTACTATACTACTTTTCAAAAATGTATAGTTTTCCAAATCCCCATAAAAATCCAGCAAAAATACATAATGAACTTGACTAATTAGTGCTAATAGATGTATCTCTAAAATAAAGTGTTACCAACAAAATGTTGGAAAAATCCATCCACCCAGTTATGGGCCAAACAATTCAGCCATCTTGGATTCAGCCATCTTGAAAGTGTTGTAGCTCTGCGTTTTGGGGATATACTAAATGACATACATGGTATTTTAAGTTGGCTAAGGAACACTGCATATGATATAATTTTGAAAATCAACATGGGTCCGAGTGGGATTTGAACTCACAACCTCCATATCTCTAATCCAGGACCTTTGCCATTGCTACTAAAGGACATACATGGTATTTTAAATTGGCTAAGGAACACTGCATATGATATAATTTTGAAAATCAACATGGGTCCGAGTGGGATTTGAACTCACAACCTCCATATCTCTAATCCAGGACCTTTGCCATTGCTACTAAATGACATACATGGTACTTTAAGTTGGCTAAGGAACACTGCATATGATATAATATTGAAAATCAACATGGGTCCGAGTGGGATTTGAACTCACAAGCTCCATATCTCTAATCCAGGACCTTTGCCATTGCTACTAAATGACATACATGGTATTTTAAGTTGGCTAAGGAACACTGCATATGATATAATTTTGAAAATCAACATGGGTTTGAGTGGGATTCAAACTCACACGCTCCATATCTCTAATCCAGGACCTTTGCCATTGCTACTAAATGACATACATGGTATTTTAAGTTGGCTAAGGAACACTGCATATGATATAATTTTGAAAATCAACATGGGTCTGAGTGAGATTTGAGCTCACAACCTCCATATCTCTAATCCAGGACCTTTGCCATTGCGACTAAATGACATACATGGTATTTTAAGTTGGCTAAGGAACACTGCATATGATATAATTTTGAAAATCAACATGGGTCCGAGTGGGATTTGAACTCACAACCTCCATATCTCTAATCGAGGACCTTTGCCATTACTACTAAAGGACATACATGGTATTTTAAGTTGGCATGGGGAACACTGCATATGATATAATTTTGAAAATCAACATGGGTTCGAGTGAGATTCGAACTCACACGCTCCATATCTCTAATCCAGGACCTTTGCCATTGCGACTAAATGACATACATGGTATTTTAAGTTGGCTGAGGAACACTGCATATGATATAATTTTGAAAATCAACATGGGTCCGAGTGGGATTCGAACTCACAACCTCCACATCTGTATTCCAGCACCTTTGCCATTGATACTAAATGACATACATGGTTTGTTAAGTTGGCTAAGGAACATTGCATATTATATATTTTTTTGAAAATCAACATGGGTCCTAGTTGGTACAATAGGAAAAGTTTGGAGGGCTACAGCGTTTTTGGTTGGTAGTCCGAAGGTGCTCTTTGGTCAAAAAATTGGAAGCAAGAGAAACAAAATATCCAAGGCACACCGTGTCGTCAATTATCCCTTACTTAGAGATTACTAGAAACAGGCCTTGCTCTGCAAGCCCACTTAATAATAATAATAATAATAATAATAATAATAATAATAATAATAATAAACGTACTTAGAGATTACTAGAAGCGGGCCTTGCGTGGTTGTGGGCTTTGAGAATGCTAATGCATTTATCCCAGTGCAGTGAATGAATGATAAAATCCACATTTTTGCTCTTTTGGCGTTCGGCTCTCTCCGGTTTGAAGCCCTTTTCCAATGTTCACACCAGTGTTCATCTTGACAGGAATTTTTTAATTAAGTTTTAGTTATAGTCTCTTGACGAAAATTTAATTTTAGTTTTAGTCACAATTTAGCCTAAATCATTTTTGTTTTAGTCGACTAAATTTGAAATCTAACATAATTTTAGTCAACTAAAGTACATTAATTTCCTCTTGTCTACATTTCTCAAGAAAAAATGTCAAACTAAAATACCATTTGGGGAAATCAATGATTAAAATGACATAGGCTATTGTAATCATAAAATATTGTCAAAAACTGCCAGAGCGTCTTATAAGCTAGTGCGTCCAATGTGTAAAAAAAAATCAAGGCCGCGACACTCATAAATCTCTGTCGATATTTTAGAACGACTTCGGGGGAAAACGGGACTGCACGTTATGAAAAAATACTTGTGGGTATACCAGTAATCAAGAGCGTCGCGGGGTACAGTAGCCAGGTTACTGTATGCAAGCGTTACAATGGCACCAGTTGGAAGACGTCTCTCTCTCTCTCATGCGCGTATTGCAAGCTGTTACATATTATTTGCTTGATGCAAAGTTGTGATGGCATACGCGGCGCTCTCGACATGGTTGTGTGCATGGTTGCATGCATTCGCTAGACGTTATTGCAGTGAAAGTGAGGAAGGACCGTTCACTTCCTATTTCAGTGTCCTTGACTGACAAACGCATGCTGTTTTTTTTTCGTCATCGTTTTATTGTCGTCAGGGGAAAAACAATCGTTAACGATAATTATGACGAAAATATTTCGTCGAAATTAACACAAGCCATTTATTTGCCTGTCCAAACCTTTCATCTCAATTAGCTCGTGATTTATTTGCAGTTGTTTTTGCTGCATGCCAGCGTGATATTTTACAACCAGCCAGCCAGTAGCCAGCTTTCAGCGAGCTGCTGCTGCTTAGTTAGCAAACGAAGGGGAATGGGTCTCGTTCCGCTCATACAACATAGAAATCTAGACGCCCCTAGCGACCGCAAATTCCACAACAACAAAAGGCGCGGCGCCTCCAGGCAAAACTGCAAGTGCTGTTTCGGAGCAGGAGCACTAGGCGGTGATGGAAATATTGCCATTTTCGCCATAACGGAACAGTCAGGCAAAACCTTGAGTTCCAAGCCATTTCATGACTATGAAAAAGTTGCATAGTGTTTCCTTAAAACAGAATGCATATGCATTTTGTATAATACTAGCCTTTGTAACAGGCCTGTGTTTAAGAACAGATATGTACATGCCCATAGTAGATATGTACATGCCAGGCATTCTAAAGAGAGTTGAGACAAAATCCAAATTAGCCAAATAACGAGACAAATAAGGAGACAGCGGTAAACATCAAAACATTGGTGAGGACCACTCTACTGCATTGAATTCAATCCACAAAAGGGGCTAAATATTCAAAATAGTGAACTTGTATGATATTAATTAAAAAACTGAATGCACATGGACTACTAGCCTATCTAACAGGCCTGTCTCATTGCAGGAGTCACCGCCACAGGCTGTGGTTCAGACGTGGAGCCTTTGAACACTTCAGCTCAAGGTGGAAGCAACGTCAACACTCCAGCTGACAGACAGGGGCCCTTTGAAGTTTATTGATCATATATTTTAGTATTAAAGCCTGCAACATATTTCATGGGGAACTGCCTTTCTAAAAGGGAACCGGATCGGAACATTTCAGCTCAGGGTAGAAGCAATGTCTCTGCTCCAGTTGTGTCAGAAAGTAGAGCTCAGAGGGACATCAACATCTCCAGCAACGTCCATCATCACTATGGTGAGTAGCAATGTTCCCTCTAATTACCTCTGCCAAGGAGGTTGTGTTGTCGATGGTGTTGGTTTGTCTGTCTGTCTGTCTGTCTCTCAGCAGGATAACTCTAAAAGTTATTGTAGCAGATTTTTCTTTCATCAAGATATTAATTACCCATTACACTCAAAATTCTGACTATGCCACAAAATATTTCCCCTCCAGAAAGTTAAAGATGTTAAGAACATTAACATTCATTAAGGACGAGATGAGACGGGATTCACGTGAAACAGTTACAATGTTTTATTATATAATGTTTTCTGAAATTACAACAATCTTTCTAAAATGAGGCGTGATAACCACAGTCACAGACTGGACACACACTATGAAAAGGCCAAAGTAGATTTTCCCTACCCAGGCTCCAATAGGCTAAGGTAAAGACATTCAAATAACTCAGAGTACGGCACTCCACACACCATGGGCACGACAAACGATGAATCACACTGTCACCACACAGGGTAGCCTAACTTTACACAGCACTGCAAACTCTGGACTATAGGAGCTGGGGAGTGCCCAAACACTTGGTTGCGACAGCAAGAGTGGTGTACATTCGAAAGCAAAATCAACACAACATCAACCAGGGCCTAGGGCGCCATGTGAGGAAAGAGCAATCAACAAAGCGTGGCGAAAGGGCTCTTCACGGCAAAACGCCTGTCAGCCAATAGTAATATTGCTTTCAACTGTCTCTGTGTACAGGATAAGTCTGTGAACCAATAAACAGACAGTGCTGAGAGAGGGGGCGGGATGGGTGACAGAGTGCAATCTATTTTGGAGACTCACTCGAGACGGGACCCACTAGTTTCACGCCCTTCCGGTACTTACGCGGTACGTCACATGGTAATCAAACATTGCAAACAAGCGATTTAGGGTTAGGTGTAGGGTTAAGGTTAGGGTTAGGTTTAAGGTTAAGGTTAGGGTTAGGCTCGTATGACGTAAGACGTAAGTACCGAAAGGGCGTTGAATTAGTGAGTCCCCACTCGAGACGGGAGAGCAGCAAACAGCAGTGCTGCTCTGCTGGGTGGAGAGTTGTTTTCTCATTAAACCAGTCATTGCATGATGCTGCAGGAGTTGCTGGGGGTGTTTTGGAGGGTGTTTCGGAACAACAACTGTTTGTGATAATGGGAAGCCTAATAGTTATGAGGCTGCTGTTTAGTATTTGAGGGATAAAGAGCTTTGCTTCTGATGTGCGAAATCGCTAGTTAGCATGCTAACATTAGCCAAGTATGCCAAGCACCCAAACACCCTCCTGATATCATAATAGCCTACTTGCTTAGGTTGACAAGCAATGCAAAGTAAGACTGGTGCAATGTGTTAAATTACAATGTTAAATTCAACACAATTTTAGCTGCCATAGTTAGATCTCCTTCCATCCACTTGAATGAATTACTTGCTTGTTGTAAGCTTTAAAAAAACATTAGGCTACTTCCAGTCCAGAATGACATGAATCATGTAACAGAACCATACACAAAAATATACAGCATGTTTTCATATTGTAGACAAGTGCAGACTATTTACTATATTTTGCATATTATTATGAAATTCAAAAGTGTTACAGCTCTCTCTCGTCCTGTCCCTCCAGTTCAAGCACATAAATAGCCCCCTACTCATTCTCCTACTCACAAATGCACCACTATTTCCAGTCCAGAAATTAAATTAGTTTGGAATCATAGACAGCACAAATGTGTAGCTTATTAAAATTGTTATGCTGCCATGCTTTGTGATGCTGTGGGTAGTGTAGATAGGCTATCATTTAGGCAGACCTCCTTGGTAGGCCTATAGGTCTACACATGCATTTTGCATGCAAATGTATCACACCCTCCCCTGCCATTCCATATTACAATTTAAACACATTGATAACCTCCCTCTCATCTGCGGTTGGGGGCACCATCACACCACACCGTGAAGGTACTTTCATGCCAATCAATTTAGTTAAGCTTACTATTACTACTCTTGTGTTCTGTCAGGTAAAAAAGGAATCCACAAGCAAGAGTTTTTTTCTAAGGTTATCTGATCATGTTGAAAATTGTTGTGGAGAAAATGTATTGGGGGGGACAGAACTCAAACTCGCCTAGGGCACCAAATAAGCCAGAACCGGCCCTGACATCAATAGAAAACACAGTGTGTTGGAAATAAAAGACTGAGTACCGAGCGCTCTGACTTTCTCGCCCTTAGCCTACAAATTAAAGGAAACAAAATGACAAACAGAAAACACAAGCGCACACACGCACAGTCATTCATGCACCTGCCATTACGGTAAAACAAAGCAGCAAGCCGACGCGGATAGCCACGCGGTTGGAGATCAGGCACCTGCACAGACAGGGTAGAAAATATATAAATAAACGTATACAACATCATTGAGAATAAGAAGGAAAGAGCCGAGGGGGCGACCACATACCGAGTGAGAGTGAGACACGGCAGCAGCAGGAGACAGGGAGGCAAGAAGCCACGCGCATTCGCAACCTCCTTTCCTAACAAAATAATAACAGTGAATCCATGCGCATTTAATATAACCTACAATACGACATGGGGCAATGTGGTTTTACCAGGTTACATCAGGGGTCACGGAAGAAGCCTGCGGTTAAGCAAACAAGTAGGCTATATGAGCCAAATGTATGACATTGCACGGCGGTAATTATCGGCCTCGTGAGCTCAGTCAGACTCCCAACCCACAACGGAACTGCCTGGTGCAATCTCCCCAAGCTCCCAAATCTGCCGCCTGCCACCGAGAATCCGGTGCCATGCTTTTGTAGGATTTACAATTGATGTCTATTGGTCACATGACGCCAGATTACTGGTGTTGCTTAAAGGGCACAGACATGATGAGTATAAGTACAAAACGCACACCAGACGCACACGCTCACCAAAAAGAGATGCTGGCAATCAGTAAAACACTTGCAGGAGGAGAGAAGTGCCGCACACTCTCGAGTTGTTTAAGCAAGTTTTGAATGTGACAACGACAACATTTCGGCCTGTCGGCTGGGGGATTTAAAAAAAAAAAAAAAGCTGAGACCCAAAACCCATTTGACCCATTTGATCGATCGATCGATCGATCTATCTATCTATCTATCTATCTATCTATCTATCTATCTATCTATCTATCTATCTATCTATCTATCTATCTATCTATCTATCTGCCCCCCTTATCAGATATGACAGCATGACAATCATGAAGTAACAAAGATGGTTGGCAGTTCTTCTTATGTTCACTGTCCCTGGGTCGCTCCCATGGGAGACCATGCCCCCAGACCCCCCTAGTATGACTCTTATACAACGCTATCCCCCAAAAACGCCACTGCACACCACACATGCGCGCGCACCGCTGCAGCACACGCGCCGCTCCGTGCCACCGTGACACGCCGCACCCTTCTCACCTTTTTCACCCCTGACCCATTTTCATGCCTGTGTAAGGGTGGAGGTCTTTATTTGTTGGGATCATCAGAGTCAGTACCAAGACTTATAAGGAGAGGAGTGATGGCTGACGGAGCAGTTGATGTCTGTTAATGAGTGGAACGAAACAAACCCACGCAATGCCAGAATAGTAGGAGGAACATGCAAGCAAGGGAATGGACTGTGAGGCTGTTTTTGTTAAGTTAGGTAAAGAGACACACATTCATGATGCCAGAATAGTCAGAGGTACGTGCTGTGTTGAGAGCTGATTAGTATGTTTGCATGTTGTCTTTGTAAGTGAGGGAATGGACCGTGAGGCTTTTTTTGTGGAGTCGTTCTACTTCTGTCTTGAGTTAGTTCCAGGTAAAGAGTGACAGGCTTCCTCTGTCCTCCAGGTGCTGAGACCTCAACACCAGCACAACCAGCACAGAAGACTGGTATGTTCTGCTTTCTATTAACATTACTTTCCTATCTATTCTGTAAGGTAATAAATTATCCTTATTGGGTAATATAGGTAACTAGGTAACTCTTAAAAATAAGAGAAATATTTCACTATTGGGGGCATTTGATGGATCCCACTACCTGTATTTACTGTATGTGTGCCTGTTTTATCAATTAAAAGTATCTTAATATCTATCTTATTTTTAGCATCTATTTAGTACCATTCTCTTCATTAGGCACATTATTGTTACTAGGTCAACAAGGTAACTAAGCAAACTCTTCAAAATAAGAGAAAGGTTTCACAATTGGGGGCAATTAATGAATCCCACTATTTACTGTATGTGTGCATGTTTAATTTGAATTAATAGTATCTAGATATATGGCCTCCTACAGTTCATAGGAAATATTGTTATATGAGTGTTTATGTGTTTAATATGGCCAACACAATGTTTTTGAACCCTGTCTGTATAGATGGGCTGTTTTCAAGATGCCAACAAGAACTCAAAGACAAGCTATCCAAGAAGTTCCATAATGTGCATCCCGTCATCCCAAGGCAGGGAGGAGCTACATCTCTGGAGGAGATCTACACAGAGCTCTACATCACAGAGGGGGAATGTGAAGAGGTCAGTACTGAACACGAGGTCAGACAGATTGAGATGACATCCAAGATAAAGACAACTAAGAGGGAAACACCAATCAAACCCACTGACATCTTCAAGTGCTTATCTGGGGAAAAAAAACACATCAGAGTAGTTATGACAAAGGGAGTTGCTGGAATTGGAAAGACAATCTCTGTGCAGAAGTTCATTCTGGACTGGGCCAAACCGGATCAAGAGGGGGCCAAACCGGATGAAGATGGGGCCAAACCGGATGAAGATGGGGCCAAACAGGATATCGACTTCCTGTTTCCAGTGTCTTTTCGGGAGATAAATCAGATGGAAGAGAAGGAATACACTCTCATAGAATTCATTCATCACTTTTTCGGTGAAACATCTGACCTCATCTTCTCCACTGATGAAAAGTACAAGATCACCTTCATCTTTGATGGTCTTGATGAAAGCAGGCTTCCTTTGCATTTCGGGATTAAATGCATCTACAATGTAACAGACCCTGCCACAGTGGACGTCCTTCTGACAAACCTCATCAAAGGGAATCTGCTCCCCTCTGCTCAAATATGGATCACCTCCCGACCAGCAGCAGCCAATCAGATCCCTCCTGAGTGTGTCGACCAGGTGACAGAAGTGAGGGGATTCACTGACCAACAGAAGGAGAAGTATTTCCAGAAGAACATCAATAAACAAGAAATGGTCAGCAAAATCATCAGACACTTGAAGAGATCCAGGAGCCTCTACATCATGTGCCACATTCCAGTCTTCTGTTGGATTGCAGCCACTGTTCTGGTGTCAATCCTGACCAGAGGCAAGAGTGATGAGATTCCAGCTTCTTTGACTCAGATGTATATACACTTTCTGATCACACAAGTCAAATACATTAGTCAGAAGTACAAAGACATCTGGAACCAGAAGACCATTCTGTCCCTGGGACGACTAGCTTTTCAGCAGCTGGAGAAGGGCAATCTGATCTTTTATGAAAAAGACATGAGAGAGTGTGGCATGGATGCCAAAGAGGCCTCAGATTATTCAGGAGTCTGCACCCAGATCTTCAGGGAGGATGAGTCTGGGCTGTACCAGGAGAAGGTGTTCAGCTTTGTTCATCTGAGCATTCAGGAGTTCCTGGCAGCTCTATACGTGTTTCTCTGCAACAGAGACAGAAACATGTCTGATCAACAACAAACCTCTGAGCTCTCTGCTCTATTCAGAGCTGCAACACCTCATGACCTGCACAAGACTGCAGTGGATTTGGCCTTGCAGAGGAAAGATGGATACCTGGACCTTTTCCTCCGCTTCCTTTTGGGCCTCTCACTGGAGTCCAACCAGAAACACCTACAAGACCTACTGTCACAGAACAGCAGCCAATCACAGAACTCATTAGATACAGTCCAGTATGTTAAAAAGAAGATCAGAGGTCAGAGGCGTTCGGAAAGGGGGATCAACCTGTTCTATTGTCTGAATGAGCTGAATCAGCATGCTGTAGTGGAACACATTGACAGGGAGAAAGGACAGCTGTCTGTAAAGATGCTGTTACCAGGAGAGTGGAAGACTGTGGAATTCCAGTTGACGATGTCAGAAGAGCACCTGGATGGGTTTGACCTGCAGAAATACCTGAACACCCCAGAGAAAGACCAGACTGATCTCCTCAGCCCTGATGATGTTCTCCAGAAGCTGGTGCCAGTGGTCACAACATCCATCAAGGCAGAGTAAGTAAGATGTTTTAGTCCATGCCTGTACACTACTGGTAGTGTGTGTGTGTGCGTGCGTGCGTGCGTGCGTGTGTGCATAAGCTGTGTTCGTGCTTCTAGGTGTGTGCGAGCGAGGTAACGAGAAGTCACCCCCATGGGGGTTTGGCAACTGTGGAAATTGGAGGTTGCGGTTTATTTACCACAGTGCAGTGAATATAAATCCATGAGGAAGCAAAAGCCATAAATTCAACAACAATACAAAAATATATGTATAAAAATATCCAAAATGTATTCTAAATGAGTGCTAACAAAAATGCAAATGGATTTTAGCTCCGGTATAGCAAACAAAGCCCAGCTAACAAATTAACACAAAAAAGCAGAGTTTCACTAACATTTTCAGATAGCCTCACAGCAAGCCTCTGATCGCCCCCCTTTCTCACACACAGACTGGAGGCATCTTAAATATAAAAAACCCACTAATGCTAAATTGCACCAATCAGAGCCCCTTGACACCCCATTGGTGCACCTACCCCAACAACCAATCAGATTTCCACAAATTATATTTACAATAACAAAATAGGAATATATATATACAGGGATGTAATGGAACAAGCACAGAGAGGAGACGTAGATCCACACCCACACACACATACACACACACACACACACACACACCGAAAGAAAGAAAGAAAGAAAGAAAGAAAGAAAGAAAGACGTGAAATGGCTACAGGAAAGAGAGAGAGAGAAAGAGAGAAGATGTGGAGGAGAATACAGTGATGAGAACATTAGAGAAAGAGAAGGATAGAGAGAGTAGATGGGGAAGAGAAAAGAGCAGTGTGATGTGTAAAAAAGAGAGGGATGACAGATGAAAGAAGATGAGGGAGAAGTCGTGCAAATATATGTGGAGATAGATAGATAGATAGATAGATAGATAGATAGATAGATAGATAGATAGATAGATAGATAGATAGATAGATAGATAGATAGATAGAGAGGCAGTGAGAGATATGTAAAGATAGATGTAAGATAGAGAAATAGAAAAGAAAGAGAAGAGAAGAGATTTAAAGAAGAATCACACAGAGGAGAGAGAGATGAGGGAGAGGGTGATGGGTGGAGGATGGATGGATGTAATAGAACAAGTAGAGGAAGGAGAGAGAAGGGGAGGGGAAGAGACAGGAGGGATGAGGAGAGAGAGGGAGAGGGATACAGATGGGACGACAGAAAAAGAACAGAGAGGAGAGAAACACACACACACAGACACAGACACAGACAGACACACACACACACACAACACACACACACATGACAGAGGTCTTCCTGCACCTGTTCGGAAATGGGAGACACAGTACGATACCGCTGGACTAAAGGACCAGTCCCCCAGCCCATCGGCATCGACACTGTATGAGGCTTTCGGGAGGGAGGTTTACTAACATTCCACGCCAAGTCTCCTAGTTAGCCTCTGTTACACACACACACACACACACACACACACACACACACACACACACACACACACACACACACACACACACACACACACACACACACACACACACAAAACACACACACACACACACACAGGAGTGTGGGAGGTCAGGGAAGAGGCCTTGTAGGAAACGCTCATCTCTGTCAGATAACACCTATACAGCCTGGAACAAACACACACACACACACACACACACACACACACACACACACACACACACACACACACACACACACACACACACACACAGGGCTTTGAACTGGTTCAAGGAACGAAAATGAAAACCGGGAACTTTTTGTATTTTACAGGGAACAGAAACAAAACCGGAAACGTTATTATTTTTTATGTTCTGGAACAGGAACACTTATTGAAAAACAATGGTAACCGGTTAATAGGCCTACCGGTTTCATTTCGTTCCTCAAACTGAAAAAAAAATGTATATAGGCCTATATATATATTTAGTTTTCCTGGGCACGCTACGGCTGAGGTTCACGTCCTGTCTGACAGCAGACATTCGTCGACTGAATGGAGAGAGAGCAGTGGATTACAAAATCTCCACTCCCCATCCTAAATAAGAGAAACCACTGTCAACCTCTGAAGTTTGTCCCCTGAAGAACACCGTAGCCTGGGGTACGTCATCCAGTTTACTGCCGCCATCCAGTACGTCATCCAGTTTACTGAGTTTTGTTTTCAGTTGTAGTGGGGTTTGATATAACAATGATTTGTTGTATCTCTGTCTAGTTGAAATAATATAATTAGCGACACATTTTGGAATACTGTACAAGATGTCCTGCGATCAAGACAGTAATTTAAGGTAGGCCGTTTGGTTATTAATGTAGCCCGCTGTGGTTTGTCAACTTGGGGTCATGTTTTTGCTGTGAAGAACTGTGAAGAACTAGTTTCGCTGAAGCAGGTTCAGTTCTTTTCTTGGTTTGTTGCGCTATGATGGAGTGTGAAATATCGCTATAGGTAAACGGTACGCTATTTAAATGCAAACATGTCAAAACAACCATGGAGTGCACATTTCGAGTCATGATGCTTGAGTAACCTGTGTGAATGCATTCACCACTTCAGAGTTATTACGACAGCACTAGGTATATTTTGTGGCAATGTAGTAGGATCGCTGGTTTCGTGGATGGGTTTTGGTGCTGTGAACCACAGCAGCGTGTGTGTGTCAACAATCGGCTTTCGCCCAGGCTGTGTGTGTGTGTGTGTGTGTGTGTGTGTGCGTGTGTGTGTGCGTGCGCGCGCGAGCCTGTGTGAACGTTTGGCTACGCAGCAGTCACTGTCGCGTCCATCAATAACCAAAGCTAGTAACCACATATCTGTACATAAGTCTTCAAGTTGATGGAACAGTCGCGTGATGCTTGAACATAGTTCGGTTAATCCACATTTTGTATTCATATTATGTTTCTCATTTGAGACGCAACGTCCAACTGAATGCTTTGGAAGGGAATCGACTGCGTTGTGTAACGAAGTGACACCCAAACACATACAAACACACACACACACACACACACACTTTGGAGACACATTTTTCCGTTTTGCTTCTGTTTTGCACCATGATCGAGGTGAAATAACAGTGAAGGTGTGTGTTTAGGTGTGTAGGCCTAGGTGTTTTCATGATGTGTAGCCTAGTGTAGAAGTAGGCTACATTTGGGGTTCAGTATGGTATCGTGGTTGTGCGTGCTTGAGTGAGTGTCTCGCTGCTCAGACCATTCCAATAATGGTAGGTATTGGGTCATTCTATGTCAATTCACATGATTCCCTAGAATCTCCCCAGGTGACCCTCTCCTATTTACCCGATATCTCACATACACATACCTTTTGATGTCAATTGAAAGAATACCAAGTATTAGCACCCTACGTCCAACGGTTGCGGAGATGAAACCCTCCAGTTTGGTTGGGGTGCCATGTCCACTTTTCAAGCCTGTGAATTGCATACAAAATGTACAAGCAGATTTTGACACCTCTGGTTTTAGTTTGAAGGAAGATACAGGCCTAAAAATCACCATGGCCCCTGTAATGCCGCATTATGTAATAACGGTGCAATATGTAATAATGTAACAAATTATTACATAATGCGGTGACAATTGCCGCATTGTGTAATAATTTACGCATTTTGTAATAAATTTCTTGAACGCATTTCGTAATAACTTTTTTCTCATCTTGTAATAAATTATTACAAAATGCGAAATTTATTACGGAATGCGGCCACAACTTTTTTTTTGATGGAAATGTAAAAAATGGTGCATTATGTAATAATCTATATGGATATGTTTTTTTCTGCACTTGGATTCAGTAGGCACAGCACACACATAGTCTCAGTGACATGGTAGTCACTGCCCTCTCTCTCTCTCATTCTTCTCAGTTCTCAAACTGCTCGAGAGTCGTGAGTGATGCGGTTAAAACCGTTAAGAAATCATTTCACAACTTGTTGCGTGCAACGAGTCCAGTGAATGTCTCGCACTTTCTGCTACATTACACCAATTTACAGCGAGATTAAATAGGCCAGGTCTAAACACTGGTGGTGAAAACTTGTCTTGCACTTGCGTGGGTCTGTCTCAGGGCGCGGATCTCGAAAGCGCAGGAGAAACCTGTGCAGTTGTGGTCCTCGGTGCGAGTGGGCTATCCACTACTACACAGTAACCACATAATGATGAGAGAGAGAGAGAGAGAGAGAGAGAGAGAGAGAGAGTGTCCGCTGACGCACGGAGACAAACCTGGCCCATATTGATCTTAAAGTGTATCTTGCAGGTTAAACACCACCAAGTCTCATTTTAAGAACCTCAATACATCAATTTAGATGTGATATATGTCAAAATACAGAATTATTGCATAAACAACATTTTCAGAAAACTTTGTCAAAAATAACGGCTGCTTCTTTTAAACAAACATTTAGAATCCGACGTAGATAGAGGGAGTCGCCACGTTCTACCGACATACTAAGCACCGCAGAGAATAGGCCAGGTTCTAATATTGTAACACCTTTCCAGACCTATAGGCTAAATTTCAACAAGTGAAATGGTCTTAAACAGTGGCAGTATCCACCAGATACCGTCTGAACCGTTTTATTATTTAAAATAATAATCATATTTTTTTGTAGGTTTCTTCCATGTCAATGCGCAGCAGCAGCGCCATGAGGGTGTGCCAGACCGTTATTATGTGGCATTTCATTAGGTTTCAAAATAACATGGTTAACCTAATAGAATGTCTGATTGATATAAACTCTATTTGTGCATATAGCATATTTAATTTTATGTTTTCGATGTGTTTCCCTCATTGTGGACATTCTCGGTTGGATCCAGAGTCCTGAGTTGGGTAGGCTAGGTGTAGCCAAAAGAATCCCCCTCCCCATCACAGAGCTATCGCGCACTACCACCACCACCGACTGTTTTTATTGCCCCAATCCCCCACACTTCGTTTGCACAGTAAGATTGTCATTATTAGGGTATGTCACATGACTTTTTTTATTATCGCTGCTGTACTGGCCTATAGCCTACAAACTTGACTGTGACTTTATGGCGCTTCGTTTTTGTCGGAAAAAAAAAAACCCGATATGCTTCCGAAGCATAACCTGACACTGTGGTTTTGAACTGCTGGAGAGAGTGAACCTCTTTCTCCAGGCCCACATAGTATCCACATTTCCATCTTTTTTTCTGAAGTTGAGGACTGCTTCGTACCTCTGTCAGTAACCGAATCCCTTCCGACGTTGTGTCTTTTGCGCATGGAGTGGACAGTGTGCCCAGGGGCGGAGCTACAGGGGTGGCTAGGGTAGCATTTGACCCCCCTGAAATCTGATTGGCTACCCCAGGTGCTCCCCCAGAAAATGGACAGTAGCCACGCCCACTCGCGTTACACGAAGCGCATTTATATCGGTACACACCACCCTCGTAAATTTGGGCATATGGGGTACCATTCGAAAGCTTAAAACCCACACTATGCAGTGGTATGCATGGGAACTCTGTGTTGTACGGTCTGACGGCAATGACTCATAGAAGCAGATGTGTGCTTTTCCATCCTGAACAAGAAAAGCCTTAGAGAAAAAAACAGCTTATTTCAGTCCAGATTAATTTCATTTTCCTTTTGAAAAGTCAGCTTTGTGCCACTTAAGATTTTTCAGTACTATAATGCTCTATTTCCCATGTGATAAATAAATAGATTCATAAAACACATAATAGGAGACCTAAAACTTAAGGGTGCAGTTATAGGGTGCACTTTAGAAGGGATTCAGTGACAGTGCCTTACAGCAGGTGTTAGGGTTGCCAAATGTGACCAATGATTACCAACCCAAAAATACTAAAAAGAACGCCTTAAGACTAAAATCCTGCCAGAATTAAAAAGAAGTCTTGATTTATTAGCCTAATAAACCAGCCTAAATCAGTTGGCGCTGGTTTTCCAGGCTATTGATTTATATGACCACAAATCTACAGAATACATATCTGCCCAAAGCCCTTTTTTAACCCTAGATGACAATCGGAAACCGCTCAATCTGGTAACACTGACGGGTGTCATAAGAACCCAAGAAAATCATTCTCTTTATCTATTCTATAGTGTTTGAGTGTTTTTTTTTCTTTGAGTAAGAGCATGCCCCTGTGAAATTCACGTGGCTACCCCATTGCCCCCCCAAGAATAAATGTCTGGTTCCGCCACTGAGTGTGCCAAAGTGGGTCATAGCAATGTTTTAACAAACCTATATGCAGTAGCCTACACTCACGAGGGATGACCAGGATTTGAAACAAACAGGTTTGATTCTTGCGGTGATTGCTGATAGCCAGCTGGTCCAGCGGTGGTTTGCGTGTCGTAACCCTAGCCTACACAAGACCAGGCGAGACTCACTCTTGCAGACAACATTGCTCTGCGAGAAAGATCATCCCTGTCTTCCTGGCGATTCATCCCCTTTGTCATCGTCCCTCTTTTCCTGTTAGTAATTTGGACCTGGCATGTTTATCCCCGTAATTTGTAAAACCGGCAATCAAACGCGCGCAGCACTTTACAAAGACGCAGGTATCCTCTCTATCCAACCTGATCTCCACGGGATCTGTGTCCTCAAGCACGGATTTTTAAACTCAAAATCTGTGTCTGGGAGGACGGATTTTGCTGAAATTCCGTGTTTGAGCACACAGATTTTTCCCCCATTGAATCTCTATGACAGCCGGCACCTGTGATATTCACACGGATGTTTTTTTCAATCATAACCGCGACCTCACCTCGCATTGCAGTGATCCAGCAATGAATAGTCTAACAGGAATCTGGTAGCTGAAGCTTTATTCTGTGTCAAAGGCACAAACTGCATCGGATTTAGCAGGTCATTTTGCAGAGGGCCGCCTCGAAGACATTCCTTTGCAAGCTGCATGTGAACTATGATATTCTGAAGGAAAGCTGGGCTAAATACCAGAAAACTGTAAAGTCCGAAAAACACAAATATTTCTCTGCCCTGGTTCAACGAAACAGTGACAAACCACGTGTTCTTTTTAACTCCATTAACACTGCCCTAAACCCCCAGCAGCGTGTAGATCTGGATCCCTCAGTAAATAGCAACTCTCTCCTACAGTTTTTTGTTTCAAAAGTCAACAGTATAAGAGCTAGCATAACATCCCCATCTTTTGACCCCTCTGTCCCTAGCATGTCCACTGAAACGTTCTCCCAAATGAAAATCACCTCCGGTCAAGCAGATACCCTCCCCCCATCCCTTATCAAGCCGACGCTGGCGACCACAGGTCCCAGCATACTGGGCATTATGAACTGCAGTCTTGTGTCGGGATGTATTCCACAGTCATTTAAACATGCTATAGTACAACCATTACTCAAGAAACCTAACCTAGACACCACTACCCTTGCTAATTACAGACCCATCTCAAAACTTCCCTTCTTGTCAAAGGTTCTGGAAAAGCTTGTGCTCCAACAAGTGCAATCTTTTTTAGATACCAACAGTGGCGGAACCAGACATTTATTCTTGAGGGGGCAATGGGGTAGCCACGTGTATTTCACAGGGGCATGCTCTTACTCAAAGAAAAAAAAAACACTCAAACACTATAGAATAGATAAAGAGAATGATTTTCTTGGGTTCTTATGATACCCGTCAGTGTTACCAGATTGAGCGGTTTCCGATTGTCATCTAGGGTTAAAAAAGGGCTTTGGGCAGATATGTATTCTGTAGATTTGTGGTCATATAAATCAATAGCCTGGAAAACCAGCGCCAACTGATTTAGGCTGGTTTATTAGGCTAATAAATCAAGACTTCTTTTTAATTCTGGCAGGATTTTAGTCTTAAGGCGTTCTTTTTAGTATTTTTGGGTTGGTAATCATTGGTCACATTTGGCAACCCTAACACCTGCTGTAAGGCACTGTCACTGAATCCCTTCTAAAGTGCACCCTATAACTGCACCCTTAAGTTTTAGTTCTCCTATGTGTTTTAATCTATTTATTTATCACATGGGAAATAGAGCATTATAGTACTGAAAAATCTTAAGTGGCACAAAGCTGACTTTTCAAAAGGAAAATGAAATTAATCTGGACTGAAATAAGCTGTTTTCTTTCTCTAAGGCTTTTCGTCTTCAGGATGGAGAAGCACACATCTGCTTCTATGAGTCATTACCGTCAAACCGTACAACACAGTGAGTTCCCATGCGTGCCACTAGATAGAGGGGATTTTAAGCTTTCGAATGGTACCCCATATGCCCAAATTTACGAGGGTGGTGTGTACCGATATAAATGCGCTTCGTGTAACGCGAGTGGGCGTGGCTACTGTCCATTTTCTGGGGGAGCACCTGGGGTAGCCAATCAGATTTCAGGGGGGTCAAATGCTACCCTAGCCACCCCTGTAGCTCCGCCCCTGACCTTTAGGCCTATATAGACATATAGACATCTTTAAAGGTAGACACCTTTAAAACAGTCCCCACCCGGTCCCCTGAATATAGGCTAACTTAATTGCATTGGAAATGTAATTTCTAAGATTCCTGTGAAGTTGCAAAACATTATAATGATATCAGGGGCCGGATAAAACGGCCTCAAGGGCCCTCGAGACATAGGTTCCCTACCCCTGGTTTAATGGTTAGTGATTCTGAAAAACACCACTGGGCAGCGTGAAAAAACATAGCCTACACACACACAGACACACACACACACACACACACATTTTAGTAAAAGGCCAAAAAATGCCCTAGGGCCCCCAACAATCCCGTTGCCTAGGGACCCCAAAATCCTAGAAACAGGCCTGCCGACCCCCCACTCCCTCCCACCCACCTGACCTCACCCCACCCCACCCCACTTGAAATTGACTGGGGCAGCTCCCGACCTGATCACTGGCATTTACATATTAAAGGCTCTTCTAAGAAGGGGATGGGAGGGGGGCATGGGGGAGCCGCAAATGCTGTGGCTTGAGGTATGAGGCAATTTAAGGTGCAAAACTCATCCACAAATTCCTCTTTTCATGCAGTGAATTGGTTAAGATGTTCTCACTCATCTGTAGAGTTAAATACAGTGCTGAATGGTATACATGGGTTTTAAACAGCATGAAAAGCCACTCATGCCATATTTTGAAGGGAGATCTTCGATTACTGCCACATAGTAAGGTCAAATTGCATTCTCCACTATGTTTTAATAGTTTGGCTCTATCATAAGGACCAGCAGGTGATAAAATGGTGGGTTTTTGGTCAAGACCTGTCACACTGTAAGCACTACAGAAAGGAAAACATTGCAAAACATGACAAGGAATACACCCACCATTTAAGCTGGTGAAATCATGTCCAAGATAGGAATTAACACTGTTTTTTTTATATAAAATCATCTCATCGGTTAATGTATTTAACTGTTAAGTGTTGTCTTTTGTTTTGTTTTTAGTCTTCCTCGACATTTGCTGCCATTTATTGTCCCCGTCCCAACTCTTTTGAGACGTGTTGGATTTCTCAAATTAGAAATGAGTACATATCTCCCCCAAAACAATATTTTTTCTCGGTTTTAACACTTAATATGTTGTCTTTTCACTATTCTCCATCTAATGAATAGATTGAGTGTTTTGAAAATGATAGCATTTTGATTTTATTCACTGTTTACCAAACGTCCCAACTTCATCGGAGTTGGGGTTAGTACACAGGGCTGTAGTGGAGGGTAAACGCACGTAAACGCCGTTTACGCACCTCTGGAATTTAGGAAATAGCGTTTACCCACCTCTAAATAGCGTTTACCCACCTCTAAATAGCGTTTACGCAGCTCTTAATGGCAATTACGCACGTCAAAGTTCCCTGCGCCTTGTGATCTGCCGTTGGAATAATCCAAAATAAATTTGGTGTCATTGTTGAACATATTTAACACTTAAGTAGGAATCATTTTCATCTGCTCTGTATTCGGGTATGTGACCTTCCAATCAGTGCCTTTCGGCTGCGGCGGCGACACCAATCAGGATCCAGGGAATATGTAAACACATACACGTTGTGTAGTTGCCTGCCTGCCTGCCTACCTGTTCAAAGTTAATCATCATGGATATTAGGAGATATTTGAAGGGACCATCCAGTGCTTCCACTTCCGCAGATGCCAGCAAAAGGCCTCAAGTACAAAGTAAGACTGACAGAGATCAATTTACATGAGTCGTTAAATGTGCTTTATAAATAAGTTTGACTTGACGAATTATGGCAATGACAGAACGAGCTTTCAAGATTAGCTAATGCGCAGTCATGCTATCCTTCCAAGTTATGTTACTTTTTAACACCTTGTCCTAGCAGCAAACTGACCGATTCTTCCTTATGCTTTCTATATTATGAAAGGTAACCGCGAGTAGCGGCAGTTCTTAATTATTACTTAATACCGATGCGACGCGCACATCGCAACGCGAGGGAATTTAAGCTGACTTTTTGTCCAGTTGGGAGAGTCCAACAACACTGTGCCTTGGATCAATGTGAAAACAGGCACTAGTTTATGACTTTTGCAACAGAATGCATCAGTGAAGCAGGAATTATCTTATCTAATTATTATTATTGCTAAATGCAAGCTGTTTTCCCCTCACATGCTGTGATTCACAATAGCCTACAGGACATTGTATTTCAACTACGGTGCCACCTGCATTCATTACAAAACCCCCTGGCATTTGTAACAGAATAAACATAAGAGCAGGAATTGCAATGCCAGCCAAGAATTGCTAGATCCAAATGTTGAAGTCTTTCCCAATGCTGTGATGTTGTAGCTTGCTAAACTTAGGTCCTTAACAGGTCCTTAAAGGTGTACAAAGTAGGCTATTATGGGTCCTCATAAACTACCAAATTGGCACAACTGCACAGATGCACAAGGTTTTCAAGAGATTGAAATTATGTTCACTTATTGTATCACATGGAGGTCTACTGACAATGTCTAAATTGTCTAAATGTGTTGCCTATTATTGATTGATATTTATTCGGGATGTGGGGGTTAAGCACTGATTACATTTGATAGGCTACTTAATATTTGCAGCATTTAGAGGGAAAAACTGCACATTGGTTGGACGATATTATAGTGTCCATATGCGGAATGTTTAGGTTAATAGGCCTACCTAGTGTTACCTATCCATGCCTTGTGGCATATGAAGATATAAAGGCCAAGATTTAGCGGGATAGACCTACATCACTTTGTGTGTATATATATATCAAATGAATGGGCCGCAACTAAAGTCACATACATTCACAATGGTGATCACCAGTATCAGTTGTCATGCTTGAGAAGTAACATTTTCAAATACACATCATCAAAGAGCCACAAGGCAGCCGAAAACATTGGCTCTTCCTCAAAACCTAGGCCAGTGTCCTACCAAGTGTATCAGCCTAATTAGTCAAGCCCAGTGATTGGATACTCTTTATTAGTCACACCCAGGGATTGGATATTCTGTAGAGTTCACCAAAAAGTATCCAATCACTGGGCGTGACTAATTAGGCTGATACACTTGGAAGGACACTGTCCTAGGTTTTGAGAAAGACCCATAGTGATTCACACCTTGCGTTGCTTTGTGCTATGTCGCGTCGCGTCGCGTCGCGTCACGGCCTGTCTGATCAATAAATTCATAGTTTACCCACCTCTAATTTGACCACTACAGCCCTGAATATACACATAATAATGCAATAAGGAAATTACACATACAGAGTATATACAATATAATATACAATATGTACAGAGGGCAATGAGGATAGCTGCCTACAGCAGCTGTCTGACCAAGGGGGAGGGGGAACATGAAGGTGACTGCCTACAAGCAGCCATCTTAAGCAGGGGGGAATGAGAAGGGAACATGACACAGCTACAATAGCTGTGCAGACTGGGGCATGGATATGTGCCTGCCTAAAGCAGACACACAGAGCATGCATTAAACAAACATAGAGAGATGTAAGCGCTACTCCACCACAGTAGCACATTACAGAACCAATGATACCAATACTATGGTAGAACCGCGACATGGAGAAATGAGTAACATACTATGCAGCTACTAGACAATGCAAACTGTACAGTAAACACAATACAATACAGACAGACATAACATAGTAACAACGCAGTAGCAACTCACTCTCAGAGACGCACGGCAAGAGTACATGAGTGGACGCTGGGATCCTGAAACGTCCAAGATGATGAGAGAGATGGATCCCAAGTGGGCATGGAGTCCCCGTGTGATGAGTGGTCTGTGGTGACCTCTTGTCCTGGCCCTATATGCTCCCAGCAGCACAGCAGGGTGCCGAGCCAGGGGTGTTACCAGCAGGCCAGGACCCACCTCTGGACCCGGAAGGTCTGCTTGCTGGGCCAATCACTGCCTTGCCACACTTAGTGCATGACGGAAAAGTACCGGGTCTGTAGGTCAGTGAAAGGGGTCTGTATGTCAGTAGCAGGGGGAGCGCCTGTTGCCGAGGGCCCCTAGCAACCCACTATAGGGCCACAAACGGAAAATCACAGAGTGCACAGGTCAAGCAGAGGAGAGCAGTAGAAGGAGGGGGGACACAGGTAGCCCACCAGCAACGGGGGATGGGCAACCTGCTAAGAGCAGTGAGGAGAGGCCTGGCTGTTGAGGGCTCAGGGCTCACAATTCTTAAGAGATTTCATAATGAAACTAAGAGCTTCAAATAACAGGAATTAACAGGACAGAATAAGGTAGGAAATCCGTTTTTCCCCCTGATGTGCTCGCCGAAGCACTAAGTTTACTATTTGATGGCAATGTTGTTGTTCCGTCTAACTAACCGTCACTTCAAAGCAAAGCACCTGTGCTATCCTGTCACCAAGCTGACACCACTTTCAAAAATGCACACCTTTCCTGAATTCATGGTGGGCTGCCCGGGTGGTTTAGTTACCATATGTAATGTGATGTGTGTAGATTCGCTTGTGTTGTTGGGCATCTGCGTGTGACTGGAGTGAACAGTGTACAGTGCGAGGCAGCGAGAACAGTGTCTGGCTGCCCAAGCTACTTGTAGAACCTAGTAAGCTAACATTTAGCTCCACTAGACAAGCTACATCCAATAGAAATATTAAGATAGCTCCATCTGTAAAATGTAGCGAACTACATTACAAGCTACTTCAACTAGAAATTCAAAATTACAGCATATTTGTATTATTTGGGCTGCAAAACTGACATCTGATATGTCTGTTGGATATGATAGCCCCATATGATATTTTTGGGCATGGTAATACAGTATAAATGTGAGTACACCCCTTACAGTTTTTCAGATTTGTGAGTATATCTTTTCACAGGAAAGCATTACAGAAATTTCACTTTGACACAATGATTAGTGACCTTTTAACAACATATTTAACCGCTTAAATTTCTTGTTCACTCAGAAAAAAACAAAATACAGCCATTAATGTTTGAACATGTACTTACAAAAGTGAGTACACCCCAGATTAAAATCCGGTAGAGAAGGGGCTGTGTTTGCTCGAATTGTCTCGAAATGAAAAGGGAGGTCATCAGTGTGCGTTTCAACCTTTCTTTGCATTGAACTTTTACATTTTGAGTCTGCATCTGGCTTAAGTAGATTGGTGTGAGATTTGAATGCAATCCTATGGAGAATATCATGATCTGCTTCAGTAGTCACAGTGCATGTTGACATGCATGTTTCTTTTAGGTGTATTTCAGATTACCAATGTTGACAACATCCATGCATCCCCAAACCATGTCAGTCCCACTACCATGCTTGGCTTGGTTACATGCTGCCATTCCGACATACCGTCATTCCGACATTGACATTCAATTGTCGGAATGCTGATATTTTCTTCAGAAATGAAACGTCCCCTCATTCCGAATTTCAATTTTTCTTTTGTTGGAATGGTGGTATGGTTTTTCCCCCCCCAACATACCAGCATTCCGACACGCGATTTCAGCACCACACGCGTGGACAGCTCACCATGGAATAATAGGGCTGCACCAGCTGCAAAAGCCGAGAAAAAGACACACGCAAGTCAAGCCCGCTACCACTCAGTAATTTACTGATGATAAGGGGTGATGGCTCGTTGTGTCATTTGACAGTGTAAAACTGATGCCATTTGTTTTTGTGACAATTGCCTACACCGATAAACAGCGGCTTCCCTATGGTGCTTAACGTACAGACACACATAATTGTCTTTAAAATAGAACCTAAATCAAGTTCATTGGCTGAATAATGATCCCCAGGAGCGCAGGATATTTTTTGGGAGAGAGACCGCTCGTGCGTCGGCAGCAATCCAACCCCCCCCCCCCCAACTTTTTTTATTTACATGTAAAACAAAAAATGATCCCCACGACCGCAGGATATTTTTTGGGAGAGAGACCGCTCGTGCGTCTTAACACTTGACCGAGGTGAAAAGTGAAAAGCTGCCGAAAATAAAAAAGCACAAAACTGACAATTGCCTCAAGTTATTTTACCACCCAGAATGCTGTCAATCAAAATGAAGCCTCATAAGCTGTATTCAGGACAACACTGGCATTCGGTTCGCTGACAGATGAACTTCAAATGATTTCAGCACCACATGCGTGGACAGTTCGCTGTGCGCCCCCCCCCCCCCCCCCCCTGTTTTAAGCTACTGACGAACAGCTGCGATTCACCACTTCCCAATTCAATGCCTTGTCGCTGACATTACAGTATGTAGCCTAGGCTATTGTAGGCATAGCCTATAGCCTACAGTTCTCCAGCAATGAAGCCAAAAGAGCTGCGCATCGCAAATACAGAGCACTAGAACACCAGTAAATGCAATGTGTAGCCTATGTTACCGTGGGAGTTGAGATACAAAAAAAGATCTGAATCTCGGTTGGGCGGGTTGCTGTTTAATTCGATGTTTGTAGGCTATGACCTGAGCTGAATGCATGCAAGCAGAATGTTTGGAGTGTGAAAGTGGTTGAACTTGGCGTTGGTAAAGAAATGTGTATGAGATATAGGCTACCCGTTTCTTTCCATGGACAGCTCCCCTTAAATGAAAGGGAAGGGGGACAGTCCGCGTGTGAAAGGTGGTCTGGCCACTTTCCGCTTATGTTTAAGTCTTTGTTTTGGTTAAGTTTATTTGTAAACTTATGTATGCTATGCTTATTTAAGCCTACACCGGGAGGAGTGGCCAGAGCTAGACATTCGCTCACACACATGCACAACACACACCGCTCGCACCACACACCTTATGCCTTAAAATGACGAAGCCTAGGAAAATAACATTCATGAAAATGTTTATTTTCCAGCGCATCCTGGAGAGAATTACGCACAACGGGCGGAATTCTCCCGTCTCCACTTAAGTCGGTTTTACGCGCGCATATCCTGCGCGTATTCTCCCCTCTGAAATATTACCACACTCCTCGCACTTGACTCTGAAAAACAGCGCGTAGCCCAACATGGGCGTGATATATGCTAAATGGGGGAATTAATCTAACCTTAGCTCATTTTCACAAACACAAGGCGAGTATAGAGGTGAGATAACGAGATGGAAACGCAATGTGTCCCTTTCGTGGGAACCCAGCTGAGCGATTTGGTGCGCAACAGGTTGATTGAAATAGGCCTAATAACATGATGAAACGTTTTGTTAAAAATGAGTTTGGTGTGTTGCCTAGACAATTCCGGAAATTAAAAACTGATTTAAAAGGCTGATCATTGCCTCTTAATTCCCACAGTAACAGCCACATTGTATTTGCTGACTTTTAAAAGCGCTTCTCCGCTTCTCTGTGGCATTAATATCATTGGATGTGGATCTCAGCTGTCCGCCAGCATATGACACTTACATGCATGCTGAAGAACGAACAAGGAAATTGATCGTCATGAAAAAAACGGAGACTTTATAGGCCTATTCTGTCGCAGACATGGGAATTAATTGGGCATGGGCATGCAACGCCAAGCCAGGATTTAAACACGCAGCTGATAGGATGTACTAAAGACCTGAAGCGAAATGCCAAAGACATGCTCTGATATGTAGGCCTTCCTTTTTACGTTTAGTTATAATGAGATTCAGGAAATATTTTGTGTCTTACAAAAACATATAGGACAACAGGCTACCTAGGTCGTGGCTTTGTATGTCGGGCATCAGTTCAGAAAGTTTAATAGGCTTCATGCACATATGCACGAGTTCCAATAAATCGCAAAAGTTGAGGAGTTGCAATAAAAACCCTTTACTTAACGTGGCTACAGCATAGTAAAAAATTGTGAAGGTTCTTTTTGAATAGGCATACTTTGGGTGGCTGTTTGGACGACTGGAACATCAGTCTTTAGCCTTGTCAATTTGCGCATGGTGCAACAAGGTGTTTTTGGTTTTGGTTACCGTCAGTGGGCACAACATTATGATCCTCAAACTGATTAATTAATTAATTGCTTTTGTATGGAAATTCGCCGATATGTCCTCAGTACTGTAGGCATCAGTTGGGTCCTCCGCATTGCGACCGCCGCTGCTGTAACCTGCATGAGCGCCCCTATCTGCACTTAATTGGATGTTTCCACCATTTCCCCCTTTCATAGTGGAGTCCCCCAGTCTTTGTTTTTACTAATCAGTTTCGGTATTTCCTTTATAGGGTACATGTGCCTGCTTATCAGTGTGTCGGTTGGGCGGGTTGCTGTTTAATTCGATGTTTGTATGACCTGAGCTGAATGCATGCAAGCAGAATGTTTGGAGTGTGAAAGTGTTGCGTGTGTTTGTTTGAACATGGCGTTGTTGTTGAATAAATGTGTGCGAGATGTAGGCCTAAGCTGTATTCAGAAATTGTTTAAAACATAGCTGCTGCTAAGAACTGTACGAAGTGTCACTTTTGTGCTTTTTATTTTCGGCAGCTTTTCACTTTTCACCGCGGTCAAGTGTTAAGACGCTTAAATAATAAATAATATTGCGCTCATGGGGATCATTATTTTTTTACATGTTAAAAAAAGGAGGGGGTGGGGGTGGTGCGTGGATTGCTGCCGACGCACGAGCGGTCTCTCTCCCAATATCCTGCGCTCTCTCCCAATATCCTGCGCTCCATGGGGATCATTATTCAGCCAATGAATTTGATTTAGGCTCTATTTTAAAGACAATTATGTGTGTCTGTACGTTGTACTTTGTCAGTGTCACTTTTGTGCTTCTTATTTTCGGCAGCTTTTCACTTTTCGGTCTCTCTCCCAAAAAAATATCCTGAGCTGGTGGGGATCATTATTTTTTTACATTTAAGAAAGGGGGGCGGGGGGGGGGTTGGAGGATTGCTGCCGACGCACGAGCGATCTCTCGCACCATGACCATGGACAGCTCCCCACAAGTGTCGGAATGGTGACATTAAATTGTCGGAATGGTGATACCAAAATGTCGGAATGACGGGATGTCGCAATGGCGTCATGTCGGAATGGTGCTATGTCGGAATGGCGAGTGCCCCCCGCTTCGGTTTTGATAGGAGACACTTTTTTTTGTAAAACTCACTTGTGTACCACCACACATGCTTGACCACCAGGGATGTAAGGGTCTGTTGATTAATGCAGCTTATTTTGTCGTATTGGTTATTTTCGAGTAGAACTGACCTCGTCATACTGCTGTGAGATAGAATCCAGCATATCCACAGTTGAATTCCATCTCGTATCCACTGACTGTTTGAGCGACTTTGTCAGCTTGACTTGCAACCCCGAGTATTTAAAGAAGCTGACGAGCTTCTTCGCATTGCTGATCAGCTGACTTGCGTCAGGGACTTCGCTCATCACAGCAGGGGACAGTGCATGCGAGAGGACTGAATTCAGTACATGAGCACTGCAGTTTAGCCTTTTGAATCCTCGTAAGGAGGCCACTATATTTGCACCTCTGTCTGTCACAAACACAATCTTTCCTCCCAAGACGTGAAGAAGTGCAGTCGATTCCGAAGGCTCTTAAATTCAGGAATAAAAGAGAACGGATATTTTCTCCCATCTTGGAGGTTCCCACATCAAACGGAGCAGAAAATGACACCCTGGACTGTAGTTTGTAGTCTGAATCGATGTAATGCAGAGTGGCCGAGAGGAAAGATGTTTTTCTATACGTTTCAGTCTAAACATCAGTTGTAACAGCACACCCGTATTTCCCAATGGTCTCTTTATGTTATCTACGACATCTCTCCTAAATTTGAGTGCCCTTTCTTCAACATGGCGTGACACAGTGGTTGAATGGGGCAATATGTCTCGCACGTCAAATTTGCCTATGCTGGCTGCTGTGTCACCTAAGTGTTACACTAACTGAACTAGTCCACGACCAGTGATACTGTCATATGGACGGAGGTCCGCGGCAATGAAATCAACGCATTTCTCCACTGTCTTTTCCTTCAAAGCCTCTGACACTTTTGCTTTGTTCCCTCTGAATTCCAACAATTGTTGTCCTTTTAAAACAGTACAGACATGACGATTCAGGCCCGATGTACCTGATTTGTGCCCGCTGTATGTGAGAACCTTTTGGCACTTGTCACAACAGGAAAAGGGCAGCTGATTTCCTTCTGCGTCATACACTAGTGAGAATGACTTCCAAATATCTGATTTCAAAACTTTCGTTTTTTTCACGGTGAATGTTCCTCTCTTTAGACCAGCACTTACTTCTGAAGCATTATGTATGAGCAGAGTGGAAGAGCCAGAACACGGAAGAGCAGAACAGAATCGGATATGCGAGATTACACATCCGCAAATATATTCCAAAATGTTTTTATTAATAAAAAGACTACCAAACACAATATCCACGGAGCGCTCTCCCTCCCGCCCGCGCCCGCAATGAGCTTTCAATATTTGTCCCACACCGCACTGGTTTGCTTTGGGTCCCACGAGGAGTGCAGGTCTCTACCCCGGACCCTCCTACCACAACAGTTTCTCCAATGACGTCGTGCCCCCCCGCCGCCTATATGTATGTCTACCTTATGTTAAGAAAGCTATGAGATATGAAACTTATCGGTAGGCCTATTTGGCAAATATTTATTAATACTGTAGCTGTAGTATTTGAAAATCTGATATTGGAAAAGTCAGTGCCTCACCAGCCATAAACTTGACCGCACATCACTGATATATAGACTTTTTTTTTATTGTCTGTGACTGTATACATGACACATCAGAGCCCATTGGATGCTTCTCCTGAGGTACATTGGGCTAGTCCAATTAAATGTTTTGGTTCTCGAAGGCCCCCTCCCAACAGGCCCTCACTTGACAAATCTCATCATCACCTCAAGTGTAGTTGACTTGGCTATTTGGTTAAAACTCTGGTGGACGACGGAGAGGACGCACAATGGAGAAAGAAAAGAGTGGCTAGGACAAGCGCAAGAAAAGAGAAATCAAAAACTAAGAGGACGCAGCAAAATGTGCTAAAATCACTGACTTGTTGAAAAATAAAAGCAGCTCGCGCTCATGTTTCGGCTCGTGGGAGATGGGGAACCACTGCCAGACGGCTCGATCTCAGGTTGGGGCACAGGTGGTGCAGAATGAAAAGGAGGAGTAACACACTGTGTTGGTGCCTGACTGGAAACTACTGGTACTGTGTGTGTGTGTGTGTGTGTGTGTGTGTGTGTGTGTGTCTGTGCGTGCATGCGTGCGTGCGTGTGTTCGCGCGCACATCTGTCTGTCTGTCTGTGTTTGTGTATGTGTGTGTGTGTGTGTGTGTGTGTGTGGGGGGGGGGGGGGTAGTGAACACAGGGCCGGTTCTGGCTTATTTGGTGCCCTAGGCGAGTTTGAGTTCTGGCGCCCCTCCCCCTACTAAATAGCATCAAGAAGAATAATTGTTTTGCATCAAATGGATTTCTGGTTCTTTTTGACAGGCGACCAACACATCAGATTGAGTCGCATGAAAGTAGCTTCACTGTGTGGTGTGTTGGATGTGATGGTGGTGGTGCCCCCAACCCAGAGAGGGAGTTTATCAATGTGTTTGAATTGTAATATGGAATTGAAATGCCAGGAGAGTGATACAGTACATTTGCATGTAAAATGCATGTGTAGACAATAGGCCTACCAAGGAGGTCTGCATTGATAGCCTATCTACACTACCTACAGCATCACAAAGCATGTCAGCATAACAATTTTAATAAGCTACACATTTGTGCTGTCTATGATTCC